>NC_058132.1:490791635-490962166 GCF_016433145.1 Gracilinanus agilis
TGTGTGTGTGTGTGTGTGTGTGTGTGTGTGTGTGTGTGTGTGTGTGTAAGAGCTATATTTCAAAAAAAGTGGCTGCCTTCATATCCCAAGTATTTGATTTTATGCATTTAAAAAAGTCACCATTGGCTTTACCAGTCTGCCAAACAAAAATGGTCAAGGACTCCTACCTTTGACAGTTGCCTAGAACACTCACTCACTCACACATTCAATCAGTATTTCTTAAGCATCTACTTCATACCAGTCTCTGTGCAAGGCAGTGGAAAAATTATTTGAGGCAGGCCTTCCTGACTCCAAGATTGATCCTCTATCCACTCTGTTATTATCATTATGAATAAGGAACAAAAAAAAAAAACATTGGTCCCATCTATGGTTTGGAATTCGACTTTGCCAGAACTGATAAGGAGCTGTATTAATTCCAGATAAAATCACAGTGTAAAATTAAGTAGGAAGCTTGGTTTTATGATATATTTGATCAAAGAAGACAAGCAAGTTGGATTATTAATGCTATGAAATACCAATTGGTCATTTAATCATCAAAACTTGTTTCCCCTCCTAATTAAAGGTTGGATTAGATGACTTCTGAAATACTTCCTGGTCCTATTTAATAAGAGTACTCTCATTTCCCCCAGCATTGAGGCTTACAGCTAGAGTCCTCTTTGATTCCTCCCTTCCTGGCTTCCTTACTATTTAGTCACCAAGTTCTATGTAATGTCTCAAATAGACATTTATTTACTCCCATTTCTACCACTATCTCTAGTGTGAGTTTTCATGAGCCCTTTGCAGGGCTGCTCATCCACCTTTGATATTCACCTCTCACCCAATTCTCATGTCTGGCTCCAAGAAGCTGTAGCATATACAGAGGACACACTCCAATAAAACCATCTTGGCACATGGGCTTAACCAGTTTTAGGATAACAGACCTCAAACTAATTGTTGAATTAGCAAGATATCTGCCCCAAGCTTGTGAAGACTTCCCTCCCTGTGGAATGGATGGATGAAAACAATTTGTTCCAATAGCCACAGAAGCAGCTAAATCGGGCTCTGTGGAATGTTTAGAGCTTGGTCAGACATTGAAGATGCTCAGGGCATCTGCTGCATCCTGGGGCATCACCAGTCATCTTGACTTTTATGTTGCCATTTGACTTCAGTGGCTCTGGAAAAAAAGAGCAAATAAGGCTGATGACTGTGCAACTCTGACTCACTTAAATCCAATTCACTGAGCAAGTCAAGACATCACCCCATGATGTCATTAGTCCTCTTCAAAAACAAAGAATGTACAACTATCTCCTTTTTTCTTATTTTTAGTTAGGCCTTTATTAGTTATCTAGACAATATCCTTAATTCAAAGACTTATTGATGGGCAACTAAGTGGCTCAATGGATAAGAAAGCCAGCCCTGGAGAGGTAAGATCCTAGATTCAAATCTGGCCTCAGACACTTCCTAGCTATGTAACCCTGGGTAAGTCACTAACCCTAATTGTCTAGCCCTTCCCACTCTTCTGCCTTGGAATTGATACTTACTATTGATTCTAAGATAGAAGATAAGTGTTTTTTTTAATCAGTTATTCAGTGATATAGAACATTTATCCCATAAATCTTAGGTTATGCTCTTTCAGAAATACATCACTTGAAAAAACTAGATACCCCTAAAATACAAATGTGAAGAAGCACACAAATAGAAAATACTCATACCACTGAAAAATTGCTTTTAGTTGAGAGTGATGTCATTGTTTTCCAACTAATTTTGTTACCCGATCATCTCAAGGGCCATATAATCTGCTGGATGGTTAATCTGCTGGGCCTGTGTGTAACACATAACAGTCCTCTGCTGGTTTTACAGACAAAGCATTGCTCTTCTGGGCAAAGGATGAGTGATAAGCTTCTCCTTGCTATCAGTTTTCTTTAGCTGGAGTTATCAACTACAATGCCCCATCTTCCCAAAGAAGAGGAATTAGTCCTGCCATTTTTCTTTTAGCTTAAAGCCCAGAGATTTTGACTCTCTTAGTGAAAAAGAAGGGCTTTTCCATACTCAACACTCAAAATAAAATGAAAAATCTTTAATTCTTTCTCTCCATTAGAAGAGAAATCTTTCAGTTACCAGAGTTTAGATAGGACGTAACTTTTCTCTTCAAAGGAAAGTTTTGCTTCTAATGGCCAAGTTCTTTTGAATAAAAAGAACACCAGCCAAAGATTTAGAACTCTTAAAGCCCTAATAATCCATCTTATTAACCTTTCTCTACTTAGTATTGAATCACAATATTTTGTTGCAAACAACTATTTGACTTAGGTTTGACTTAAGCTTAGAAATTCCCACTTAACCTCTCAAATTCCATTTGGGGATGTACTCTGCCAAAGAAATCTCATTAAATTTGGGTTAGACCTCCATGGTTTTATTGCAGCCCCCACATCATTTAGGTTTCCTATGAAAATGAATAGGGAAGAGAGAAAGCAAAAATCAAACAGGGCAGATGCAGCCTTGGCTTATACTTTAACTCAATTCCTTATTTCAAATTCATCCTTTATTACGGCTACATGATCTGGGGGATAGAGCACTAGAACTGAACTGAGAAAGATCTGAGCTCAAATCCAACCTTAGACACTAGCCATGTGATCCTGGGCAAGTCACTTTAATCTCTGTGTGCCTTAGCTTCCTCCTCTCTCCAATGGTACTTACCTCTCAGAGTCATTGTGAGGATCAAAAAAAAATAATATTTGTGAAGCACTTTGAAAATCTTAAAGTGCTGGATAAATGCTAGCTATCACATATTTGTGTGTTTGTGTATTTATGGTAGCTAGCCACAATTTTTTAAGACTCTGGATCATCTTAAATTTGTATTCCTTGCCTCTTAAACAAAACCATAAACTCCTTGAATGCAAGGACGATGTTTTATAATAATAGCTTACATGTTAACAGAACATTCATGTTAAAAACGCTGTAAATATACTTTTATTTGATCTTCAAAAAAATCCAACGAGAGAAGTACTGCCAGCATCATTATTCCCATTTTACAGGTGAGGTAAGTGAATTACAGAAAAGTTATGTGATTTAGCCAAGGTCATACAACCAGTAAAGAGCAGAGCAAGACTACTGCCTTCAAATGAAGTCTACCTATCCTTGTCTCTGTTATCTTCCATAGCCCCAGAAGGCACAGCTAGGTAATACAGTGATTAGAGCACTGGTCCTTGAGTCTTCTCAAGACAAATATTTATCCAGCCTCAGACACTTATTAGCTGTGTGACCCTGGGCAAGTCGCTTAACCCTGTTTGGCTCAGTTTTCTCATCTGTCAAATGAGCTGGAGAAGGAAACAACAAAACACTCCAGGATCTTCACCAAGAAAACCCCAGATAAAAAGGAGAATACGACCAGAATCACTGAACAACAATAATAGCACCTAGCATGGTGACTTTTGTACACAGGGTGCTCAACTCTTAAAATTGTTTATTTTATTTGATTGAATAAACTGTATAAATTCCAAATCTCTTCTGTACTTGATGCAGGTTAGACATAGCCATCGTCTCATTCTACAAAGATATAGCCAGAAGAAGGAATGAGGTTGGGAGGTTTGAAAGAGAGTATTCACAATTCTGAAGAGGTATAGCAAGCACTAATCACTCCCACTTTGTTATCCAGTTGCGTAATCTTAGAACAATGAGGCCACTTAGAGAAATTACAGGGAAGCAAATTTATAATTAATGAAGGGAGAATGCATGGCCAATAGCATTCGCTTTCCCTAGAGGTCTTGGAACAAACTCTATAGGTAGATTCTAAGGAAGGAGGGATAGTTCTAGAACATAATGTGTAGTTATACAACCCATAATAATGATAAAATTCTGTAAAACTAGTGCTTTGGGGCATAAATTGATTGCTTTCAAGGGGATTAGAAAATAATTCCTTACATAAACACATGGGCACCCTGGGCTAAGCGTATTGCCAAGTTCAAAGGCTTCTTTTTCTCAGATTCCAGACGAGTTAGGTCAAATGGATTGCCCTAAATAAAAACAGCCAAATATCAGCCAGGCAGCCAAACAATCCACAACAGGCATTTATTGACCCTATTACCTGTTGTTGTCCATTAAAGCCCTCTTCTGACACCTCACTTTGGCACAGAGTGACTCCAAGTGCCCTGGTGGAATGCAAGATCTTCCTAAACCAGAAAGGATCAGAGTTCTATGCCTAGAGTGTGCTAAGTCTCTACGTCTCAGAACTAAGCTCACAGGACCTCCATCACCAAGGAGACCTTACATCCTACTGATGGAATTTTTAGCCCCAGCAACTCTTGAAGATTATCTGCCCAGTTCTGAGAGGAGCTAAAGTCTGCTATCAGGGAGGGAAGTTCCTACACTAGAGAAACATGGGACCACAGAGCTAGAGCTAAAAGGAATCTCAGAGTTCAGATTTTTCATTTTAAAGATGAGACATTATTTCATTGTTGTTGTTGTGTTCAATTGTTTCAGTTGTATCCAACTCTTCCTGACCCCATTCAGGTTCTTCTTGGCAAAGATACTGGAGTGACTTGCCATTTCCTTTCCCACATCAATTTACAGAGGAGGAAACTGAGACAACCAAGCTTAAATGACTTGCTCACGGTTACCTGCTAATAAGTATCTGAGGCCAGATTTGAACTCAGGAAAACAAGTCTCCCTGACTCCAGGCCTGGGACTTTCCATCTCCAGCCACTTAGCCGCCCTGAGACATTACTTATAGATGAGTAATATAGGCATATGTGTATATATTTACATATACACATGTATATATGTATGTATATATGTATCAGCTCCTTTAACTATAGAATCAATAGATTCTGCTCTATCATAGATGCTTAAAATTAAGGACTATTTGCTCAACACTAGGCTATCTGATGGAGGTGGGGGGGAGAATTGCAGAAAGTGCTTCGAGGTATTTACAATCTAGTACATGCAGTAAATGCAAAAATATAAAGAAAATGAGCAATAAAATGTATATTCAGTCATTCTCAGTTGTATCTAGTTTCGTGACCCCATTTAGAGTTTTCTTAATACTATAGTGGTTTGCATTTTCTTCTCAGTTCATTTTACAGATGAGGAAACTGAGGCAAACAGGGTTACGTGACTTGCTCAAAGTCACACAGCCAGTTAGTGTCTGATTTGAACTTGGAAAGATGAGGCTTACTGATGATTCCTTGTCAGGCTCTCTCCACCTCCAGCCATCTAGCTGCCCCTGAAAATATAAATAATATTTATATTTATATCAGTGAACAAATAAGTGCTGTCAAATTTCAGGTGAGAGAAAGGGAACATTAGTAAAAAGCCATAGTTGATAGAAATGATTTCACAGAGAAGACAGAACCTGAACTGGCACAATTAGGATTTGGATAGACTGAAGGGAAAAGAGAGAAGGAAGGAATATTTAGGCAATAGGAAATATAAAAGCAGTGGACCAGAGCAAAGGGCAAGCCCAATATATTTGCAGGAGAATACAAAGACCAAGCTGACAAGAGAAGGGTACTCTTACAGAAAGTTATCAAATAGACATGAATACTGAAATTTAAATAGGATCTCATCAAGCAGGGGTATTCTCTCCAAAAATGCTGATCGAAACCATTCCCTATTCGACCACCCTGTGTAACTCCTGTTCCTGCCCTCCTTAAACTCAGCACAGAAAGTCCCCTGCAAGTTGGGAGACCTTCTTGGCTTTCTTTTGACTTCACAAAAGTGAGTTTGTATGTGTGTGAGTAAAAGTCATATTTATACATTTTTAGGTATGTATATAATACATATTCTATACTACATGATATAATATGCCATATTGTTATGACAGGTGATAGAATAATATATACATTTAATTATATTATATAAAATATATAATGTAAAATCAAAAATGATAAAATATACAATTAATTATAATTAAATATATAATGTACTCTTTATTATAATATGTGAATACAATGTATCATACTATACAAAATCTTTTTATTTGTTATCTATGGTGCATATCATTGTATTTTATATAAATATATAATTCCTGCTTACCAAGAGTTTACATTCTCTCAGGCAAAATAAAAAATACATATCTATAAACACACATACACATAACACACACTCACACACATGCGTGCACACACAAATGATGTCCCCAAAGTCTAGTGCAGTTTTAAACTTTATAAAGTCATAAAGAGTCAGGCACAACTGAGAATGATTGAATATACAGTATATTGCTCATTTTATTTACATTTTTGCATTTGCCGTGTCTGTCTACTAGGTCATAAACTCCTTAAGGTACTTCCTGATAGCAATTCTCTTCTCGCCTCCATCAGATAGCCTAGTGCTGAGCAAATAGTCCTTAATTTTTAAGTATCTATAATAGAGTGTAAAGAGTATTGATTCTGTAGTTAGAGGAGCTAATCATACACATGCATGTGTATGTAAATATATACATGTATCTAGGCATTTATACACACCTATATATTTATGGAGGACAGGAACAAGAGTTATACAAGATGGCTAAACATGGTTTATACAAGATGGTTAAACATGGTTGCAATCAGCATTTTTGAAGGGAATATACCTGTTGATGAGATCCTATCTTAATTTGAATCTTTATATCTATTTGAGAACACACTGTAATTTTTTCCTTCTTCTCTTAATCAGCTTTGTCTTTGCACTATCCCACAAATCTACTGGACTTGCCTTTTATTCTGGTTCATTGCTTATATCTTTCCTGTTATTATGTACATGATTATAGATATCCATCTTGTATTGCATGATAAAATATAAACTCCCTGAGAGCAAAGATAATCTCATTTTTTGCCTCTGTCTGTTCCAATGATCTTCTTCATGTCTTATTTGTACATAGTTGTTGCATGTTGTCTCTTCTATTAAACTGTTAGCTCCTTGAGGGAAG
Source organism: Gracilinanus agilis (assembly GCF_016433145.1). Lineage (NCBI taxonomy): Eukaryota > Metazoa > Chordata > Mammalia > Didelphimorphia > Didelphidae > Gracilinanus > Gracilinanus agilis. The sequence goes on from NC_058132.1 coordinate 490,798,516, forward strand.
GATTTATCTTTTGCCTTTCTTTGTATGTCCAGCAAACATAGTAGGTATTTAACAAATGTTAGTGGACAATGACAGTATAATTCTGTGTAGCCTAAAAGTCTTCAACCTCTCTCTTTCATTCGTCCCAAATCATATTTTCCCCACTCTCAACTATTCTCCCATTTTATTTGTCTTCAGGTATCAAAATATATGCTTATTTAATCTTAGTTATACAAATATGGAAATAGGTATCAAGTGATAACATTTGTACAATCTAGCGGAATTGCTTGTCAGCTCTGGGAATAGAGGAGGGAAAGAAAATGAATCATGCAAACATGGAAAAATATTTTTAAAAATAAATAAATCTCTATTTTTAAAAATCTTACTTATTCATCAAATTTCTTTACCCTTTCATCCATTAAAACAGATAGTACCCTATGACTTAATTATTTTCATGATAACCTTTTTGGAAATGTATATCATGAGCAATGCAACCTGAGATGACTAAATGTCCTATGAAATGATGTTTTATGTTGCCTTTGGATACTATTAAAAAAAAAAAACAAACAACTTTACCAACGCCTTTATTTGTCTCACCAAGGAGATCCTGTGAGTCATCCTTCCATAAAGCCTCAACTTCCTTTTGTCTTCTGGTTTTGTTTACAGTGAGAGTAACAAGATTGATAAAATTCAGTTTCTTCCAAAGTATATCCATTTATTGGTCATTAGACAATGATCTCAAACATAGAGTACTAACAGCTAAGTTAATATTTGTAGATGGTCTAAAAACTAGTGGATTCTTAGCACCTTCTCCCTTTTTCTATCAATGTACCAGCATCCCTGAGGAAACAGAAGGGAGCCATGAAGTCTGAAGGCCATTCAGTATATTTCTTTGTTTCCTCGGTTGTCATGGACAAGGAATTCATCACTAAATAGTCGGCCTTCTGGTGATGAGCCCCTTTGTACTTACTTAGCTAGGCTGGTCTCTGGAAAGTAGGCACAGCCTGTTGCTGGGGCCATACTCAAAGCCCTTTCAGCATGGTGGAACCTGCCAGAGCTTGCCTTCTGCTGGCATAGCTTCTGAGAATGCAAGGTCACCTCCATGCCACAATGAAAAATTGTAATAGAGTTTTGTTTTGTTTCGTTTGCCCTAGAGAGTACAAACACAACATAAACAAAATATATTTTGAACTGTTGACACTAGTCTTGAGTCAAGTTAAAGTTTCACAAGAATTTGATGTCTTGATGGTAATTTCAAAATCCATTTTTTCTCTATAGTTTATTCCAAATGCCTATATGAAGAAAATGCTCAACTTTTATAGCTGAAAACTTTCCCTCAAATTAGATTATTTTTCCTCTGTGACAGATGTGATTCCTAGTTATTGCCCTGAAGAGGGAGGAGGGAAGTTGGGCAGAGGAGGGAGAATGCTACAATATATTATCAACAAAGGATCACATAGGAAGTATGATATGAGATATCAGAAAGATGCAGGCTGACTATGTTAAAATAGTGGGAATTCACCATTGAGCAGTCTATGTGTTCCATTGCTGTTCAAGAACCTTCAGGAGATCTTAGTGATAAACTCCCAATATCTTGAATTGGCCCCTTGTAGAGAACTTATGTTGCTTTGATGGATCTGTGTACCACTCTTAACAAAAGTTAAAAAATAAAATATCAGTTACAGAGGATAAAAAGGCAGGTTGATTTGATTGGCTACAGGTCCTGTGCTAAGAAAAGGACTATGCCATCAAATAAATTGATTTGATCCTTAATACAAGAAGACAACAGAAATGACAACTAGTTCAACCATTGTAATGATATTTTAAGCCGACTAAATTGTTCATAATGGCAGATTTAGTGTGCCGTAATAATAGCTTGCTTTGTCTAATGTTCTACAGCCTACAAATTGTTTTACATAGGTTATTTCATTGGTAATAATAAGTCACATCTGTAGAGCATGGGTTACAAAGTGTTTTCTTCATAACACCACTGTTATGCAGGATTAAGCTATTTATTCCCAATGAGGCTTGAATATTAGTCTCTCTGCTGATTGTAATTACTCTGTAATTCTTTATTGCTTAGCATCCCCCCTTTTGTGTGGAAATAAAACTACCTATTCCAAAACTGATTCACATTTGTACTCTGAATATGTTTTTATATCTTCTCTCTGTTCTCCACTCCCACTGGGAAGAACCTCTTAAACTAAAGTAAAAAATATTATTGTTCCTCAGGAATCTGAGATTGAAGAAGAATTGGAACATTTGGAAGTCTAGTTCACCTAGTGATAGGACAGGCAACCCCAAAGTGATGAAACCAGGAGCAATTGCGAAGGGCAGTTAAAGAGCCAGAATTAACAAAGGTCATCAGGCCTCAACTTAGAGGTGCCTAGTTAGCTGCTATTCTGGACTAGTAAAGTAGAATCCATCTCACAATGGACGCATGTGTATATATGAGGTGGGGGGGTGTAGGAGAGAGGGCATCAGAAGACCCCAGATCAGCTGAGCTCTCCATCTGCTTCACGCAATTCCAGAATATAAGGGGTAGGTAACAAAGATCATGAAACAGAAGGATGAACCCCTTTCAGACCGAGTACATTTACACATGGTGGTATTCTATGACTCGTAGCCATACAGAATTATGAGAAGAAAACTGACATTAAAAAAGATATGCCAGGGGCAGCTGGGTAGCTCAGTGGATTGAGAGCCAGGCCTAGAGACTGGAGGTCCTAGGTTCAAATCCAGCCTCAGACACTTCCCAGCTATGTGGCCCTGGGCAAGTCACTTGACCCCCATTGCCTAGCTCTTACCACTCTTCTGTCTTGGAACCAATACACGGTACTGATTTCAAGACAGAAGGTAAGAGTTAAAAAAAAATGTTATGCCTGTTTCAGGGAGTAGCTATTAAGAACTCAAATGAACAAGGTGTTATACTTTTGAGTGACCCATTTGTTTAAGAAAGGGTCAAGACATAGATTGAGTGGACTTGTCCAGGTTTAGATCTCCCTGGGTACCAGTATGGGACAAGATGGGTCTGACTGGGAGTTAAGAAGTAGAAGAAATGTCTTTGATAGAAAGTTATCCTACCAGATAGCTTCTCAGTCTGAAACAGTCAATTATGAAGAAAGAACTCAATTTTTAAAAACTTTTACCTAATATCTTAGAATCAATATTGTATATTGGTTTTAAGGCAGAAGAGCAGTAAGGGCTAAGCAATGAGGGTTAAACCAAGGGGTCACACAACTAGAAAGTGTCTGAGGACACATATGAATCCAGGTCCTCCCAACTCCAAGCCTGTCAGTCTATCCACTGTGCAATCTAACTGCTTCAAGAATTAAGCTCTTAAGAACTTGGTTTTCCATTTTCCTCGTTGGGGTTTAGTAAGTGAGTGGGGAGAAGAGTTTTCTCTTCTTTCCTCACTATTGACAATACTATCTTGCAATGGAATTATACAGTTATAGGAAGAAACATGAGCTGCACACAGCCTAGAGGAGAGCCCATGTGTGCCATTAAAAAGACCAGTGACTAGATCTGAGACCCTTCTTGGAAGAATATAGAACCATAGATAGAGCTATAAGGGGTCTCAGAGGCCAATGAGTTCATTCCTCTTACTTTATAAAGTAGGAAGCTAAGGTCCAGGTTTACGAAATAACTTCCTCAAGAGTCACAGAGCTGATTTGGTAGCAGGTTTCTGATTTGAACCTCTGACATTATTGTCACTACTTTTACCATTGTACAATTCTACCTCCCCTAAATTTAGGAAGTTCTTCCAATCAGGATCCCCAGAGCCAAGATTCCTGCTGGCACTAGGGTATGGGCTTCAGATCATCCAAAATATACATAGCAGTGCCTGATCCAGGACATGAAGCAGGATACATCAGAATATTCTGAACCTGCTGGGGTTGTTATCTTCCAGGGGATGTAACCTATAAGTGTCAGCTGGAGGGTAACCCAGAAGGGCATGATATAAGTAAGTAGGTTAGCTAGAATGTAAGCATGAGTTTCCCAACTACAAATCCAGGGATGTTTCCACTACAGTACTATAAAGATCAAAAGACAACATATGTGGCACACTTTGTAAATCTCCAAGTGCTATATATATATATTTTTTTCAACTCTTCTTATTATAACTTGGGCTTCCAACCAGGCTGGGGGGTGGCATTTAGCCTGCCATTACTGGTATATGGGAGGAGATAGGACTATTGGCAGAGAAAATGCTAAGTGTTAAAGGGGTAGAGCCACTACCAGAGTTTCTTGAAAGAGAGACACATGTGGTCTCTTTGGGACTCTTTGGAAGAAGGACACTCCAAGGAGAAGAGAGGAAAAGACTTTGAAAGCTGCAAAAATGTAGGGGAAACTAGCTCTTTAAACATGCAATGGAAGCTGGCTCTTCAACGTGTCCGTGATTTCCAGTTTGTTGCCCTGGAGACTTCAAAAAGAGAATTTCCCTTTGGGAATGGGGGCCTCTTTGGATTTGAGATGAGATCTCATCTTGCTACCATCTAAAGAGCTCTTTTAGGTGGTAGCTCAGTGAATTGAGAGATGGGAGGTCCTGGTGATATGGGTGGGAATGTCCTACAAGCCCTGCCAAGTAGTTGTAAGTAATCAAAAGAACACAGAAACAATAACTAGTTGATTAGCATGGGGCCACGTTTCAGATCGGATGTATGGGTTGCTTAGATTTACAATTATGAAAAAACTCCTCACATATACAACTTAGTTCTTTGGTTGGGGGTTCCTACAGTTTCCCAGGCACAGAGGACTAGGTTCAAACATTGCCAAATATCCACACTCACTGCCTTTCTTAGAGTCTTCACAGAAAGGGCAAGATTTGACAGAAAGTTATCCTGGGGTTTTTAACATTGTGATTTGCTCCCCACCCCTCCATCTCTTCTGTTGGTGGGCAAAGAGAATGAATCATGGTTAAAGTCAGGTAAACCAAAGTGGACCTCAGTTAAGTGGTGTCAGTTCTATGGGAATAGCAGGGCAACAACCACCCAAATAAATGATCTTTTCCTTAATAACTAATCAAAATAAAAGGCATTCTTGAAAACCCCTACTCACCATACCCTCCCTCCCTTACTTCCTTACTTGCTTCTTCTTTTACTAGCTGCTCTATTACTATATATATATATATATATATATATATATATATATAATATAGCTTATAATAAAACTTGTTCCCTCACCAGTCTGAGCTGTCCTTTGGATAAGACCCTAATTTCACTGTGCCCACATCACTGGATTCAAATCTGGCCTCAGACACCTCCTATATATGTGACTGAGCAAATCACTTATGTCCATTTGCCTAACCTTTACTGCTCTTCTGCCTTGGAAGCAATATACAGTATTAATTTTAAGACTGAAGGTAAGGGTTTAAAAAAATAAAGAGCTCATTTATTCTTGTATATTTTCTTTATTTTATTTTTATTTTCAGCTCCCTATTCTAACCCTCTCTCTACCTACCTCTCCTTCACCCATTGAGAAGGCAATAAATATATTCATTACATATATGAAGTTATGCAAAACATATTTCTATATTATTTTCTATTTCTATATTAAAAATTTTCAAAAGAAAAAATATGCTTCAATCTGTACTCCTTTTCCATTATTTCTCTATCTAGAGATGGATTTTAAATTATAAGTCCTTTGGAGTTATGGTGGATCTTTCTTACCAAGTCCCTCATAGTTGCTTCTCTTTACAATATTATTATTACTCTGTAGATTGTGATCTTGGTACTGCTCACTTCACTTTGTATCAGTTCACTTAAGTGTACTCAGGTTTTTCTGATTTCTTGTGTATTTCTTGGTATGTTTTAATCTGAAAATTTTTTTTCTGATTTCTATTTACTGTTTTTTTATATTACTGTGTTTGTTGTTGTTCAGTCATTCAGTTGTTTTTGTCTCTTTGTGACTCCATGGACTACACTGTCCATGAGGTTTTCTTGGCAAGAACACTGTAGTGGTTTGCCATTTCTTTTTCTGATAGATTAAGGCAAACAAAAGTCAAGTGACTTGCCCAGGGTCATACAACTAGTGTCAAAGGCAGGATTTTGAACTTGTCTTCCTAACTCTAGGACTGACACTCTATCCACTGAACCACTGTGATGCCTTCTAGGCAAACAGAAATTAAGTGACTTGCCCAAAATCACACAGCTAGTAAGTGTCCAAAGTCAGATGTGAACTCAGGTCTTCTTGACTCCAGGCCAAGTGCTCTAACCATTGTGATATCTAGCTCCCTTTAAATGGGCTTACTCAATATTTACTTTTTGTGATGGTATTTTGTATAACCATTATTTAGTGGAAAGAGGCCTAGCAGACAAATATAAGCTTGGGACTTCCTTCCCCTCAAGACTGACCAGGAAAGTGTTTCATGTTGTTTTCTGAACCTATGTACCTCTAAACAAGAAATATAGTGGGATGAGAAAGAGAAATATAAATCTAGCCTGATATCCTTTTTGGAGATACATAAGAGAAATATCAAGTACTCAAACACAGCCTTCATCCTGCTCCTGTCAGAACAGTTATCACAGTCTCTCTTGTAGAAAGGTGGACCACTTTACAGAGATATCCATTCATGCTAGCTTTTAGCTACTTATATTCATGACTTACATGGGCACACACATCTTGCACGAGTATTCCTGGTGCATAAAGTATGTAGATCTCAACTAATTTCCTTCATTCAGAACCATGCATTAAGAAATCTGGATATAGGGGAAGGCAATTGTCTCCACTTCTTTAGGAGTTATGAGAATTGAAGGGAAGAAGAATTCCCCTTCTCCTTCAAAATGCCTCTACTACTTGTGGCAAAGACTCTCTAATTCCAGTTTTTTCCTTGCTTCCACAAATGTTTATCCTGATGCTCCTCGCAAATGAGCTTCCAACTCCTGTGGGCCACAGTCAAAATATTCCCCATGTGTTGTTCTCCATTCCCGTAATACCCAATTCTTCATGAACACATTTGGGATTTTCTTGGCAAAAATACTGATAAGGCTTGCCATTTCCTTCTTTAGCTCATTTTATAGATGAGAAACTGAGGCAAACAGATTAAGTGATTTGCCCAACTTCACATGATAAGTGTCTAAGACCAGATTTGAACTCAGGAAGATGAGTCTTCCTGATTCCAGGCCCAGTGCTCTATCCACTTATACCAATCTCAAATTGGTCAGTCAAATCTAAAAAACTGTGACTAATTATTTTCCCTATCCCCCAGCTGGGGTAGGCTTTCTTTGGGGGTTCAATTTTTCCCAAATTTACTGGAGGAAAGAAATACATTAGAACAGCATCAGTGTGTTAGACACTTGGATTATAGTATAATGGAAATACACAGGCCCAGGAGAGAGAAGACTTGGTTTCAAATCCTTGCTCTGCTACTTATGAGCAATAAGACCTTGGGAAAGTATTTTAACCTCTCTGGGTCTCAGTTTCCTGAGATGATCTTTAAGCTCTTTTTCAGTTCCAAAAATTGCGAAGCTAAAACCTTCAGGGTGAGACATATTTCTGATATTCACATTTATGCTAGATAATAATAATAGCTAGTATTTATATAGGGGCTACTTTGTGCCAGGTGTTGTGTTCCATGTTTTATACAACAACCGTGGATGGTAAATAATGGTATTACCACCATTTTTCATTTGAGGAAACTGAGGCAGACAGAGTTATAACTTGCCCAGAGCTACATAGCTAGAAAGTGCCTATGTTCAGATTTTAACTCAAGTCTTCCTAACGTCAGGCCCAATGCTTTATCAATTGAACCACTCAGCTGATAAAATGCAGTCTCATTACATTTAGAGTTGGAAAAGATCTTAGAGGTCATTTAGTCTGCCTTTTTCATTTTATGGATGGTCAAGATCAAAGAGCTCTTAATTAGCGTAACTGGAATTCAAATGTTGGTCTTCTTGATTTCAAGTCCAGTGTTCTCTCCTCTCTACATATGCACAGGATAAATAGGAAAAGAAATAAGATTGATCAAACTGTCTCAATCATGCACTATTTGTGTGACCTTAGTCTCATTGGGCATCAGTTTCTTCATCAACCAACAAATATCCATGAAACACTTATTTACACCATGTACTATGCTGGATGCTAGAGATGGAGATAAAACCGAGAACAGAGACTGCTCTGAAGGAGCTTACATTCTCTTGGTTAGGCAACATATAAACAAAAGGTTTACACAAAATATGTTTTTGTTGTTACTGTTATTGAATCATTTCAGACCTGTCCAACTCTTCATGACCCCCTCTGGGATTTTCTTAGAAAAGACAATGGAGTGGTTTGCCATTTCCTTCTGTAGCTCATTTTACAGATGAAGAAACCAAGGCAAACAGAGTTAAGTGAATTGCCCAGAGTCACACAGATATTAAGGGTCTTAAGTTGGATTTGAACTCAGGTTTTCCTGACCCCAGACCCAGCATTCTATCCAGTGTATCCCCTAACTGTCAAAATATTTGCAAAATAAGTAAACCATAATAAGGATCATCTCTATAAAGGAGCTGAAAATATTATTTTCTCTGCCTACCTCACAAGGTCGTCATGATGAATAAATGAGATAACCAGTGTAAAAACACTTGGATAAAGTTTTTTTAAAAGCATTTTACATAGACTTGTTATGATTATAATCATTATTATTCTCTGAACCCCCAGGCCCATGGTTGGGCACCAGAATCTAGGTGCCTGTTTCTTTGGGTCAGGATTGAGTTTCCTAGTCATTACAGTCCAGATGTCAGCAGCGGCTTGGTAACAAAGGCAGTGGCATCGCCCATCACTTTCAGGAGATAGGATGGCACCGACACTCCTACACTCTCTGCTGGCACACCTGTACGCAGCCACTTGTGAGACGTCTCGCCGTGAGCTCTCGAGGGGGGCGCCTCCTTTAATATGCCATTCCATCAGGGTAGCACAACTCCTGAGAAGGGTTCTTGCTGAGCCAGAATGGCAAAACCAGCACCAGGTACATTACCGCTAGAAACCCCCACTGTGAATCCTTGTTTGAAGGGGTGACTCATGCCTCCAAACACACACGTCAAAGATGAGAAGGCAGCATAACCTTGCTGGATTAATCAGAACTCATTCTGTTTGCTTCTTTTGAGGGGGCAGGGAGAGGATTGTTTACAAGTTGGGTGCAGTTTTAAAGCTGCTGGGACAAATTACTTTATAGCATCAACAGGTAAATACTGTTTTGCTGCTTATTAAAGATAATCTGATGTCACTGCTGTCATTGCAATATTGAAAGGGCTTCCTCCTGGGATCTTGCTTCCCTCATCCTTGTCGGAAACTGTTTAGCTGTAGAAATTATTCATTTTGGAACCTCAAGAAAAAAAATGAGCTGATATTTTCCTGCATTTGAATAGAAACCAGAAAAAAAGGAGGGGAAAGCATATTTTAAAAGAAGCCAATACAGGATTGTAATTTAATACTCCTCAGGCATGGTAACTATGATTCATTGCAAATACATGGCATTCTGGAAAGCACATGACCAAAGGTATTTTTCTAAATAACCTCAAGCATTAACAAAGCTATCCTCCAAATTACATGCCAGCAACATCTTCTAACTGGTATTTCGCTTGGCATGAGCTAAGTCACCACCACAGCCTCGATTTTCCTGCAGGCAAAAACTCTCCCTTGTTTTGACAGCCAGTCATTCCTGCTGCTTTCTGATTTTGCCTGAAAGAATTACACAAGAGGAGACAACCCAGCTTGGAGGAATGGGTAGGGAAGTTTGATATATCACTAAACTGATGAAAATAACCATGCTTTTGTGTGTGGTTTGGTTTTGTTTTTTTTCATCTTCAAGGTAGGTAGGAGTTGGAAAGCCTTACCCTTGTTTCTATAACTCAACCTTTACCAAAGGTTTTTTGACTGGGTTGTTTGTTTGTTTTTCTCCAAAAATGGTGCTATTGCTGGATTCTCACAGCTTCCTAGAAGCCCTCAGTAACAAACTGGAAAGCTCAGACCTCTCTTCTTATGCATTCCTCTAAAATAGCAGCAGTGGGAAAGAATCCTAGATTGGGCCCAAGGAGAACTGGGCTTGAGTCCCTGCTTTGCCATTTAACTCTGTGTAAACTTTTGAGTGTGCCACTTACCTCTCTGTTTGCCTCTCATGATACTTCTTGGGCTCCTGCTCCTCACCTATAAAGCTAGACTAGATGGTCAATATGGTTCCTATGATCCTATAATTCTCATCCGTGAAACAGACATAATCATATTTGAATTATCTACTTTATAGGACTATTTTCTTTCTTCTATCTTTTCAGTCATTTTTCAGTGCTGCCCAACTCTTTATGACCCCATTTGGGGTCTCTTGGCAGAGTAGTCGTTTTCCATTTTCTCCTCCAATGCATTTTACAGATAAGAAAAGTAGACAAACAGGGTTAAGTGTCTTGCCCAGAGTCACCCAGCAATTGAGTGTCTAAGGCCAGATTTGAACTCAGGGAGAGGAATCTTCCTGATTTCAGACCTAGTGCTCTATCTATCTATTTATCTATCTCTCTAAGATAGATAGATACCATCTAGCTGCACCCTTTAGGACTATTATAAGACTCAAATTAGATATTATATATGAAGAATTATAAAATTAAAGAATTATATAAATGTCAATTACTATTGTTATTATTACTATCATTATTATTCCTTATGTATACCATATATATATATATATATATTCAATCAACTAGTATATTTGTGTCCTGCTTTGAAAAAATGCCCTGCAATTTTTAAAAATGATATTGCATTTTAAATGATAAATGCATTTTTAAAAATCTGAAACTCAGATTTGAAAAATTTATAAACAAGAGGATAAGAGATTACATTCCAAAAATTCTTTGGTTTTAAAAAAGTTTCATGGCAGAATTCCATTAAATTTTTACCAGATATATGGTCTTAGAACATGTAACTTTTCAGGGACACATCTACGGAAGTAAATAATATAAAACTATATTTAATTTAGGTATTCATCAAGTATGAAGTCAGAATATCTGTCTGTACTTTTGTGGTCAACTTGTGGCATATGATTGTGATGGGTTACTACTGTGCCATAAGAAATGACAAATAGGTTAATTTTAGAAAAAAACAGGAAACAGTAACATGAAATTATGAAGACTGCAACAAGCAGAACTAAGAGAACATTATATATAGCAATAGAAATCTTCTTTGAAGAATGACTTATGTAAATCTACCTCCAGAGAAAGAACTGATAAATGGAAATAAATAAGACATAGTTTATATGTATATATGTTGGGGGGGCTTGGATTTTTTTCTCAAATGGAGCCCTCTCTAATGGGGAAAGGAGACAGAGGGAAAGATGAAGAAAGTATCTCAAATATTTTCAATGTTACAAACAAATTAATTTTTTTAAGTGTAAAAGCTCCTAAAAGGTGGGTAGAGCAGTTAGGTACAGGGGGATAGAGCACTGGGCCTGAAGCCAGGGAGACTCATCTTCCTGAGTTCAAATCTGGACTCAGACGCTTATTAGCTGTGTGATCCTGGACAAGTTATTTAACCTTGTTTGACTCAATTTCCTCAGTTGTAAAATGAGCTGGAGAAGGAAATAGCGAGTCATTCCAGTACCTCTGCAGTTGGACATGACCAAAAAACAACTGAATGACAAAAAAAAAGGTGGTGGATGTGTCTAACCTCTGGCATCTAGCAGAATATCTGGGAAAAATAGGAGTTTAATAATTGCTTTGAGGAGTGATGGTGGTAATGGTTGAGGATGAATAGACTGTTTTTCAGGTGTTAAAATAGAACTTTCTTCTTGTGTGCAATTGCTTTTGTTGAAGACTTGTGGCCAGGGCATACATTTGGAGATGTGGATTTCACAGCATTTGAAACCAACTTTTTTCTTATGTGAAAATATAAGGAAAAATATTATATCCTAAATATGGAATTTATAAGGAAGGCAGTAAAGGAGAAAGTGAGTCAGAGAAATGCTCATATGGGGAGATGGATAGGCAGTAAGCCACAAATAAAAAAAAAGAGAACTATCTAGACAGATTTACATGAAATACCCTACCGTACCATTTTTAAGATTTTGTCATTAAATATATTTTACATCCATGATGTATTTTTTGCAACAATGGGCATGAAATTTATCGGTCCACTTGATAGATGAAAATAATCCAAAGGCTACAAAGCTCTCTAGTATTTGTTGACCACATTACTCGTTTTAGTATTTAATAATATACTTAAATGTTTATTGAATTATCTCATGTCGAATGGCTGTTCTGCTCCATCCAGTTATCTGGATGGAAACCTCTCCTTCAATGTTGTAGAAATGTATTCAATCGGTAAATATTTATTAAGTGTCTAATTTGTGCCAGACACTGTGCTGGGTGCTGGGTATATAAACCCAATCCTTGTTCTCAAGAAGACAGAAGTACATATAAGTATATAGAGAATAAGGATGTGCAAAATGAATACAAGGTAGTTAGGGAGAGAGTGCTATTGTTGGAGGGATCAGAAAAAGCTTCATCTAGATGGTGATGATTAAGTTGTATCTGCAAGGCAAAAAAAGGAGGGAGTATATTTAAGCTAAATGGGAGATGGCTGGCACCATGACTGAAGAATAGCAAGAGGCCAATTTGGCTGGACTATAATGTATAAAGGAGTTATGTATAACAAGCCTGGAAAGATAGGTTTGGATCAAGTTGTGCAAAGCTTTGAAAAGTCAGAGTTTATATTATGTCCTAAAAGGAACAAGAAACCATTGAAACTTAAGTAGGAGAGAGTCAGGGTCAGAGATATACACTTAAAGAAAGCCACTATGAGAATTGTGTGAAGGATAGATTGGAGTCAGGAAAGACTTGAGTCAGAAAAACCATTTAGGAGACCATAACAGTTGGCCACGTAAGACATGATGAGGGCTTAAACTAAGTTCATATCTCTGTGAGTAGAGAGATTCATTCCTGTTTTACTATTTAACATAGACTATTCCTCATCAAAGTACCTCCAACAAAGAGGTCTAGTAGAGGTTATTTATATACTTCACCCTGATTGCCTAGGAAATTCTGAGAACCACAGAATACTTTAAAGGGAGGTCCTAATATTTCACCACTTTAAAAATGAAATCTGTTCCTTTCAATAGGAAGTAGCCTTTGTCATGGAAAAATTTCTTGTTGTAATTTAAAACTTCTTGTTTTCTTACAACTTTTCTCCTGGCTTCTTTCTCAAGCTTAAATGAAGAAAGACCTTAACCATTCTAACAGGCTGTGATTTATTCAGTGTGATCTCTCTTTCAAGCATCCAGTTGTTCAAAGCAAAATGGGGCAAATAACTTGAAAGCAGAAAATTCTTCACATTCCAACCTGAATAACTCCACGACCAGAGAGTTTCTTGGCACAGTTCCATTCCTTATTCCTGATTTCCTGAGCAAGTTTCATTTAGAAAAACAATTATATCTTTAGCTACATCTACACCATCAGAAAAAAATTTCTCCCATACTCTTGATTCTATTCCTCCAAGGGGTTATGTTTCTTTTTAGGACATTTATTTGAGCCCATTGTTTGCTCCTTCTTCTTGGACTAGCAGAGAGTATAGTGAGGAAACTAAGCAATTTCTGGATTTTTCCCTAGTTGGTCAAACTTATGGCTTTTGCCATAGACCCATTTGGCGATCTGGAGAAGTCTATTGATTTCTTCTCAGAATATTTTTAAATTAATAAGAATAAAATACAAAGAAGTATGAAGGAAAGCAGATTTATTAAAATATATGTATCTATACACATACATGTATATATATATATATATATATATATATGAAAAGGAAAGGTGAAGGGTATAGGGATAGATACAGATATACAAAGTTCATGGACCCCAGGTTAGAAATCTTTGTTCTAGAGAATGTTAACTTGATACAGAAGCAAATATCCTGGAATGTACTGGACTAGTTGTATACAGGTATCAGGAAAATCATTTCTGTATGTCAATAACTCCAAAAAAAAGGTGTCAAGAGATAAGGGTAGAGGAGAACTAAGATGGAAGAACCAAAGCACACACCTGAAGGACTAATTCCCTGGAGACATGTGCACATTTAGGTTGCGAATTCTAGCTAGGTCAAAGTCTGTGTTGGATGAAGTCTACAAATGTTATTTGGTTGTAGTTAAGTTGTGCTGAGTTACTATGCAATATCAATATACTTCCTCTACTGTTTACTACTCCCTTCCTAGAAGAATGCTTACAGAAGTGTGTTAATAAATGTTTAACAACCAGCTCTCAGAAAATGCACCACATTTTAAAGTTTAAAAAAAAATCCTTTAGATGGAGGAAACGTTAATAATGCAGATTAACCTAAACAATCAACAAAACAATACATCAAGCTTTAATTTATGTCATTTGTTGATTTCAAAGATGTAAATTTCACACTAAAAATCTAATAATCAGTTCTTGAGGTGAATCCAGCACCTCCCTGCTACCTCTAAGCCCTCACCTCTATTCTAAACATCTATACACATCCAATTTAAGCGGATGATCCATTACCAATCTGAATTCTCATAAGACCTTTGAATTACCCTCCTCCATCGTCAGCAAATTTCTCTATGATATTAACGACATTACACTACATTACTTTACATTACATTATCTAGATGGCTCAGTGGATAGAGCCCTGGGCCTGGAGTCAAGAAGATGACTTCAAATCTGACCTGAGATACAAGTTTGTGACCCTGGACAAGTTACTTAACCTCTCTTTGCCTCAGTGTATCTTTGCCAAGAAAACCCCATGGATGGCATTGGTGCGTTATGGTTCACAGGATCCCAGAGTCAGACACTACATTAAACAACAACAACAGTACATTATCTGGCTTTTTTGGCCAACCCTCCTTCTCCCTTTGCACTAAACAAAATCTGGTATTCCTTTAGGAAATCAACATAGCTTTACAACTCTCCGCTTTTTTCCTGTCACAGAGTCAGGAAGAGGGGTACCTATACTCCTTGTTCTTTTTTGCTGCTTCTAGACTATTCCTCTCCTGTCATCCCCAAATGACTTTTTCTCTTTCAATAACTATAGTAATCTACTTATGCCATCTTATCCCTGACCTTGTGTCCCTGACAACTATGGAATGCTAGATCATTGTCCTAATTTTTTCACTGAATACCTAGCTTATTGTCTTCCTTTCAACAAATTAACCCCCCCTAATTAAACACTAAAATAGAAATCCTATCAATCAAAGGAGAGATTAATCAAATGAAAAGTAAAAAAAGCCATTAAACTAATAAACAAAACTAGGATCTAATTTTTAAGACAAGAAAATAGATAAACCATTGGCTAATTTCATTTTTAAAAGAAAGAAGAAAACCAAATTACCAGCATCAAAAATAAACAGGGTGAATTCTCAACCAATGAAGATGAAATAAAAGCAGTTATTAGAAGCTATTCTGCCCAATTTTATGCTAATGGAACTGACAATCTAAATGAAGTGAATGTAGCTTTTTTCTAAAGTGAATGGCTCAGATTAATAGAAGAGGAAATAAAAACAAAAATAATTCTTTCTTAGAAAAATAAATTGAACAAGTCATAAATAATTTTCCTAAGAAAAAACCTAGGACCAGATGGATTTATAAGCAAATTCTATCAAACATTTAAAGAACAATTTCAATACTACAAATACTGTTTGGAAAAAATAAGTAAAGAAAGAGTCCTACTAAATTCCTTCTATGAAACAAATATAGTCTCAATACCTAAGGGAAGGAGAGTCAGAACAGGAAGAAAGGTATAGACCAATTTCCCTAATGAATATTAATATAAAATTTTTTAATAAAATACTAATAAGGAAATTATAAAATATTACAAAGATTATATAGTATGACAAAGATTGTATAGTATGACCAAGCTGGATTTATATACCAGGAGTGCGTTTCTATATATTGCCAATAAAACTCAGCAAAAACAGTTAGAATTTCATTTAAAATAATTACAGACAGTATAAAATACTTGGAGGTCTACCAGCTACTATACGACTACAATTTCAAAACACTCTTCACACAAATAATGACATCTAAATAAATGGAGAAATATGAATTAACTGTGAGTCGTTACAATAAAAATGACAAGTCTACCTCAAATAAGGTTAATCACTTATCCTACCAGTGCCTCCAAACAGTTCTCTGAGACTAAACTGAAGAGGTTTCTGCTGCTTTGCTGGAGAAGGTGAGGAAAATGGGGGAAAAAGAGGGGACAGAAAAAGTTGGGGAATAAAAAAAGGAAAAAGAAGGGGAAAAAAGGTGGGGAAGGTGGCCCAAGTGTTCTAGAACACTTTCAGAAGTACCAACACTAAATTGTGCCTCCAGGTTAAAACAGTACATATAAACATGGGAGGTTTTAGGAACTTAGAATCTTGGAATATGTTAATTTTTATTTAAAAAGGATAAAGTTATTGGTAATAATTATAATTTAATGAACTCTGGTTTGCATTTTCTTCTTTTCTCTAGTAGACCTTAGTCCCAGCTTGCATGTCACTTAACCTCAAGTCTCTCACTGCTTTAGATCTGTTTCCTTAACAAAAAATGGGGGAACTAGAACAGATGATCATTAGGTTTCCTTCCTATTCTAGACCTATGATATTTTAAAGCTGTTTTAGGTCTATAATTATATCTCCATAAGCAGAGATTAAATTCCTACAGGTCAAGGATCATGTCTGGTTTAAGCATATAATTATGCACATAGATGTCTAATAGATACCTGTTGGATCTGCATTGTTTTTCTGTTTTGATTTTGCTCTCTTTTTTTAGTAGATCTGGATGGTTTTAATTTATGATTTCTTGAAATATAATATCTAAACATTTTTTAAAATATTTTCAGGTAGTGCAATGATTCTTAGATTTTTTTCCTTGATCTTTTTTCAACTCATTTTTTATAATGTATTATTTTCCTTACATTTTCTTCTGGGTTTTCCCCAATATTTTGATATTTCTTGTTCTCTTATTGAGTATTCATTTTCCATTGGTCTCATTTTAAGTTATATGAAATTCAAGTATTAAATTTATTTTCCATCTTCCCCTGACTTCTCCTTACCCCAATTATTTTGTTTTGTAATTCTTGTTTCATCTCTTCCTGGTACTCTTATAATCATTGTGGCCAGAATTCTTTTTTTCCTCTGGAGCTGTCCCTTGGTCATTTTTCAGTGTAAGGTATTTCTTTATTGTGTTTTATGTATTCTTCAGTTTACTCATATTGCTAGCATCAGTTTAAGTATTGGGGTCTTGTGCTTGGATCAAAATCCATTCCCATACTACCAGATGGCATAGGCAGGTCCTATTTGGTCCTGAATCCAGTAGCTTCACATTTTGTAGCAATTGTCTGGCCTTGTCTCTTGCTACTATTCAGGTCCAAGATAACTGGCCGCCAGTTTCTTCAAGGACTGCCCAGATGCTGGGTTGAGCACAGGCTATTGGATTGGACAAGAACTACTGAGTCAGTTATGAACTGCCTGCTTGGGACCTGACTAGTTAGTTCTTGGAGCCCCAAGGTCAGTGTATAAGACTGGGCTACTTCACACTCTACCTTCTGCCTACCCTGACTTATCTTTGTCCCTGGGTTCCACAGAATTCTGATAGCCATTTTGTGCAGTCCAAGAGTGGATAGAGAAATATATTGTTTATTCTCTTCATCATTCATTTGGGTACATTTTTAGAATTTTACTAGAATATTTGTAGAAGATCTGGGCTCCTCTACATGCTAAAAAGCTATTACATTCCCCCAAAGCTTCCATCTCCAAAACTCCTTCACCCAAGGCAGGACAGAAAAGACAAAATAGAGATAGAAATAAAAATGGGATCATTCGTTCATGGCTTCTCAACAACTCAAGTGGGAGAAAGTAGACCAGTGGCACTGGTGAAACCTCTCCCCATAATACCAGAGTCACAAGTTTCAGGTTTTGTACTAATTTTGGATGAAAGAAAGCCTGAGGTCCTTCCCCCATCCAAAGACTCAGAACTGCTTATCCTTTTCACTGAGTAGCAAGGAAAACAAAAAAGGACAAGCTGTCCCCAATACAGTCCTTGTATTCACTCCCAGGTCTGGATCAGCAGCTAATCAAAAGTCCAATTCTTCATTTTCCCAACAGAATGAAAATAGTCACAACAATGCATTCTCTTTGGTGGAGAACAGTGTTCCTCATAACATGCCATCACACTCTTCCACAAGCAAGCTCCCTTAGATTCTTCAAGTGTTTGGGCAGTAGGCTAAATATACTGCATTGGCTATGTGAACTGGACTCCCATTAGTCAGTCTACCATTACATAAATGTCCTCCTGGAAGGAGAAGGCACAAACTCTTGAAGCAGGTAGGTAATAATACAGGACAGGAGATGATTATGTATTAAAATAGATTGTTTAGAAGAAGGAGAGAGCTCCAGTGCTACCTCACACAAAACATCTTTACTGATGTACCCACTTATTAGCTTCTCCTCAATTACTTTATATTCATTTTGCATTTGCTTATCTATACAGTATAACAATATCTATCTATCCATCCATATATATGTATATGTGTGTACATGTTTCTGTTTATATATTAGACAGACAGATAGAGAGAGAGAGAGAGAGAGAGAGAGAGAGAGAGAGAGAGAGAGAGAGAGATTTCTTTACTGTGGAATATAAACTCCTCGAAGGCAGGGATTGTCTCATTTTTGTTTGTATCCCTAACACCCAGCCCAGTGCCTAGCATACATTAGCAGATATGTACTGGCAAATGTTTAGTAACTGACTCAAAGTGAGGAAATATGTGCATGACACACCTTTAAGTTTAATTTGCATTATTTATACTTTTCTATTGCTTTTTTAAGACTAGACAATCAACAATCAACAAGTCAGGTCCTGGTTTACAAAATTAACCATTAGCACTCCAAGCACATACAACCTAGATCCAGTCTATCTCTACTTAGAAATCACTTAATAAATGGTTGTAAAACTTAATTTTAAATTGAAGAAGCCAATGGGAAATGGGGAGAGAATAAGGATTTCAATTGTACCTACTATGTGCCAAGCATTGTGTTAATCACTATACCATTATGATCTCATTTAATCCTCATAATAATCCTGGGAGGTAGGTAGCTATTATGATCCCCATTTTGCAGTTGAGGAATCAGATGCAAACAAAGGTTAAATGACCTGTTCAGTGCCCCACGGCTGATGTCTGAGGTTGGATTTTAACTCAGATCTTGATGTCTTCAGGTCCAATACTCTATCCATGATGCTGCCTTGCTGCCTCTGTCAATGGGGATTAGTTGAAAGAGGGTTCAATGGAGTAGGTAATAAATATTGCAATTGGACCTAAAGACGGGTAGAAATTAGGCTGGCAGAAAGGAAAAGGCAATGTAATCCAAATAATGAATTAAAACATCAACAGAGACACAGAAACAGAAGTGAGCATGGCTTCTCAGGAAGACAAGAGGAAACTGGTCTGTTTAGAGCACTACACTCACATTGGGAAGTTGTGGGTAATAAGATTCAATAAGAAAGTTAAAATAAAGGATGTAAGAGAATGTTGGTGTCTGGGATGAAATCAGAAAGTAATTCTAATCTAAACTTTATCAGAGTGGAGAAGCCATTCATAGGAGTAGGTTTAGGATGCTGAGACTATAGAACCAACTATCTCAGCCCTTCATCACCAGTGCTTAGCATCATGCCTGATCTATTGGTGATGATGGCACATAGTGAGTGCTTAATAAATATTTGATGTAAATAGCCTGGGTAACCTTGGGAAGTCATTCAATCTCTCTAGGTCTGTTTCCTCCCTTTTGAATGGATTAGATATGATGAATGGATTAGATACCTTTTGGGGTCCCTTCCTGCTCTAAATCTAGAATACTGCCCTGTGACTGCAAGAGACCCTAGAAATCTTCAAAGGTTAAGAGATTTTGTCCATAGGCTCAAAGGAAGAACCTCCCAAAGACTAGGCTAGGGGAAGAAGAGTTCTAGTTCCCTTTCTAGGAAAAAAAATCTACTAGCCTTTCTAGTGTTTTGCTGTTCATCTGTTTTATGGAGAACCATATTTATAAAACTCTTTTAAGTGTCAGATAGAGAAAAAGAAGAGAAGAAAAGTGTCATATCTGAAGAGGTTTGGTTTAAACAAATTTAGAGGAAAAAATCACTTTCTTGACAAACGTTTTAGAAATGATGGGGCTACATTTAAACTGACTCCCCCTGGAATATTAAATTGCTACAGACAGACGACAATTTATTGAATAGGGCAGATAATAACTATATTATTGACCATCCCTGTACTAACTCCATCAATTATCCTTGCTTGTTAAAGGCAATTCAGTGTGGTCAATGCAATACAACTCATTCTAAGAATTTCTCGTGATTTTATTTGAAGTTACAAAATTCTGTCTACCATAGGATTCCAACCTGTGTTCATATAGAAATATACATATTTGTCAAAGTCTTCCAACACCACTAAGTCTACAAATTCTTTTTAATGTCCCAATTCTACAAAGTTCTCTACCAAAATTGTCTCTTTCATTTTCCTTCTGCTGTCCATATGAATAGGCTAATAAAATGTATTGAGAACAATGAACACAGAGTTCTCTGAACCAACAGTAGCTCTGGGCTCTGAGTTTCAGAGCTCACTTTCCTGAAGCTCATTGGTTCTTATATGTTAGGTACCCACAGGGCAATTAATGAATTCCTTTCTTCAGGAGTCTATAGGTTACTTTTCGGGATTATAGCTTCTGATACTATTACTCACAAGTCCCATTTGAGCGTGTTCTCCCCAATATGAACCAGTTGCCATCAATTAAGTTTTTTCCAAAAGAATGTTTACTGAGAAGGTATGGCAAAGATAGTTGCAAAAAGATTCCCAAACCAGGGATACACTCTCCTTTTGTACACGCAAGGTCTCTGGTAGGATGGGATCAAGATTAAAGCACAAAGATAGTCAGAGAAGTTAGAGGATAAAGGTAAGTATAGGTATGGGTATATGGGGACCACCTATCTCATGACTCCTAGTCCTTTATACCTTATTTCTCTTTATGGTGTCTCCATTTTCTCCACCAGTCAGTCTCTGCTACCAACTTTGGTTGCTGAGGGAACCTTGATGGTTTTTCTAGCTATTCAAAGCTCACAAGCTTATAATGTAGTCAATTCTATCTCAGGAGACTCATTCATCTGCAATCAGGTAAGAATAAAAACAAAAGGAATGGATACCATATGCTGTGTGGCACATAGCAACCAGGTTGTGTGGAGGTGGGGTGGGAAATAGGGGTGGGAAATGGTCAGCTACCCTTTTACCTATCCATCAGCTCATAATAATTCTTCTTCATCTGAAAGCCATCAGGAAAGATATAGAACAACCATGTGCCTAAATATTTTGTATGTATATCCTATTCTTCCTCAGCTCTTCTGAGTCATCAGTCCTTTTGGCTTCAGAACCAAAGAGAACAGTTGTCAACACCCCACAGTACTAGCCCCTCAGTCACTTATGAACAAAAGTAAGACTCACTGAGTCATAAATTCAAGTTGAACATACCTCAAGACAAAATGGGGAGAGAAGTGGATACTTCAGTCAGAAAATTCAATATGTAAGAGATAAGGTAAGATATGGTACAAGTGGGACTATAAAGCAATATAAGCCAGATTACAGGACATATATAAAAATGAGTTAAGTTGCTTTACATTGCTCCCTTGGACCTTTCATGGAAATAAGACATGGATGTGTTTTTATACATCTTGGTATAGAATATCATTTTTATAAATAGTGTGACATTTTGGAAATAATGCTGGATTTGGAATCAGAGGACTTGGGCTTAAATCCTTCCTAAACTATTTCATACTTACATGGCCTTGGAACTAATTACATAATCTCTCTCAGCCTCAATTTCCTACATGTAAATGAGGGAATTGGGTTAACCTAGAAGACTTCTAAGACCCCTTCAAGCTTTAAACTCTCATATTCTAAATCAAATGTGTTATGCCATTGATTTACATTTTAACTTCAGAAGAAAAATTACCTTTTTTCTGCCTTATTTCAAGTTGACAATATAATTCCTGACAAGTTGAGTTCTCATTCTTTCCCACCTCAGTACTGATTTCTTCCCAAATCATTCAGTCTATAAACAAATACATGCTTAAATTTACGAAGGTTGCTCCCATTTACAAAAAAACTTTCAGAGAATCCTTTTGTACAGTGTTTTTCTCGAGGGCATACAATTTCATTACTATAATGTCAACTGACTAGTATGGAATATTAATACAAACCTATATGACTAGTTGAAGAATCTGATTTCCTCAGCATAAGCAACTCTCAATATTTCAGCTTCCTCGAGCGATGCAAACACAACCTGTTTATGGCTCAGTACATTAATTCTAGAAAGTTGTCTGATACATATGAAGGCTCAGTGACTTATGCAGGGTCACAAAGCTAGGAAGCCTCAAAGGTGAAATTTGAGCCCAGGTTTTCCTAGCATTCTATCCATTATCAATTCTGTCTCTGATATTATCCAAAAGCTATGTTTACTATGTTCCTATGTTTACTATTTTCCCCACTTCCATTCCTCTGAGGTGAGACTAACTTAATTTTTCAAATCATTTAGGAAAGATCAGGGAAGGGAAGGCAGAAGTGGAGATAAAGAGAAGCCAGATGAGTGGTTTAATTGGATAGAGAAGGATGAAGAATGTCTCTCCACCAAAGCAGGTCGGTTTCAACTCTGTAAGATAGTCATAAGAGTTTTCTGGGTCACTGATGAGTTAAGTAAAATCAGTTTGAACCCATCTGTTGTGACTCACAAGTTTCATTCTCTACTCAAGCTGCCTATGGTTAATAGGAAATTAATTAATCAGTCTATTAGAATATATCAACAATTTTAAAGTGTTTTGTTTACATTTAAGCTCATATAACCCTTGAAGTTAAGGTCCAATAGTAGTTGTAACACAGAAAGACACAGGGAATTACATGTATGTGTCCATATCATTGTAAATTAGGGAAATTACCAGTTCTGAGTTCTGGATAATTTGATGTGAGAATCTGCTTAAATGTCCAAATCCTCCTTTGTTGGATTATTCCATAGAAATGGCCATTGTCACCATTTCTAAATTAATACAGATAAATGCATTGCCTTTCCTAAGAAAGTGATCTATTAGGGCAAATGAATTCTACTAAATAAGTCTAAAAGATCCTTATTCAATATTTTTACAAGACATTTAGAGTTTTCCATTTGGGCATGGTAACCTGCAATAGAATGAGGATGACAGAGAGAAGTAGGCATGCTTACATGGAAAAAAATAATAATAAAATTATTCTCCAGCCAGGTCCTGACTATATTTGCTTTGGCAACATTTACTCACAGAATGTTATGGAAACTGGAAAAGGTAAATTGCTGAAATTCAATTTCTAAGTATTTGGGCTGTGAAAAATGCATGTCCTTTATTGTGCTTTTGTGTCCCTACCCTAGATCTTCATAAACCTTAAGCCACGTATTTTAAAATGAGACAACTGTGGGATTGAGAGAATTAAAGATGTCTTTTCAATGTGAGTTAAAAGTAGAGGAAATTATGACTTCCTCTTTGGAAATTTCGTCTTAAGGATTTAAAACTGGACTAAATTCTGCTTACCATTAGGAATTTCATATAGAATTTGCCAAGCCACTAGGAATCACAACAGAAAAACGACCGTATGGAAAAGTTATCAACATTTTCTTTTAGGAACAGAAAGTGACTGAAATTTTCCCCCTACTTAAAGGTGGCAAAAGAAAAAAGTCAATTAAACATGTTTCTAAACATTGTCCTCTTAATGGAGGTGAGAACAAGATTCCCATTAACTCTAACAGGAATGTTAAATGCACTCAGAGGGAGCTATAGACTGACCATAGAGAAAAGATTTAAATTCATAATGATAGTCATGTTGTCCCTTTGCCTACACCCCAATTCCTGTCATAATTCCTCCCTCAATACCCTACACTCAAATCATTTCCTTGCATAATGACCATAACCAAGCAGGCGAAGACCCATACAACCACTTGGATCAATAATTTAAAGACTTCATTGGGAACAGGGATGGGAGGTGTGTGGGAGTGGCAATTGAGTGACTATTTGTGTGAAAACTGAAAAAGTAAAGCAATATTTTATTTTCATTAGGTTTGGATTTTGTGGGATTGTTGTGATTTAAAGTTGAACTTTCTCATTTTTATTTCAAGGACCACAGCACCTTCAGATTGCTTTGTTCTGTTCTGTTCTGTCATCCATCTTTAGTGCCTTTGTAATCACAATCACATATTCTCTTGCTCTGTGAAAATCGGATCAGCTAGAAAAGAGATGCAAATTCTAGAGTGGGGATGGAGTGGATCAAAGAAGAAACTTTGATGCTAGTCAAGGTCTCTGCTGACAAGAGAAATGCTACAGAGTAAATGGGGTAAAGTCAAATAAATATTTACTAAACACCACCTCTGTGGCAAGTACTGTGTTAAGAAAGACAAAAGAAAATCCCTGCTCTCAAGGTGTTCCAGGTTACTCAAAGAGACAAAATGAAAACAACTATACACAAGCAAGATAAATTAGGGATACACTTGGAGACAATATACAGAGAGAGGGTATTAATATTAAGGTGGGAAAGAAATTCTTCTCATAGAAGATGGGATTTTAGTTGCGACTTGTAGCAAGGTGAAAGTTAATTCCCAAAGCATTCAAGTTCCCTTCAGGGAAATCCCTCCTCCTAAGCATTATTCATCTGTGCAGAGAGGACATTAAAAGGTAACCATTCATTGGTCCCATTAGGACATATGTACTGGACAAATCTCTATTTTGAAGTCTCTGGGGAAAAGTCAAGTCATAAAAAGAATTAGTAATTTCTCTTGCAAGTGGGAAAGGTCAGCATTTGGTGAATCAGAACAGATTGTAACTCATTGATTTCTGATGCCAAAGTCCTTGAGAGTGTAATAATACAATGCAAAGTCCCCAGGAAGAGTGGTGCTTAGAGGCATGGTCTAGTAAAAAAATGGCAAAGCACATTCAGCTAAGAGCCAAAAATGAGAATAAACTCTTCCAAGGTCATATATGAGCTAGGCTTCTTGCTTGTTCTAAGATAATCCACTCCTTTTCCAAAATTCCATTGGGTCTCAAATTTGGAATTTGTGACGGTCTGGTAGGGAGTTTACATTATTAATCCTTATAGTACATCATAGTGTTGTAGTCTCTAGATAAAGGACATATGGGTTCAAATTCCTCCTCAGTCACTTGCTGTGTGACTGAGAAAAATCACTTTAATCAGTCTCAGTTTTCCTAGCTATAAAATGTGAATAATCATAGCATTCACCTCACAAGACTATTGTGAAGCTCAAATAGGATGATGAAAATAAGGCTTTCTACAATCCTGAAGGTTATTCAAATGTGAAATATATTTATTAACACAATGTCAATTCTAACATACATTAACAAGCACCTTATTGTTATTGATGAGATGCTAAATTTCTCATTTAGTCATAGAATTAAAAAATTGCAGAGCTGGAAAGGGATCTTGGAGAGCATCTGCCAAATATAGGAATTTTTTCTACAATATCCCTGGACAGGTGATGAATCAAGCTCTCCTTGAACATTTATGATGATGGGGTAAAAGCCTTCCATATATTGAACCAAAATCAGCCCCTATAACTTGTACCTATTGGGTTTTTCTTTAGTCATGAAGAATTTCCTCAAAGTCAATCATCTTTTCATCAAGATAGACCTTAAAATGTTGTAAAATTTAGAATAAACCAAGATCAAAAAGTAAAAAAAAATGTAAGGAGGAAGAGTTTAACCTAGCAAAAAAAACAACCTCTTAAAATTTTAAGTTATCTAAAAATGGAATGGGTTGCCTTGGGAAGTGTTAAGTTCCTCATCATTGAAAGTCTTCATGTGGAATTTGGAGAGTCACTTACTGAGCATGCTGTGAAGTAGAATTATGCTTCTATTAAGGCCTGGACAAGATATCCCCTTCCAACAATGAGATTCAATAATTTGGTAATACCTTCTCCACTCTTCAGGTCATCCTTTTTCCATGCTAAATATTCTCAGATCTTCAAACAATCCTTCTAGGATATGGTTTCAAGTCTTTTCACTATTTTAGTCATTGCCCTCTGGTCACTGTCCAGTTTATTAGGCTCTTAAAATTTCAGAGACCATAACATCAGAGTATTGGGAAATACAGCCAAGTTTCCCAACAAAGTTCCTCCACAAAGACCTAAAAAATGAATCAGATCAAATCCTGTTCAGAAATACTAGGGGGAAATCATACTAAAACATATTTCCAACCCAGGTCAACATAGAGAGAGACAAAGAGGACTGCAGGCCTTGGTGGGTGGAATATGGCTAGAGACACACCACAGCAGAGATTCCAATTTGCAAAAACTGGAAGAAAACCAAGGTTCTACACTGAGGAAAGAAAAGGTTCCAGATCCACACAGATGGACCCTAATCTAGGAGTGGTGTTCTTGTCTGAGAAGCAGTCATTGGCCCTAGGCTGTGTAAAGAGCAAGGAGCAAATTCAGAAACAAACAGTAGTTGTGTAGCTCTAAGCTCAAGAGCTAAGCAGAGTCTCAGTTCCAGTCTCCTACCCAGTCTGAGGCCTAAAATTACCAAAATAAAATCCCATACCAAAGTAGAACCTGAGCTTCCCAGATAGCCTGCAGTGTCTGAACCCAGCAGTAATCTACTAGAATTTCCAACCAAGAGTGAATTTATGGGAGGATTTCATGAACATAAAACCAGGCCACAAAACTGTGGTATTCAGCCTAGGAGAACAATAGTCACATTTTGCTCTGGATCAGATCTCTTTGGGAGTATCAAAAGCTTGCAGGTCTTTAGTCTGAGCTATCTTGAGATCCTGGAATAACACAACACTCAATAACAAAAGGAAAGAAGTAGAAGGACCTAGAAAGGACAAATGTTCAGCCTAAACATTTCCCATAGAAGTAGGTAAAGCAGGGCCTTAATATAAAGTCTAATGTTTGGAAGTAAGAGGGCAGAATGAGCAAATATAAAAGAACTCCATCACAAGCAGCTATTATGGTGACAAGGAAGCTCAAGAAACAAATCCAGAAGAAGAAGATGACTTCAAATCATCTACAATCAAAGCCTGAAAGGAAAACACAGCTTGGGAATAATTTTAACTAAAAATCCTGGAAGAGAAGAAGGAAGAGAAAAAATAATTTTTAAAAATGAAGTGGCAATACTGGGGGTGAGGAATGGGAAAATAAATTAAAGCTATGGAAAATAGATTTGGAGAGAATTAAAAGCCTGAAAAAAGAGGCACAAAACTTTGCCAAAGGAAAAAAAAATCCCTGAAAATTAGAAATTACCAAATAGAAGTTAGATATTAGATATCAGGAAATATTAAATCAGAGACAAGTTGAAAAATAGAAGAAAAAACAGAAGAAAAGATAAGCCAAAAGTCAATTCATAGCAAAAAAACTTGAAAAATAGGTCAAGAAGAGATAACTTAAGAAGCATTATACTACCTGAAAGCCATGACCAAAGAAACTGGACATCATATTTCAAGAAGTCATAAAAGAGAATACCCAGGTCTTTTAGATTCAATCAGAGGGCAAAGTGAAAATAGAATCAACTGGTCATCTCCTGAGAGACATAAACTTATAACCAAGAAAAACTAACCCAGCAAAAATGAGTACAATGCTATAGGGGATAAATTGATCTTTAATGAAATAGAGAACCTCCAATATTCCTGACAAAAAGACTAGAGATGCTTAGAACCTTTGAAATGCAAACAAACAGTGGAGTCAAGAGAAACAAAAGTTAAATTCAGGTATGCAAACATGAGTGACTACCAAGGATAAACTATATATGTTCTCATATGAGGAGATGATACATGTAATACCTCCAAACTTTATCATCATCAGGGATCATACAGGGGGTCTAATTAGTCAGAGGGCCCAAAAATTATTTTTATATGATCATTTTTAAAAAGCAAACAGTGAGGGAAAGAAAAATACACTGATATGATGAGTTTAGAAAAACAGAAGAAAGATAGGGAAATTATCTCACATAATTGGTATATGCAAATAGAAACTCATACAAATAAGAAGGAAGGAGTGGGTTATACTTGAATTTCACTCTCATCTGAATTGGTCAGAGGAAGGAAGAAAACATGTACCTAGTTGGGTATAATAGAATATTTGAGTCAATGATGAAGCAGAAGGGAAAGGAGAATAAGAAGGAAGGTAGAATAAGAGAGTGAGAGAGATTAGTCTTAAAATAATCTCTAAGGAGAGAAGAATTAGCAATAAAGTAAAAAAGAAAGAAAGGAAAAATGGGAATCTGTTATTGGGCTCTGAGTGAGAGAAAAAGAAAAGGGTCAGGAGAACAGAAATAGATTATATTAATTCTAGAGCACTGGTATGAAGATCATTTCTTCTCTCTCACCATCATAGGAAACAAAGAGAAGGAAAAGAAGAAGTAAATAGCTGGAAGGAAATACACAGCAAGGTAGCACAGTGGATAAAGTCATGAGCCTAGAGCCAAGAAGACCCAAGTTCAAGTCTGACCTCAGACACTCAACAGTTGAGTAACCCTGGGCAAGTCATCTAACCCTTGTTTATCTCAGTTTCCTTATCTATAAAAATAGGAAAATAATAACACTTATTTACAAGGCTGTTATCAGGATCAAATGAGATAATAATTGTAAAGCACAGTGCTTTGCACATAGCAAGCACTACATAAGTGTTAACTATTCTTATTAAATAATTAACAATCAGGACTATAAATGGGAGTGGGATGGACTCACTCAGAAAATGGAAGATAGCAGAATTGATAAAAAACCAGAATCCAGTAATGTGTTGTTTATAAGAAACATACTTGAAACAGGAAGATGCACACAGAGTTAAAGTTTTAGAGCAAAATTTGTTATGCTTCATCTGAAGCAAAAAAAGGTAGGGGTAGCAATCATGATCTCAATAAAGCAACAGCTAAAATAGACTTAAAAGAGATAAAAAACATTTTATTGAAAAGTAATATGGATAATGAATTAGTATTAGTATTAAACATTTATACCAAATAGTTTGGCATTTAAGTATTTAAAGAAAAAGTTAAATTAATTACAAGTAGAAATAGTAAAAGTATAAAGTAAGAGACTTTAATTTGTGTCTCTTAGATCTAGATAAATCTAACAAAAAATTAACAATAAAAAAACCAGGACCTGCATAGAATTTTAGAGAAGTTATATAATTGAATGAGAATAGAAAAGAGCACATATATTTATAATGTTTATGATATATTTACAAAATGTGACCATATATGAGGACAAAAAAGTCACATAAGCAAATGCAGAAAAGCAGAAACAGTAAATATATCTTTATGGCTCACAATGGAATAAAAATTATATTCAGTAAAGGGTCACTAAAGAAATTACTAAAAATTAAATGGAGATTAACTACATGGATATGAGTAAGTCGAAGAACAAATCATAGAAATAGTCAGTGATTTCATTAAAATAATAATGAGACAGTATACCAAATTTTAGGGATATAGTGAAAGCGGTCCTTATAGGAAAATGTCTCTCTCTAAACACTTTCATCAATAAAAGAGAAAAAGAACAGATCGATGAACTTGGGCATGCAGCTAAAAAAACCTAGAAAACAAATAAATTTTAAAATCCCAATTAAACAAAATAGAAATTCTGAAAATTAAAGAAAAGAATGATAAAGTTGAATGGGAAAAAAACATTGTATTAACAAAACGAAACAAAACAAACTAGGACCTCCTCTTTTTCAGTAAAATAGATAAACTTAACTTGATTTCAAAAAAGAAAACATGGTGTCTAAAATAAAACATAATGCTTTGTCTTAAGGATTTGTTTTCTTCAAGATGGAAAATGGAATGGGGATAGGTATTGAGAGAATCTTTATATCCATAGATATGGTCAATGAACCAATCTTCCCACAGTCATTATTAATGACTATGCTAGTCACTGTGCATAAAGAAGGAAAAGTAATTCCAGCCCCAAGAAGACTATATTTTAATTGTGGAAAGGGATGGGAGAAACAATCTGTATATAAATAGATATATTCCAGATATATACATAGGAGACAGAAGGGATTCTTAGAGAGACAAGGGGCAAAAGATAGGTGACTGGGAAAGGTTCCTTACAGAAGGTAAAATTTGAACTGATTCTTAAAGGAAGTCATTGATTCTAAGAGTTAGAGGTGAGGAGGAGAACATTCTAAGCATGGAAGACAACCAGTGCAAAGGCACAAAGATGAGAAATGGATTATTATGTATCAAGAATGGCAAATAGGACAACAAGGCTGGATTGCAGAATGTGTAGAAAGAAATAATGTATAAGAAAACTGAACAAATAGACAGGAACCAGTTTGCGAAGAGCTTTAAAATCCAAGAAGAGATGTTTATATTTGATCCTAGAAGTAATAGGGAGAAATTGGAGGTTTATTTAGCAAGAGAGAAGCAATAGGTAACATGGTCAGACCTCTGTTTTAAAGAGATCACTTTGGCAAGTGTGTGGAAGACAGATTGGAATAAGGAGAGACAAGAGGCAGAAAAACTATTTACTATAGAAAGCTATTTCCTTCCCCCAAATCCCCACCAAAAAAAAGTTTGAGAACCAATGTTTTAGAGGTACTGCTATCATTAGAATATTAAAGTAACATCCTCCATGAAATAAAGGTTGTTAAAACCTATGTATAGGGGCAGCTGGGTAGCTCAGTGGATTGAGAGTCAGGCTTAGAGACGGGAGGTCCTAGGTTCAAATCTGACCTCAGCCACTTCCCGGCTGGGTGACCCTGGGCAAGTCACTTGACCCCCATTGCCCACCCTTACCACTCTTCCACCTAGGAGCCAATACACAGAAGTTAAGGGTTTAAAAATTAAAAAAAAAAACCTATGTATAAAAGGATCCTTTGTTTTAGGAACTTACATTATAAGAATGAAATTTGGCACCAAAAATGACAGAGAGAGCAAGTAACCAATCACCTATAACCTCATTAGATCTTACATTTTTCCTGGGAGAAAAAGCTCATACTAATATTTTGTTTCTCCCATCCTCCTCCTTGCTGTCTTCCCTTTCCTTTTAGTAACTGCAGCGAATTAGATGAGCTATGCATATGTAAACCACTAACTAGAGATCCTTCTGGTGCCATAGCTTCACGGCAGACAGAATAATTTCTGTTTCTTTGCCCACAAACTAAAGAGCTGACACAAAGGAATCAAGGAAATTAAGATAAGGAGTTTGTAGTTAATTGAAAAAATATGTGCAGCTGTATGAAACTCTTTACATTAGGGCTCAGAAGATAAGAAATCTTTCCGTGGGTAACTGATACCCAAATATAGTCCTGTGCTAGGAGGCCCAAAGCAGTGAGGTAATACTAGGTCAACAAGAAGAGAGATGCCTAAATCTCAACTCCCTCTGAGCCTAGTGAGGCTCAATGATTCCTGCTTGCTATTGTCAAGTGATCATAGTCACAAATGACCTCTGCCTCCTTAAGGTTGTTACACTGAGAGTTAGTCCTTCTTATGAAGGAGGTAAGTGATAGCATGGCATGATTTGAGATATTCCAAAAACTCATCTACCCCAAAATATCCACCCCACCACCATATTTTCCTGTCATCATTGCCCAAAAACCTTATCATGCAGCATCACATATTTTGGAAACCTTATGGAGATGTATTCAATTTAAGTTAGTAAAAACATTACATGAATCCTTAAACCTCCACTAAAATCTTACTCCAAAATTCATTATAGCATAAAGATAACTTTGCTTTCTTTTCTTCCTCCCTTAGGTCCTATGCTAAGTGCTATGTTTCTTTTTTGTTTCTTTTCTTTTTTTTTTTTTAGAAAACTTTTTTCTGTTTTTGATCTACCTGACTTTGGGATCAGTACCATATTTGTGTCATAAAAGGAATTTGGTAGGACTCCTTCTTCGCTTATTATATCAAATAATTTGTATAGTATTGGGATTAGTTGTTCTTTGAATGTTTGACAGAATTCACTTGTGAATCCATCAGGCCCTCTCAATTTTTCTTAGGGAGTTCTTTGATGGCTTGTTCAATTTCTTTTTCTAATATTGGATTATTTAAGTATTCTATTTCTTCTGCTGTTAATCTAGGCAATTTATATTTTTATAAATATTCATCCATATCACCAAGATTGCTATATTTGTTGCCATATAATTGGGCAAAATAGTTTTTAATGATTGCCTTAATTTCCTCTTCATTAGAGGTGAGATCTCCCTTTTCATCTTTGATACTGTTAATTTGGTTTTCTTCTTTCCTTTTTTGCTATCATTTTAGCCAATCTGCTAGGTGTGAGGTGATACCTCAGAGTTGTTTTGATTTGCATTTCTCTAATTATTAGAGATTTAGAACACTTTCTCATGTGATTATTGTTAATTTTGATTTCTTTATCTGAAAATTGTCTATTCAAGTCCCTTGCCCTTTTATCAATTGGGGAATGGCTTGATTTTTTGTACAATTGATTTCTTGTATATTTAAGTAATTAGACCTTTGTCAGAGTTTTTTACTATAAAGATTTTTTCCCAGTTTGTTGTTTCCCTTACGATTTTGGTTGGATTGTTTTTGTTTGTACAAAAACTTTTTTTTAAACCCTTGTACTTCGGTGTATTGTCTCATAGGTGGAAGATTGGTAAGGGTGGGCAATGGGGGTCAAGTGACTTGCCCAGGGTCACACAACTGGGAAGTGGCTGAGGTCGAGTTTGAACCTAGGACCTCCCGTCTCTAGGCCTGACTCTCACTCCAGTGAGCTACCCAGCTACCCTGTGTACAAAAACTTTTTAATTTAATGTAATCAAAATTATTTATTTTACATTTTATAGTTTTTCCCAACTCTCGCTTGGTTTTAAAATCTTTCCTTTCCCAGAGATCTGACAAGTATACTATTCTGTGTTCACCTAATTTTCTTATAGTTTCCTTCTTTATATTCAAGTCATTCACCAATTCTGAATTTATCTTGGTGCAGGGTGTAAGATGTTGATATTAACCTAATCTCTGCCATATTGTTTTCCAATTTTCCCAGAAGTTTTTGTCAAATATGGATTTTTGTCCCAAAAGTTGAGCTCTTTGGGTTTAACATGGACTCTCTTCCTGACGTCACTTACTGCAAGGCTATTCCACTGATCCTCACTTCTGTCTCTTAGCCAGTACCATATTGTTTTGATAACCACTGCTTTATAGTATAGTTTAATATCTGGTACTGGTAGGCCCCCATCCTTCACATTTTTTTTCATTATTTCCTTTGATATTATTGATCTTTTGTTCTTCCAAATGAACTTTGTTATAGTTTTTTCTAATCCTATAAAAAAAAGTTTCTTGGTAGTTTGATAGGTATGGCACTAAATAAGTAAATTAATTTGGGTAGAATCATCATTTTTCATGTTAGCTCATCCTACCCATGAGCAATCAATGTTTTTCCAATTGTTTAGATCTAGTTTTAGTTGTTTGGAAAGTGTTTCGTAGTTGTGTTCGTATAACTCCTGTGTTTGTTTTGGTAGATAGTTTCCTAAGTATTTTATATTGTCTAGGGCAGTGATTCCCAAAGTGGGTGCCATCGCCCCCTGGTGGGTGCTGCAGTGATCCAGGGAAGCAGTGATGGCCACAGGTGCATTTGGGGGTGCTATAACTGTAAGGTTATATGGGGGTGAATATATATGGGGGTGAATAACTGTAAGGGGGCAGTGATAGTATGTGACAGGGTGCGCTAAGTAATATTTTTTCTGAAAAGGGGGCGGTAGGCCAAAAAAGTTTGGGAACCACTGGTCTAGAGTGATTTTAAATGGTGTTTCTCTTTCTAACCCTTGCTGCTGTGATGTGTTGGAAATATATAGAAACACTGATGATTTATGTGCATTTATTTTGTATCCTGCAACTTTGCTAAAGTTGTTGATTATTTCTACTAGCTTTTTAGTTGATTCTCTAGGATTTTTTAAGTAGACCATAATATCATCTGCAAAGAGTGATAGCTGTCTCCTCATTGCCTATTTTAATACCTTCAATTTATTTTTCTTCTCTAATTGCTACTGGTAGTGTTTCTCCTACAATGTTAAATAATAGAGGTGATAACGGGCATCCTTGTTTCATGACTGATCTTATTGGGAAGGCTTCTACTTTATAACCATTACATATGATGCTTGTTGATGGTTTTAGATATATACTATTTATTATTTTTAGGAAAGGTCCTTCTATCTTTTCTAGTGTTTTCAGTAGGAATGGGTATTGTATTTTGTCAAAGGCTTTTTCAGCATCTATTGAGATAATCATGTGATTTTTGTTTGTTAGCGTGTTGATATGGTCAATTATGTAAATAGTTTTCCTAATGCTGAACCATCCTTGCATTCCTGATATCAATCCCACCTGATCATGATGGATAACCCTCAAGAAAAATCCTAAGAAAAATGGGAAAACAGACAAAATGGAGTAAATTTATATTCCATTAAGAAGCGCATGGGGTGAACAGGGGAGAAGATCAATACACTGGGAAGGTAAAACAGTTGGAGACAGGAAATACTTAATACTTAAGTGCATTGAAATTAACCTAAAGAGGGAAGAATAATCATATCCATTGGGGCAGAGAATTGATTCGCACCCTATAAAGAAGTAGAAGGGTAACAAAAGGCCTGGTGGGAAGTGAAGCAACACTAGGGATGGAGGGGGGAGGGTAGCTTAAAAAGACCCTAAAGAAGAATAAGAGGGGAATAAAAATGGAGAGGGGAGAAAGGGAAGTACAATAAGGGAGGGAATCAGGGGAACTGATTAAAAACAAAACGCTGATATAGAAGGAAATAGTGAAAGAAGAAAGGGCAGGACAATAAGAGAGAATCAAAATGTCTGGGAATACACAACTGATAATTATATCTCTGAATGTGAATGGGATGCACTCACCCATAAAACTGAAGCAAATAGCAGAGTGGATTAGAAATCAAAGTCCTGCTGTATGTTGTCTATAAGAAACATACATGAGACAAGCAGACATACATAGAATAAAAATGAAAGGCTAGAGTAAAATCTATTGGGCTTCAACTGA
The DNA here is from genome assembly GCF_016433145.1 of Gracilinanus agilis. Taxonomy (NCBI): domain Eukaryota; kingdom Metazoa; phylum Chordata; class Mammalia; order Didelphimorphia; family Didelphidae; genus Gracilinanus; species Gracilinanus agilis. The sequence goes on from NC_058132.1 coordinate 490,833,457, forward strand.
GAAAAAGAAGACAGGAGTTGCACTCATGATTTCTGACAGAGCAAAAGTAAAAATAAATCTGATTAAAAGAGATAGGGAAGGTAATTACATCCTGATAAAAGGCAGTATAAACAATGAAGAAATATCAGTACTCAACATGTATGCACCAAATGGTATAGCATCCAGATTTCTAAAAGAAAAGCTTTATTTCAAATTCAATTTAGGTATGAATTTTCTCTCTCCCTCCCACAACCATTGAGAAGGCAAGAAAAACTAAACCCTTTATAAATATGCATAGAATGCAAAACAAATTCTCATATTAGTGAGGAGAGGAGAGGAGAGGAGAGGAGAGGAGAGGAGAGGAGAGGAGAGGAAAGGAAAGGAAAGGAAAGGAAAGGAAAGGAAAGGAAAGGAAAGGAAAGGAAAGGAAAGGAAAGGAAAGGAAAGGAAAGGAAAGGAAAGGAAAGGCCCTTCATTTTGTACTTTGAGTCCAGTAGCTCACTGTCTTGGGGAAGATAGCATGTTTCTTAATCATTGGTTGCTGGGAATTATCGTTAGTCATTGTGTTGATTAAAGTTTCTAAGTCTTTCAAAATTGATTAACTTTAATTTTCGTTGTTATTTATAAATAATTGTTTTCCTGGTTCTTCTCACTTCACTTTGCATCAATTCATACAAGTCTTCCCAGGATTTTGTGAAACTATACCCTTCATCATTTCTTATAGCTCAGTAATACTCCATCTTATTCATAGACCATAACTTGTTCAAGTATTTATCAATTAATGGAACATTCCTCAATTGTACCACAAAAGAACTATGATAGATGATTTTTACATATAGTTTCTTTTCCTCTTTCTTTGATCTCTTTGAAGTACTGACCTAGTAACAGTATCATTGAGTCAAAGAATACAGATTAATAAAAACTTTTGGGACAATAGTCCCAAATTGCTTTTAGAATGTAAATGACTTCTTCTTTTTTAAACCCTTACCTTCAGTCTTGGAGTCAATACTGCGTATTGACTCCAAGGCAGAAGAGTGGTAAGGGTAGGCAATGGGGGTCAAGTGACTTGCCCAGGGTCACACAGCTGGGAAGTGTCTGAGGCCAGATTTTAACCTAGGAGCTCCCATCTCTAGGCCTGGCTCTCAATCCACTGAGCTACCCAGCTTCCCCCTGTAAATGACTTCTTGAAGATGAAAGCATAGCAGATCATAACAAGCTAAAAAGTCTATAAGGATGAGCCCAGTAATTTATGTCTATCATCTAATGACCAATCAAGTTTAGAGAGATTTATCATGACAACAGCCAAGGGTAATGGATTTTTAGCCAGTAAACACATAAAACCATGAACTAAGACCCAGAGGAATTCCGATCTGTTTTGATGTTGAAAATATACACATTGATGAAATCAGATATCTTTGATGTATTACAGTATAAAAGCCTTGTTTCTGGAAGAAGCTTATCATCAAAATGGCCACAGACTTGTGAATATGTTGGCCATGGTGGTTCTCAAGGAGCATTTACTAAGTTATATGGGGCTTACAATTCACACTTCTAAAACAGAAATCTTTGAGGTATTAAAATATGAAGTTTAAGTTACCCATCCAGGGTAAGATAATCATCAAGCAAAAAATTAGCTTATCTCAGCATCTACTTTCTACCCATTGTCACTTATTAGAGGATGAGACACATCAGGAATAGGGCAAAGGGCAAATAAGTTTTTGATATGGAGATGGGGGCAGGAAAGAATCAGGAAAATGCCAAAGGAAAGGACACTGGATACTTGAGAAGACGATTTCAAAACAAGCTTTGCAGCTTCACAGATTTGTATCCATGCATTGGATAAAATAACTAATCTCCTGTATCAGTTTATACTACTTAGATCTTGCATGAAAGCCTCAAGTGAAAGCTTTGTTCTGTCTCTAAATTTTATTCCTTCCCCCTAGCATTTAAGTTGTTATTTTTCAATAGGTCATCTTCATGCATTCCTTTATTTTCATACATTTCAACAGGGCTTACCAAAATTTGCCCTCTGCCCATGTCTTTCCATTACCAAAAGCTTAGGTTCCCAAGAGATCCAATTGCTTTTTCTTTAAAAGCTAGCAGGATTAAATAGGTGAGGGATTTCAAACATGAGAGAAAACAAGAGAAAGGAAAAATATTACATATGTATCATATATGTATGAATATATACAGATATACATATATATCAAATGCATTATATCTCAAGCTACACTACAAAGCAATAATCATCAAAACTTTTGTACTGGCTAAGAAATAGAGAAGTGGATCAATGAAATAGAATGGGTATGCAATACAGTCAAAGAAAAGCACACAATAGCAGAGTGTTTGAGAAACCCAAAGAACACAGTTATTGGGACAAAATACTGCTGATGGATGACTTTTATACAAAATGTGACATCACAAGGAAATTAAAAGAGGAAGGAAGAAATTCCCTGACAGATCTATGGCTAGAGGAATAGAATATAAATGAAGATGCAATGGACTATATTTATTATATAAAATTAAGAAGATTTGCACAAACAAAACCAATAGAGATAAAATTAGAAGGGAAATAGATAACTGGAGAAAAATTTTGTCAGGTTCTCTGATAAATATCTCATACCCAAAATATATAAGGAACTGATTCAAATGAGCAAGTCTAAGAGTCATTCCCAAATAGATAAATGGTCAAAGAGTATCAACAGAAAAGAATCAAGGAAATAAATCTAATCTGTCAGGAAGACTTGAGTTCAGTTCAACCTCAGCTACTTACTGGCTGTGTGATTCTGGGCAAGCAACTTTACCCTATTTGCCTCTGTTTCCTCATCTGTAAAATGAGCTGGAGAGGAAAATGTTAAACCACTCTAGCATCTTTGCCAAGAAAACCTCAAATGGAATCATAAAGAGTCAGATATGACTGAAACAACTAAACAATAAAAATTATCTTCTGATAGAATCCCCTCTGCCCCCCCCCCACCCAGTTTGCACTTAAGGGTTTGGTTCTAGAAAACAAACTATTCTCAGAGTTCTAAGGGAAACTTTATTGGTGACTCCTTATACAACCACCATTCACAAACTCCCACTGGTGTGCTTTCCATGAACAAATCCACAGTAGACTCATTTAACTCTTAGCAAAAGCATTTACTCAAATAGAACAGAAAGAACAATGGTTATAAAACATTCCCCCAAGGTTCAGGCTCCCACAAAAATACATAGCATCCTTTGAAAGACGTAAAACCAATCATCACGACAACCATGATTGAAGAGGACCAATGAGGAATGCTCCCCACCTCCTGACTGAGAAATGCTGGAATAAATATGCAGAATGAGATACACATTTTTGGACATGGCTAATATGAGAATTTGTTTAGCTTGACTATGCATATTTGTTATAACAGTATTTTCCTCAAGAGGAAAGAAGTAGGAGGAAGTTTAAATAAGTATTTTTAAATGGAAAAAATTATTTTGAAAAATCCATTATGTCTAAGAGTAAACTTAAAGGTGGAGAACAGTAGTATTGAAGTAAACATACACATTACACATGTGGCAAAAGCAACTTGCAATTTGTAGTACTATAGAGACTAGAGTTCCATTTCCTCCCCTTGAGTGTATGTCTGGCCAGCTCTCAGCTCAGCTATCAGTTGCCAGAGCTAGATCCTTAAATTGGCTTCTTCCCTCCAGGGACTGTGTCTGAATTTCTGTGTGCAGTATGTATCTCTGCTTGCTACTGGATGCAGTCTCTCCTACTGTTTTGGTAGCTTCCCTTCAAAGCTACATGGCCAGTGGGAGTGGTAACCAGAACTGGGAAAGAGAGAGAGAGAAATTCTCTCCTGGTGCCCTGCAGAGAGGATTCTGGTCTTGGGGTAGTACCTGACTTACAATGTCTCCAACTCCAATTGCTGAAATCCATCCAAGGAGAAGAAAGGAAGGAAGAAAAGGAGAGGAAGGAAACAAGCATTTATTAAAGCTTACTATGTGTCAAGTACTGTACTAAGCACTTTACGAGTGTTATCTCATTTAATCTTCTCAATAACCCTGGAAAGTACATGTTATTTGTAACCATTCAATAATTTTTAGTCCTGTCCAACTCTTCGTGACCCCATCTGGAGTTTTCTTGGCAAAAATACTGGACTGCTTTACCATCTTCTTCTCCAGCTTATTTTACAGATGTGGAAAATGAGATAAATAGAGTTAAGTGATTTGTCCAAGGTCACACACACAGCTACTAAGTGTCTGAGGCCAGATTTAAACTCAAGATGAGTCCTCCTGATTCCAAAGCCAATACTCTATCATGCCACCTAGCTGTGCTGGGTGATATTTTCATCCTCATTTTATACTTAAGACCACTGAGGTTAAGTGACACGCCCAGGGTCACAGAACTAATATCAGAGGTCAGGTTGGAAATTAAGTCTTGGCTATATTAAAATGTTTTCCTGGATATCTGTAGCCATGCATTATGGATATCAGCTCCATTCTCATTCCACTAGATAACTTGACCTCTGCTCCTGGAACCATCTTGGGTTTTGATAGATAAGTTTTGACTTTATCTTACTCCTATCTCCAACCATGATCTGGCATCTGCTTTCCCCCTCTTCCTTTCTGGCTCTTTATGTGCTCTTTAAATGGAATGTAAGTTCCTTGAGGGCAGAGACTGTCTACTCTGCTATAATTTATATCTCCAGTGTTTAGTATAATGCTTCACAAATAGAACATTGCTTAATAAAATGATCTTTCTGTCTCTCTGTCTACCAGACGGGGCAGGCAATTTTTTTGTTGTTCAGCTAATCTTGTCATTTCTATCTTGACTCAATCAGAAAGTGACTAGACCTCATAAAGGAATGGTTCTGAACCTATGGTCCATGGATCCCTTTTAGGGAATCCATGAATTTGAATGGGGAAAAAATTACATCTTTATTTTCATTAACCTCTAACTAAAATTTATTGATTCCTTCCATTGCAAATGTATGTGTACTTATATGTATCATATATTATACACATATATACACATATACTTATATATACATAGAAGTACACATATATCTATATTTTAAGGAGTTTATAGGTTTCACAATGCCAGCGAATGGGGTCCTTAACACACACATAAAAAGGGCTTAGAACCTCTTTTGGAGATCAGGAAATGAAGAAATCTTTTAGTTACTAATATCTAATCAACACTTGGTGATTTTATTCTGGGTCTTCCATGACTATGTATCAGTTAAATTGAGATGGGGCAGGAAATTTTATCTTCTCCTTCAACTTTACATTCCTGTTGACTTGCATTATATTTTAAGAAACATTACTGAGAAAAAATATTTTGCTAAATATGAAATTTTTATGTTTTTTTGCCAAAATGACTTATAATACTTGACTGTATGATGAAACTATTTTACTTAATAGTGGCATGATTTTAGGCAAGTGTTTATAATTCTCTGAGTCTCAATTTCCTCATCTGTAAAATAGAGATAATAAAATTTACACTACCTAACTCCAGGGTCATTATGAGGAAAGTGTTTTGTAAACCTTAAAAACTATAGAAGTGTGAGCTTTTATTTTGATTGCTCCCAAGAAAGACAAATCTGATGGGCAACACAGGTGCAGTCTTTCTTCCTAAAATGGTTACACCTTTGTGTTCAATGTACCCAGACAACCTGTATTGTTTGATCATAAAAAAAATTAAACAAATTAAATTTCTCCTGCAGAATTCTAGCCCTCTCTCCCATGTATAGTCCAAAGATGGCCTTGCCCCCTCGAAGCACTCAACATAACTCAAGTGACCCTTGTGAGACAGATGGATGGTTTCTGAAGTAGGTTTGAAAATCAAATCATGATGTCCCTCTAACTGAAACAGAACTATCCATTTATGGCCTCCTCTTTTCCTGTGGGTCAGAAGCTAGAAGATGGTTTCTTCCTACAGCAGTGTATCTGTGGGATTCTGAGGTATATCCAGAGAATAATAAGGACAAATCTGAGGAATCATTGGACTCTGAAGAAGAGATACCACTGATGGAAAATGAGTATGATGGAGTGTTTAGAGATGATGTGTCTATTGTACCCCACAAATTATGCCTACTTCAGTCTTATTAAGAATTCTGAACAAATAAATATTAACATTCTTTAAGGACATTTTCACATAGAGCAAGTGGAACTTTCACTCAACAAAATTAACCTGTATTAGTTATCTGCCTTATTCCCTGGAACTCAAAGCTTCTCAGAAACACCTTTGGGTTTCAAGTCACCTAAAAATCTCTAGGAGGTGAGTTTCTCACACAACCACATTGCTGAAATGAATGTAAACTGTAAAATGGGTGCTATAATAACACCTACTTCCCTGGGTTGTTGTGATGATCAAATGAGTAATATTTGTAAAGTGCTTAGCACAGTGTCTGGCATATAGTAGATACTTAATAAATGCTTGTTCCCTATTTCTCCCTTTCCTAAAATGAATCATTCATTTGCAACCCCAGGTTTCAGGAAATGAATACCGGTTAATAATAAAATATTTGGGACAGCAAGATGGCACTGTGTTGGATTTGAAGAAAGACCTCAGTTTATATAATGCCTCAGATACTTTCTAGCTATGTGACCTGACCCTGGGCAAGTCACTTCATTTTTCTCAGCCTCACTTTCCTCATCTGTAAAAGTGAGGCTGAGAAAAATGAAGTGACTTGCCCAGGGTCACATAGCTAGAAAGTATCTGAGGCTATTAACATTACCTACTTCCCTGGGTTGTTGTGGGGAACAAATAAGATAAAACAGGTAAAGTGCTTAGCAAGTTTTAAAATGCCATGTAAAGGTTAGCTATTATTGTTAATATTATTAAATAAAAGAAACCAAAGGATTAACATAATACACAAATTTCATTCATCTTATTTTGATGAATAATATAATTATTAACACTAATAGTTTATGGGGCAGCTAGGTGGCTCAATGGATACAAAGCTATGCTTAGAGATGGGAAGTCCTGGGTTCTAATATGACCTCAGACACTTCCTAGCTGTGTGACAATGAACAGTCACTTAACCCCAATTGCCTATCCCTTACCACTCTTCAGCCTTGGAACCCATACTTAGTATCGATTCAGAAAGAAAACAGAAGGAAAGGGTTAAGAAAAAATAATAATTTATGCAATTTACCCATCAAAAATGCATTGAGAAGTAACCAGATCGAACATATAACTAGTTCAGAGGATCTGAGAATAATTTTGAGCACAGAATTAACTGTTGATAAACCGAGTAACCTAAAGGGCTTGGGAAATCATATCTTCCAGAAATAATCAACTTAGATGATAACTGGATCCCTAACCAGCCATATATCAAGACACACAATAGCTACCCATCAAAGACATCTTGCCTCCTTCTCAGTTGTGCACACTGCCTCCTTCCTCCTTACTTTTCCACTTTTTATTCCCACTCAGGAAGCAATAATCAAATACATTATTGCATTTTTACCACTGGCCACCACATGTGCTATATACTCCTATTAGAATATAAGTTATGGGGCAGCTAGGTAGTTCAGTGAATAGATAGCCAGGCTAGGAGATGGAGGTCCTGGATTCAAATGTGACCCCAGATAATTTCTAGCTGTATGATCCTTAGCATGTCGCTTAATGCCAATTGCCTAGTCACATGGCTCTTTTGCCTTGGAATTAATACTTAGTAATGATTCTAAGATGGAAGACAAGGTTTAAAAAAAAAGAATGTTAGTTACTTGAGGGCAAGGACTCTCCTCTTTTGTCTTTGTATCCTCATCACCCAGCACAATGTCCTTTCTATGGCAGGTACTTAACAAATGTCTGTTGATCCACAAGAGTGGGGGGAATTTTTGCACTGGAAATTCCCTCCACCAGCAAAATCACAATCTTCCCCTCCACCCTAAAGAGTTGTGAATTAGTATCTTACTTATTTCTTTTTTGCTTGCTCGCTTTAAAAAACATTTTTAGAGCAAGTGTGGTATGGTGAATATGGTGTATAGAACCAAGAAAAACAAAGATAGAATCTTGCCTCAAATGTTTGCTTATTGTGTGTCTCTGGGCAAATCTCCTAACCTTTCTGCCTGTCAGTTTTGTCATCCATAAAAATGAGTTTAATAATACTTAGCTCACAGAATGGTAGTGGGAAACAAATGAGATGATATAGATAACGTATCTGGCAAGCTAGAAAGTACTATGTAAGTACCAGTTATCATTATTTTTCCCTTTAAAATTTTCCTGTTTTACGCCTCTCTTCCTTTTCCAACATAAAAAATAATGTGATAATGATAATGTTTATATAATGCTTTAAGGTTTTCAAAGTACTTTACATTATCTAATTTTTGCTCACTACTTTGTAAGGTATAGGTCCTATATACCTGTTTTACAGATTAGAAAGAAATGTCCTTTCCAAAGGTAATTCTTCTGCCTGTGTTCTTGATCCTGTGCAACTTCCCCAGAACCCTCACTTTGTCAGTTATCTCCCTTGTTTCTCTTTTAAAAACTTTTTAAAAATGTATTTGTTATGTTAAAATTCACAGGTATCTTCCTCCCTCCCTCCCTATCACTTTCCCTCCTCATGCTAGAAAAGACATCATTTGACCCAAAAAAGTATATGTAAACAATGTATTTTGTATTTCTATTCATCAGTTCTTTTTCTGGAGGTGGACATTCACAAGTTTTTCTTCAAACATTGTTCCTATAGATGTATATCATGTTCTCTTGGTTCCTCTTGTTTCACTTTTTATACTTCATGTATGTCTTTCCATGATATTTTTAATTAACTTGCTTGTCATTTCTTATGGAACAGCAGTATTCCATCACAATCATAAACCATAGCTTGTTTGGCCATTCCCCAACTGATGGGCATCCCTTCAATTTCCAGTTCTCTGCCACCACAATGAGAGCTGCTATAAATATTTTAGAACATATAGGTTCTTTTTTTTTCCCTGATCATCTTAGGAAATAGACCCAACAGTGGTATTGCTGAGTCTAAGAGTATACACAGTTTTATAACTCCCTGGGCATTATTCCAGATTGCTCTCCAAAATGTTTGGAGCAGTTCATAGTTCCACCAACAGTACATTAGTGTCCCTATTTTTTTCACATCCCTTCTAACATTTTTCATTTTGTCCTTATATAATTTTAGCCAGTGTAATTAGTGTGAGATATCTCAGAATGGTTATGATTTGCATTTCACTGATCAGTGATGATTTAGAGCATTTTTCATAAGGCTTTTCATAATTTTTCATATGGCTTTGATTTCTTTAAAAACTGTCTATTCTTTTAACCATTTATCATTTGGAGAATGACTCATATTCTTATAAATTTCATAAAGATCTTTATATGTTTGAAATATGAGACTATTAAGTGAGAAACTAAATTTTTTCCTAATTTTCTGCGACCATGAATAGTCTTCAAAAAAAGAAATGCAAATTATAAATAACTATATTAAATATATGATTAAAATAACTAATATAAAGATAAATCATCTGAAATGTTACTTTATATCTTTCAAATTAGTAATGATGATTAAAAATAGAAATGTTATATAGTATATAGAATGTTATAGAGTATGTAGAGAGTATATGGAATATTATATAGAGGGTATATGTTACAGAAGCTAAGGGTAGATACACACAGTATTGGTAGAATCTTAAATTTATACAACTATTTCAGAAAATGACTCAGAATTATCCAAGAAAGATAAGTATATTATACATATCCTTTGAACCAAGGCTCCCACTGTTGGACATATATATATGTCCATATAGAGAGTGGTCAAAGATAACAATCTCCTCTACCTACCAAAATATTCATAGTAAATTCTTTTCCCCTCTTCCTTATTTCTTCTCTGGCATATCCTTTCCCCCTTCACTTTTCTTTCCTCTCTTAAAACAAACAACACAGAACCAAGACACCACAAAGTCCTGTGTTTGTCTCTCTTTATATCCTCGGTGAACATATAAGCCAGTGGGAACATGAATGAACACTTATTCTCGTCTTCTCCACTAGCATGCAAGCATTTTGTTATCATTCTGTCCTTCTAATTAATCAATTATTTTTACCTTTTTAAGTAAATACTTCTCTTGTCTTCTGTGTTAATATTTCAAACATTCTCAAAGTCTAGTCTTTTTGTTAGGAATGCTTGAAAATGCAATTTTTATTCTTTTAAAGATAATTTTTTTTAATCCTAGAGAACTATACTCAGTTTTGCAAGTGAGTTATTCTTGGCTGTAAATTTTTACATTTTTTCTTTTAGATGATCATATTTCAAGATTTTCCCCCTCTCTTTCATAATTGTTGCAGTATAGTCTTGTGTGATGCTGGCTAAGACTAATTAGTATTATAACTCTTATTTTTTTATTTTTTTGGGCTGCTTGAAGCATATTTTTCTTTGACCTGAAAGACTTTGATTTTGCATGCTACCTTCCTAGGAGTTTTCAATTTGGGGCTTCTTTTAATGAGTTAACAATTGAATTTTTCTATTTTTATTGAGCCCTAGATAAATGACTTACTGAATGAACAAAAAATATTTATTGACATTTTACTATGTTTCAAGTACTGTTCTAAGTTTTGAGGATATGTATATAAAAGCAAAGAAAGTTCTTGTTATCCAGGAGCTTCTATTCTCATAAGAGGCAAAGCATATAGGTAAGAGGTATCTAGAAAGGAATATTTTGGCTTAGAAATTTAGAGCAATAGTGGCAGATCCAAAAAGAAATAAATTAATACATCCTTTTTAAGAACACATGGCAGAGATGATTTGATATCATTTCATAACTGTAACTTGGGGATGAGTGTACAGGTCAGCTTGGTGGCTAGCAAGGAAATAGCTGAAAAGATTAGTGGAGTTTGGCTGAAGAGAAGCCCAGATACAGTGTGTAGATCTGTAAACCAGCAATTAGGAGATAATCATAAACAGAAGAAAATGTTGAATGTAATATAAAGAAGCCCAAGTGGTAAAGCAAGAAAAGAATAACTCCATAGTAAATTTGAGTAGAGTATTGGGGAAAAGAATGGCTTAACTACAAGGATCTGGACTGTTTTCTTTCACAATTTCTTGAAATAGGGTGTCAATGTATTTGTTTGATGATGGTTTTCAGGAAGTCTGATGATTCTTAAATGATTTCTCATCAATCTATTTTTCTGGACAGTTGTCTTTGATAGCAAAAACCTTACATATTCTTTTAATTTTTTATCCTATTTATTTTGTCCTAATATTTCTTGTTGTCCCACAGAAAGACTGAGTTATATTTGTTCCATTCTATATTCCAGAAACTCTATTATTTGGGAAAGATTTTCCATTTTCTATTCTACATTATTTATTTTCTTTCCTTTATTTTCCCCTCTCAGAGCTCTTTATTTCAATCATTGTTTAAAACTTCTCGCTTCATCTCTTCCAGCCATTCTTCTTGTCTTTGTGGTCAAGTCATTCTTTTCTCTGAGGCTCACTTGAATTTATGGAAATGTTCTCTTCTTCTATGATTACCTCTTGGTCTTCTCTTGATTCTTAGAGTTTATTATATTTGACATTTTCTTGTATTTATTCATATCTCCATCCTCAGTTTCTGTTTTGGGTCTCTGTGCTTGGGGTCATACTGCATTCCTCCTGGCATTCTAGGATGAATGTGATCAGGCTGTGCATGTTCCTATTCCCTCTCTAGTCTGGGTTTTCAGCAGCTAGGACTAGATTTTACCCTTTGCTAGAATCCTTGGTTTCTGAATCAGTCTCCTGTTGATTTGACTTAGATTTTATCCCTGGCTCCATCTCTGATCTTTGCACAGTCCCCAACCTATAGCTGGCTTTGTCTCATATGTCCTTAGCAGATTCCAAATGGATGTCATCACTTGCACTGGAAATAGGCCTCCTGAATGATTCTTGCTGGTGCTGAGGGGTAACTACATTGACCTGGTCTCTTGCTATTGCTCCAGAATGGGCTTTTCTGATGATTCTATGGTCCGATCTTTTGTTATGGCTTTTATTTCTATGTGCTGTGGCTTCTACTTCCCCTGATTTATTTCCATTCCCCCTGCCTACAGGTGCTGACAACAGTCATCTTGTGAAGTCCTAGACTAGATGGTGGAGCTTATAGTCATTTTACTTTGGTTTGCTTTATCACTGTTCTTTCAGACACATTTTAAGAACTTTGTTAGAACATTTATGGGAGAACTGGGCTCCTTTAGGCCCTCTGGTGTCATCATCTTAACATTAAAGTAATTTATGTGAAAGCAAAAAAGAAAAAAAGGGCAAAGAACAATGGATATTCATTCATTGAGGAAGGCATGAACAAAGTGTAGAATATGGAATATGACTGTAAGGAATTCAGAGAAACACAGAAGGCATGTATGAACTGACATAAAGCAAAATAAACTAAAGAGAACAATATTCAGACCAACCACAATTTAGACGAGATACTAAAAGAAAATTGAATTCAAATTAGTTGTAATGATCATTCTTGGTTCCAGAGAATAGATAATCATATTTCCCTCCTCTCAGCATTAAAGTAATAGATTATAAGTGTGGAATATTATTTGTCCTATCAGATAAAGTTTTTTTCTCAGGTTCTTGTGAATGATCACAATTAGGATACCTCCTAAGTGGTATCTATTTCCAAGCTTCTCTACTACTCTCTATTTTCTTCTATCCATACTAAGCATTGATGCTGAGTAAAATGGTACTCAAAAACTGTCAACGAATCTTCATTGCCATCTAGAGATACTTTAGGTTCTTTAGAAGAGCACTTAGGGGCAGCTGCAGTGACTCAGTGGCCTAAAGAAGGGACGGTCTTGAGTTCAAATTTGATCTCAGGCACTTCCTAATTGTGTGAGCCTGGGCAAATCACTTAACCCAAGTTGTCTAATCCTTACCACCCTTCTGCCTTATTGGTTCCAAGATGGAAAGTAAGGTGTTTTTTTAAAGGCACTTAAGAACTTCCACAGTGTGACCTCAATTCACTTCATCTTCATCCCTTCACTTTCTTCTGCCCTGTAGTCCAACCTGATTGGTTTGTTTATTACCCTTAAGTCTCTCCTCAATCCATTCTGTCCCCTATTCAGCCACCAAACTAATTTTCCTAATGGGCAAGTCTGATAATTCCCAACTGTTAGGGGGAATCTAAGTGGAAAATATTGAGCCAGAGGTGATGGAAGGAAGGGAGCTTTTTGCTGAGGAACGGGAAAAGAAGGGGAAGTTCTCAGAACCCTAAATTGGAATGCTGAGGAGGATAACTGCCATCCAGGAGTAGAGGTGGGAGAAAAGTATCTCCTAAACTCAGCTCTGGTCTCCTGGTGATTCTTCCACTTGTTCCTAAGAGAAAATAGCTAGTTCCCAGATATCTATTTAATCTCTGACTTGAATACAACAACTGAAGAAGTCTCAAGAAGGAAGTCACAGCAATTGACCTGAACTGCTTAATTTGCCCTGGTGGGCTGTGATTCCACCAAGGTGGACAGGGTCAAACCTGGCGCCTGACTCTATACTAATTTGCAACTTGATCTAAGACTATATATTGTGGGTTTAGCTTAGATTTAGTTAGACTACAAGGGAAAGTGAGACAGAGGGGGAAGAAAGTGCAGCCTCAGCTTGGCTGAGGAAAGAAGCAAATTTGTGAAAAGTCAGCTGGTGGGAATAAGACAGTTTTCATCAAGATTAGGCAAATCCTCAGCCCACATACCTTACCCTTTCCCTAAACAACCTTTTATTTAATAAACCTATTATCTATAAGTGCAGTCAGAGCGACTTCAACTGGCCTAAGACAGAGAACTGACATCTTGCTCTATTCTTGAAAGGATCATTAGCTCTGCCTGGGTTAAGCGAAACCCCAGTCGCCCGTTTGATATTTATCATCCTTTCAATCATCCTTTTCATATCTCATCTCCCCACACTCAATAAACTCCAGTGGCTCCATAGTGCCTCCAGGATCAAATACAAAATCCTCTGCTTGACATTTAAAAACCTTCATGACCTAGTCCCCTCCTACTTTCCCAGTCACCTAAACTTTACTTTCTGCCATGTTCCAACAGTCATGAAGGCAGCTGAAGCAGGCTCTGTAGAGCACTTAGAGCTTGGCCGGACATCAAAGATGACAAAGTCATCCACTGCATTCCAGACCATGATCTGAAACCCTAGCTAGGAAGGTCTGTGAGCGTAGATGCACTGTAATCTTTTCATCTTTCACCACCTCCTCCTACCCTAAAGGCACATGTTTTGTATCCATGAACATAAAATGAAATGATATAAACATTTTGTAAAATAAATGTCATATTTAAATAATGTAAAAATAACATGAATAAAAATTTTAATGAAATGAATATTTATATTCTCCTTTGGATTGTCCTCTTGCTTCAATTCAACAAAGCCAGGAACATCCCTGCAGTGCTGATTGAAAATTCCTTGCCTTCTGCTGATCCTTGGCTATATTTTCTCAGTAGTTGAACAAATTTGTCTTACTACATCAAAAACCTAGTTATATTTTGTGATCATTTAATCTACTTAAATTGTCTTCCTATCTAAATTAGAAACTCCTCAAGGGTAGACATTTTGTATTTTCTATAGCATTTCCTATGGTACTAGGCATACTTTTCTTTAAAGGTATATATGTAGGTGATAAATCTAAAGCATTCAATCAACAAACATTTATTAATACTAAATAAATTATTGATGAAGAGTGGAATTTCATTTCAACAAACTCTATTAGCAAAAACTAAATTATAAATAACATAAGAATTTCATTATCATCATCACTTACAGAAGGGTTTTTATTTTTTGGTAAATATTTTCAGTCACTGTCCCCAAAATATGTCTTTTTGAGCTTGTTCAAGAAATCACTGGGGTGGGGGGGAGCATCTGGGTAGCTCAGTGGATTGAGAGCCAGGCCTAGAGACGGGAGGTCCTAGGTTCAAATCTGACCTCAGACGCTTCCCAGATGTGTGACCCTGGGCAAGTCACTTGACCCCCATTGCCTAATTAAAAAAAAAAAAAGAAAAAGAAAAAGAAAAGAAGTCACTGGAATTCACTTTTCTAATCTGTAAGGTGAAATTGCAGCATGAAATGATTGCTGAGACCCTATTCAGCTTCCTGGCTCTCTAATAGGCTGGAGCTGCCTAAGACTCATTCCCTGAGAGTTGAGGTTCTATACTGGAACAGAATGAGGTATATGTAGGTCATTCAACAGTTAGCCAAGGGAGGTTTACTTAGCCATAGCAGAGAAGATTATTCAACTAGGATATACATTGAGGACTCTTTGAGTTGATTCAGGTAAATGAAGTCATCTTGCCTCAAAGTTTCTCATGGCCGTGTGCTATCCAAGTATCAGCAGGACATTGGAACTCTTCATGGATGTTTCAAACTCAGTGACCAGGATGTGATGCTGACAGCCTAGCCCAATTCTTTAGTTTCCTGAAAAGATTAAGTCTCCAGGATTGTTTCTGTCCTTTTTAAGGAAAAACTAAATTAATTTACATGTGGATTGTAGGGTTAAGATATTGCTCCTACCTCAGCCTAGATAGCCCTATAACCCCTCAAGGTTTTTAGGTTTAATGTCATCCCATTCAACTCTAAGTACCAGGGTGATTGCTTATTTCATCTTTTATTTTTGTGTCTCCAGGGCTTGGCACGTAGCAGGTTTGAGATTGATACACACACACACACACACACACACACACACACACACACATATACATATATATATATATACATTTGCCTTTCAATAAAAGTGTGCTACTAAAATGTCTCTCTGAACCTTATAACCATATAATAACCACCTTTTCAAAGTGTCAGCTTCCTTCATCTTAAACAAAAAGAAAATCAAGCAAAGAAAAAGAAGGGAGATTTTAAAGGAATTATATCCAAACTAAATAACACTTTCTATATATTAAATTCAATTGATAATTCAAAAGTAAGGATATTTGCCCTACCCAGATTTAAAAGTTGCCACCTCAAGTTTCTGTGACATAAAATCCAAGCTATTTACTCTTCTTGGAAGCTAGCGAGGGTGCTTTGGGATTTTTTTGCCAACTGGGCATTCACTCTATATGCAGAATGTCCTTTCTGCTAATTCAGTTCCTCTAATTCAGGGGAAACTGGAACAGCAACTACTTTTAAACAAACTGAAGTCGTTAAAATGTTTTGCTCATTAACACAGAACAACTTACAGCCCTAGAGCAGTAAGGCCTAATTTAGGAGAACATATTTAATATGTAGCATGGAAGAATCATTTTACATAATTCATAATACATTTATAATATGTATAAAATATATCAATAAGAATAAATATATATAATTAATCTAATATATATACATCCACACATATGTATGTATTTATGTAAGTATACCTATATACACACATGTGCATCTAAATTAATATATAATTAATATATAGTGATGTAAATATAATCATATGTTACTATGTGTTTTATATTAATGTAGAATAATAACATACATATATAACTTACATACCCTTATCCGGGGTCTGGAAAACCTATTATATACACATATATGCACATCCATGTATATAAATGTATAAGCAAAGGTACATGTATACATGTTTGTACATATATGTGTGTATATATAATATAATATTTGCATGTGCTCCTATGGCTCTTCAGTGCCCAGATAAGGCATTTTCTTTTCACTTTGAGATTTTTATTTCAATTGGATTCATTATAACTTTTAATCTTGCAAATATTATTTTTTAATAAATACTTCCAAATACAATGTTATTCTAGATGTAGTTTTCAAAGGATCATAGAATCTTAGATCAAGGAAAGGACCCCAAAATCAGATGTAAACATCCCGAAACCAGGTTTTTTTTTATTCTTTGTATTTTTATCTCTAATGCCTAATACACAGTAAGTACCTAATAAATAAATGTTTTCTAATTCATTAGTCAATTTAGTTGAACACACACATTGCAGGGAAGAAAAAAAACTGAGACACAAATATAAATTGGCAAAGCCAGGAATCAAATGTAGGTCTCAAAAATTCAAATTCGTTGCCTTTTTCATTGCACCATAATTTTTAAAAAAACTATTAAACATGTAATTAGGTAACCTCATCAGCTTGGTTTCAAGATCATAAATTTTTTTCACCACAGCAATTCTTGAAAATCATCTACTAATGCATAATGTGGTACATTGTTGGAGTAAGTGCTTATCCCATAATCACAATTCTGGAAGTAGCCAAAAAGTAAAAAGAGAAATAGACTTGTAATCATGAAAGATCTCAGTATAAATCTTGTCTTTGATATTTACTGCCTGGGGCATGGACAAGTCATTTAGCATTTTTCAGCTAGGCCAAAACTATGCAAGAGTGCAACAGGCTGGATGACCTGTAGCCAAAAGAAAGGATATTTGGTTCTGTCCTCCGCACTCACATAAAACAGAAGATGAGAGCGGTCAAGCTTGGGTTGTGCCCTTCACCAATAGGCCTGGGCATTGCAAAGGAAATAATCCATAATATCTACCTAGAAGCTTCTCTTGCAGAAATGGTTTTTCAGTTTCTTTATTGATTTAAAAAGAGGACTGAGTCATTCCTTGCTCCTGAAAGCATCCACACCAGCTAATTTGTACCCTTTGATAAGAAAACTCAGCTCAACATTGGTGATTGGGATAGCACCCAAGAGTGTCACTGTGTGCTCATTGTGAGAAAAGGAAACTATGTAATGGTGATCTCCCACAATTCTAAAACTGAGAAAACATAGGTGAAGCTATCTTAAGGCTTTAAGAATGTGATTTCTGCAAATAGACCTGTTATTGTTTTGTTGCTAGATGAGTTTTTATCCTTAGGGTGGCTCAGACTTAGCAGAAATAAAAGACCAAGAAGAATAAAGTGTCCTGGATGTGGCCATGAACCCTTCTTTGGAGGAAGTAATCACTTGCATATTTGGAAAGCATCCATTAGTCTCACAAAGAACCCAGCTGGAACCAAGGATGATCTCATTGATGGCTTGTTGGCTATGAGGTAACAAAACTGCATGGGGGAGGAGAAATAGGGTCCAGGATCCTGATAATTGAAATTATTTTAGGGAAAAAAATTCCTTTAACCTTGTACCTCTATCTCTCTAACTTTAATGTTGCTGTTTAGTTATTTTCAGTCATATCTGACTCATCATACTCATTTTGGGTTTTCTTGACAAATATTCTTAGAATGGTTTGCCATTTCTTTCTTCAGCTCATTTTACAGATGAGGAAACTAAGGCAAACAGGATTAACAGACTTGCCCTGAGTCACAAAGCTAATAAGTGTCTGAGACTGGATTTGAATGCAGGTCTTCTTGATTCTTGGCCTTGGCTCTTTATCCACCTCACCACCTAGCAGATGTTTCTTAATGGGTTCTTATGAGGATCAAATGAGATAGTGCATATACAAAGACAATGGTGTGCTGGAGCCAGCTCTAATGACAGTCTAATGTTAAATTGTCTCTCATTAAAATTAAAATTATTAAATTTTCAGGGTGAGCTTTTACACCTCAAAAATGAACAAAACTCAAGATTAAGTTTATTTTTTGTTGGTCTTTTACATTTAAGAAAGTAACAGAGAAAATGTGAATAATGCAGATTAAATTTTAAAATGTGGCATAGGTTTTCTGGAGTGATGTTTGTTCCATGCCCCTATCTAAAGTGAAAGGGCCTGGGAATGGAAATCACCTTGCTGAGTCTGAAATTATGTCTCCCCAAAGCCTGTGTGGAACTTAGCAGCTTTTAATGTGTCCAGCTTAGAAAGCTACAAGAAATTCATTGAGGGAGCAGCTAGGTAACACAGTAGAAGACTGCCAGGCCTGAAATCAGTAGATCTTGAGTTCAAATCTGGCCTCAAATACTTCCTAGCTATGTGGCCCTGGGCAAGTCACTTCTTCTGCCTTAGAATGGACACATCGTATTGATTCTAAGACAGAAGGCATGTTTTTTTTAATGAAATCAATTGAGGAATGAGGCCAAGAAGTTGACTCAAGAGAGACAGGTTGGAAATACAAAGCCAAAATGACCACAGCAGCAAATGTTCCAGGCTGGAGCATTATATACACATTTAGAAGAAGTAACAGAGAAGGATGGGAAGGTACGAGAGAGCTAAACCACAGAGATGCTTGAATGACTGCTCAGGAGTTTGGACTTTGTTTAGTAGACAACTGGGCTGCCTCATGTAGCTAAGAAGATGGAAGACTAGACATTGTTGCAATCCTCATGACTTCTCAGACTTCTCCAAAATAAGCACTATGCAAATGAGAAAAAGCAATTTCAGCTCTACCCATGTTTAGGACATCATGAATCTCAATGAGGTAACAATTCAATGAACTAACAACAGAAAAAGTTAATCCCTAACCCAAGGATGTACTGGTAAATTTTTTATAACCAGTTCTCAAAAAAAAAATGAATATACAACACACTTTTAAGTTTAATTTAGATTATCAAAATTTTCTCCATCAATTACTTAAATCTAGATAATCTTGAAAATAGTATTTTATTTGTACATTTGCCAATTTCTTAAGTGTAATGCTCACACTACCAATTTAATAATTAACTTTCAGTGATGGCTGGCTCTAGCATATCTTTGCCCCAACCCAAGCTCGCTCAGTGCCCACATGCCCACTACCCATTTGCACTCTAGCAGCCAGACTGTACAAGTAAGCAATTGGAAGCCTTTGAAAATTTTGTGGCAGAGAAGTGACAAATCAAAACAATATTTCTGAAACAGTAATCTGGTAGCAGTATATACAACAGCTCATACTAGACTAGCTAGACAATCAGTCAATAAGTTATTGTTAAGGGCCTGACAGCTGGGCAAAATGCTGGCCATACAAATAAATGTAAAAGACAATCCCTGCTTTCAGGGAGCTCACAGTCTAATGGGGAAGATAGCATGCTGACAACAAAGCACAAACAAAAGATTACAGAATCAAATAATCACCAGAGAGAAGATCGTAGCATTAAGGGGGAATTGGGAAAGTTTTCTACCAAAGAGTGGGATTTTAATTGGAATCTGAAGGACAGAGTAGGCATGGGAGATAGTGAGTGAAAATACCACAGGGTTAGGAGATGGAATTTCTTAGCAGGGGGGACAGAACAGAGGCCAATGTTGCTGTGTCACAGAGTATGGAAGTAGGGTATGGAGTAAGGTGCACAGGTAGGAGAGGACTAAGTGTGAAGAGCTTTGAATGATAGATTGAAGATTTTATATTTTATTCTGGTGGTGATAGGGAGCCCCTGGAGTTTATTGCATGAGGATAAGGAGGGTGACATGGTCAGATTTCTCTTAGGGAAAAACTGAATGGAGGAGATTTATTAGGGAGACCAATCAGAAGACTATTAGAATAGTGTAGGCAAGTGATAAAGGTCTAACAAAGTGGCAGCAGAATCAAAGGAGAGAAAAGATGATAAGTAAAAATCAGACTTGGTAAAAATTGGGTAGGGGGAATAAGAGAGATTGAGGATGTAAGGATTATACCTGGAAAGCAAGTCTGGATGACCAAAAGGCTGGTGGCACTCATGGCATTGATAGGGACATTCAGAAAAAGGGGAGCATTTAGGCAGACCCCAAAAGACTGATTAATAGATCAGAACAAAAAGCTAGAAATGAGAGGAGCCTAAACTAAGACAATGGCATTGGGAATAGAAAAGAGGGGACAGTTTTGAGATATACTGCAAAGAAAGGACAATCAAGATTTAATGGTGACCAATATGAAATTGTGTTTTGTATGACAATAAAAATGAAAAGAAAAAATTAATGGGATAAAGAAGAGGAAAGAATTTGTTTAAATGACCTAAAGGCTTCAAGCCTAACCATACTAGTATCATTAACAAAAAGAGAGAAATCAGGATGAAAATTTTATCTATCATGGGAGGGTGATGTGTTAAGTTTTATACATGTTAAATCTGAACTGACAGTGGGAAATTCTGATAGAGATATCCAACGGGCAGTTTTAAATGTAGAACAGCTAAGATCTCAGGGTTGAAGTTTTAGATTTGGGAGCTCTTTGCATAAATGTGATTGTTAAAGCTATGGAAGTGAACAGAATCACTAATGGGGAATAAAAAGACAAAGAAAAAACTATCTAAGACAAAAAAAAATGAGAGAATACTCTCATTTAGGAAATGGGAGAAGGAGGACCAGCAAAATAAGCAGAGAAATAGCAGTCAGAGAGGTTGAAGAAAACCAGGATTGTACAATAAATTGCTAAAGTGGGAGCTTCCAGAAACAATTTCCTGATGTTTTGTAATTAAAACACAATACACTGGGGAATAATTTCTGATTCTTGTATAGTTCTTAAATATCTTTATTTCACAAAAACATAAAGTGTTAGATTTGAAAGGAATTTAGCAGGTGGTAAGCCTCAGACTTCATTTTCCATAAGAGAAAACTGAAGTCTAAGGTCAAATGGACAAACACCTGAATTATATGAACACAATTACAAAAAACTTTTCCCACAAATAAGTCTGATCTAAACAACTAGAAAAATATTAGTTGCTCACAGATAGACCAACCTAATGTAATAAAAATGACAATTCTATCTAAATTAATTTACTTATTCAGTGCCATAATCAAACTACCAAAATTCTTTTACAGAAATAGAAAAAATAATAACAAAATTCATCTGGAAGAACAAAAGATCAAGAATTTCAAGATAATTAATAGGGGGAAAATGTTAAGGAAGGGGGCCTAGCAGTGCCAGATCCCAAATTATGCTATAAAGTAGTGATCAGCAAAACAATATGGTACAGGCAAAGAAAGAATGGTAGATCAATGGAATAGATTAGATAACACCATATATAGCAGTAAATGACCTTAGTAATCTAGTATTTGATAAACCCCAAGATCCCAGCTTTAGGGATAAGAACTCACTATTTAACAAAAAGTACTGGGGAAACTGGAAGAGTATATGGCAGAAAGTAGGCAGAGACTACTATGCTAAGATAGAGACAAAATGGATATGTGATTTAGACATAAAGGGTGATATCATAAATAAATCAGGGGAATATGGCATAGTTTACCTGGCAGATCTAAGGAGAAGGGAAGATTTTGTGACCAAAAAAAGAGATACAGAACATTTAAGATATAAAAATAAATAATTTTGATTAAGTTAAAAAGGTTTTCTACAAAAAAAAAAAGCTAACATAACTAAGATTAGAAGAGAAGCAACAAACTGGAAGAAAAAAAATTTTACAGCAAATCTCTCTGATAAAGATATGGTTTCTCAAATACATATAGACCTGAGCCAAACTTAAAACTACAAGTCATTTCTCAATTGACAAATGTTCAAGAGATAACAAGCAGTTTTCAGAACAAAAAAATCAAAGCTTTCAATAATCATATGAAAAATGTTCTAAATCACTCCTGAATAGATAAATGCAAACTAAAGCAACTGTGAGGTACCACCTCACACCAATCAGATTGGCCAAAATGACAGTAAAGGACAGAGATAATGGAGAGGATATGGTAAAATTTGGGCACTAAAGCATTATTGGTGGAGTTGTGATATGATCCAACCACTCTGGAGGACTATTTGGAACTATGCCCATAGGATTATAAAATCCCATTTGATCAAGTAATACGATGACTAGGTCTGTATCCCAAAGAGATCAAAAAAAGGTGGAAAGGATCTATTTGGACAAATATATTTGTAGTAGCTCTTTTTATGGAGGCAAAAAATTAGAAATCAAGGGGATGTCCATCAATTGAAGAAAAGCTGAACAAATTGTGGTATATGGTGGTGATGGAATACTATTGTGCTATAAGAAATGATGAGCAGGATGATTTCAGAAAAATCTAGAAAGACCTACATGAACTGATTCTGAGTGAAATAAGCACAGTAACAGCAATATTATATGACAATCAACTGTAAAAATTTAGCTACTCTCAGCAATACAATGACCCAGGACAATCCTGAAGGACTTCATTAGGACAATGAATGCTATCCACCTCCGGAGAAAAAACCGTTGGAATCAAAATACAGTTCAAAGCCTACTGATTTTCACTTTAATTTGTTTTTATTTTGATATTTTGGTTTATATGAATAGTCTCTTACAACAATGACCAATATGGAAGTATGATTTCCATGAAAATACATGTATAAATTATATCCAAAAACTGTATCAAATTGTTTACCATCTCCAGGAGTGGGGAAAGAAGGGAGAGAGGGAGACAATTTTTGGATCTTATGATTTTGGAAAATGTATTTTGAAAATTGGTATTACATGTAACTGGGAAAATAAAATATCTTTTAAAAAACTTATAAAGGGGCAGCTGGGTAGCTCAGTGGAGTGAGAGTCAGGCCTAGAGACAGGAGGTCCTAGGTTCAAACCTGGCCTCAGCCACTTCCCAGCTGTGTGACCCTGGGCAAGTCACTTGACCCCCATTGCCCACCCTTACCAATCTTCCACCTATGAGACAATACACCGAAGTACAAGGGTTTAAAAAAAAACTTATAAAAACGTAATAGACTACTTCCTATAAGTGTTCTTTTAAATCAAAGCCATTGATTTTAGACTCTAAGCCCCTAGAAAATACAAACAATGGACAAGAGAATATGCTTTACAAAGCCCAGAATAGCATCTAATGTCTAATAACATGCCTGAGTAATCAGTGTTGTTCAGGCATTTTTTTTCAGTTGTTTCTGACTTTTCATGACCCCATTTGGGGTTTTCTTGGCAAAAATACTAAAGTGGTTTCTCATTTCCTTCTCCATCTTCTTTTACAGATGAGGAAACTGAGGCAAACAGGGTTAAATAACTTGCCCAGAGACAGACAGCTAGTAGCTAAGGACAGATTTGAGGTCAGGAAGATGAGTCTTCCTGACTACAGGCTCAGCACTCTATCCACTTTATTACTTCTCTCCTGGCAGTTTTGCCTTCTTATCTTCTAATAAACATGTATTTATTAAGTACAAGCACTGTGCTAAGCACTGGGTATACAAAAGGAGGCAAAAGACAATGCCTACAAATCTAAGAGTGAGAACAATATGAAAGCAAATCTATACCAAAGCAAGCTACATACAGGATAAATAGGAAATAATAAACAGAGGGAAGTCACTAGAATTAAGAGTCATTGGGGAAGGCTTCCAAGAGTTTTAGATAGGATTTAAAAGAAGCCAGTGGTCTAAGCAGAGGAGAGTGTTCCAGGCATGGAGGTCAGCCAGAAAAAATGCTCAGTCATGTTAATTGGATAGCTACATGGCCTAAATTCAACAGGTATTTGTTCAACCCTGTGTAGATCTGAACTCTCATAAAGATCTAAGTGAAGAAGAGATAAAAGATAAGATGATAATATTTAAAAATGATTTATTATCATTGAGCAAATTCAAGAACAGCCAGGGAACAGGCCAGAAAGGAGAGGGCAAAAATAAAAAAGGAGGAAACATTAAGAGAAAGAAAAAGGGAAAGGGAAGAGAGAAAGAAGGAGCTATCTGGGAAAAGGAGAGGCAGGATTTATAAAACTACTTACTGTTCTACTGGTTCCATATCCCCATGAGAGTTGAACAGGCTGGTCTCTTCTCTTCTCTTGCATCTGCCTCATCCCCAGCTCCTAAACCACTGAAGATAAGATCAGGGGGTATACACTGCCCTCTTACTGTTGTCTTAAATTGGAGTATGCAGTACTGCAAAATCCATTTTAAAAGCGAAAAGTGGCTTTTAAGAAAGTCCTTTATACCCAATTAGTTATTTAGACCTTTTGTAATATCTGAAACTAATGCAGATTCCAAAAGAAGGGCAAGATTATTTTTATTATCAATTTCTGAAATATACAAAAATATAGTGTATCCCAATTATAGTGATGGAAATAACTCTTAAGTCCTTAATTTGCACATTAAGGAATAACACTGGAATAATAATGCCATAGCAGTAAATTATTTGTAGCTGAAACTGCCATCACATTAAGACAGTTTACAAAGGCTCAGATCGTTGAGAAAACCTTATTTTGCATCAAATCCATTTAACACAGCCATACTAATAAAACAGTGCTTGGCTACAAAGAACCTACTTGGTCTATTTCTTATCTAGTACCTATAAATAGTACAGCTCCTTTGAAAAAATAATTTTACCATGCTTTTTTATTGTTGTTGAATCATTATCCAGTCATATCCAACTCTCTGTGACCCCATTTGGAGTTTTCTTGGCAAAGATATTGGAGTAGTTTGCCATTTTCTTCTCTGGCTCATTTTACATATGAGGAAACTGAGGTAAATAGGATTAAATGACTTGCCCAGAGCACACAGCTAGTAAACATCTGAGGCCAGATGTGAAAGCAGGAAAAAGAATCTTCTCCATTCTAAGCCCAGTGCTCTATACATTGTGCCACCTTGCTGCCCATTTTACCGTAATTAGCCTCTTTCTTTATTGAAGTGAACTATTTATCATGAATTCCATAATACCCCATGTTTTGCATATTTATGACAGAGAAATTATTTTTCTGATGGTATGTAGACTTTAACACAGTAACTATCTAAAATGCATTGACATCTGCACATTAACAAAAAGGACACAAATAGAAAATATCTCTGAGGGATTAATATTTATTCACATTCAATGTCTTCAAAGCATATACTTAAATTACCTCTTCTTTACTAATATTGAGTTAAATGAGAAGTTATCTGTTTTTCCCCTTAGGCAGAGTGCTGCTAAAGACCACATACATTAGTGTGTCAGAGCACAGCTGTTTTTCTGCCCCTTTGCTTAAACTATACTCTTTCCACTTGTTGAAAAAATGTGTGTCTAAACAGCTTGTCTGCCCCTCCAGAAATGCAGCTGAGGAGCAAATATATTACAGTGTTGAAGTGATATCTCCCACAATATGTGCTTTTAGCTTCAACTCTACAATTACTTCTGAAATCCTCTAAGCTAATTGCACCAGCTTGAGAACAACTTCTATCCCTTTGGCTCATTTACAGTTCACCCACATTCTTTAGACTCTCTCATTTCTCCTTGTCTTTTCCCCACCCCATCCCCCAACAAATGATTATTTAGATCTCTTCTCTTCTTTAGATTTTTTCACTTATTCTGAGGTTTGCTACCTTCTCCATGTACATGTAACTCTTATTAACCAGGCAGGTCTATTCGCAAAAGCTATTATTAAGGAATGGGCTGTGGGGGTGCTGGATGGAGTAAGATAATGATTTCCCCATCACAACTGGACCTTTCTTCAAGTAGATGCTGGACAACCACTTCTCAGGGATGAAACAGGATTTATTCTTTTGAGAGATTGGACTAGATGATCTGTAAGGAACTTTCCAACCTAAGATTCTATGATTCTATAATCTAAGCATTTCCTGGGACACTTTTGAACTGAATATTTTGCCACATTGACAATCCTGTTGCTGATAGGAAGGGGATAGTTACTCCCTTTAATGCTCCCCACACCCCAAATGTAAATATGCACTGGAACATCATAAAAGTTCATTAGGATTTACCAATTGATATAATAGCTCCTGTTGGGAAGGAAGTACCTATAGCTCTTCTTGCTTGGCAAAACAAGTGTGGAGCAAAGGAAAGAGTTACAAATTTAGTATCTGAAGAATTGGGTTTAAACCTTGTCTCAGTCACTCATCCTAATTATTTGAGGTTGGGTAAATCACCGCCTCATTGGATATTTTAATTTCTTCAACTGGCTGAGTGATTTCTAGGGTCTCTTGAGCTTTTAATCTATGATACTAAGATACAAAAATCAAGAGCAACACTGTATCCTGGGCTTACCTGTATTGACAAGAGTATGATCCTTACCTAGCCTTTGTGATATTAGTCTTTTGGCAAATAAACACTCCCATAGAAGATGTCACCAAAACCTTAGTAGCTGCCTTGATAAAACTCCAAATAAGTAAGCTCTTTATTGTACTACCAACTTTCTTTCTTTCTAAGAACTTTCTATGGCCACTATTACTCCTTATATATCTATGCTTTTTCCATCCTAAAGAAACAGATTTCAGACATTTGAATGATAGCGACTCTGGGAATTAAATAAGAAAGTATAGATTCTCTAAATTGGAAATACCATCTAATTCACCTAACAGAAATTTCCTCATGATATTCCTGACTAGTGGTCATCCAACTTCTACTTGGAAACTTAGAATAAGGGAAATCCTAGTACCTGATGCTTTGAGGGGTATGTGGAAGAGAATGTGTATTTGGCCAACTACTTCTCATCTAAACATAAACTAGATGGCTGAAAAGTAAGGTCCTATAGAGAAAAAATGCTATAATAACACATTCCCTGAATTATTTTGGATAGTCTTAGCCAAGCACTTTAAAAATCGGATTTAAAAAGTAATAATAAATTTCCTAGAAATGTTCAGTTTATTGCTGTTGTTCATTCATTTTTCATTCCCCTCCAACTCTTCATGCCCCATTTGGCATTTATGTTTGGCAAAGATCCTGGAATGGTTTGCCATTTCCTTCTCCAGCTCATTTGACAGATGAAGGAAACTCAGGCAAACAGGATTAAGTGACTTGGTCAGGGTCACACAACTAGTGAGTATCTGAAGTTGGATCTGAATTTAGGAAGATAAGTCTTCCTGACTCCAGGCTCAGCACTCTATCCATTGCACTACCTAGCTGCCCCTAGAAGAGAAATGAATGGAACACAAAAAATTAAACTTCATCATTGAGGGGGAAACAGTGTAGGAACTTTCTAAGCCCATGTAACTATAAACCCAAAGAAAGATATTCCCACATTTAACTAGCATCATATTAAAATGTATTCTCCCTTGGTTTCAATTTGACAAGTAACTCTTAAGTTCTTACTATGGACCAGACATTGTGTTAAGTTGAAGGACTACAAAGACAATAAATACAAATATTTATAAAGCACCTACTATATGCCAGATACCGTGCTAAGCACTTAGCAAATATTATTCATTTGATCCTCACAACAACCCTGAGAGATATGAGCTACTATTTTCTCCATTTTACGAATGAGAAAACTGAGGCTACAGAGGTTAAGTGATTTCCCCAAGGTCACAAAGTCTGAAGCTAGGTTTGAATTCAGATCCTTCTGATTCTAAACCCATTATTCCATCCACTGTGACTTCTCAAGGAACTTACATACTACTAGAGGAAAAAATAAAAAGATTTTTAAAAATTAAAAATATATATATATGCATATATGTCTAGCTAGATAAACAAAACAATATTTTTAGGGGGAAGAACAGCATTTCCAACTTCATTTTCTGAGAAGTGTTGAGACAGAGAGACAGAGATTTCCTTGTAAAATGCTTCTAAACAGTAGAATCAGAAATCTAAGATCAGCTAAGGTTTTGTCATGGATCAACTTCTATGGTATAACCTCTAATTTAACATAGTTTTTCTTTCAGGTCAGGTTTCAGGTTCTTAGTTATCCATACTAGGTTTATAAGGAAATCTTACTTCATTCTTCTGCTTGCCAATCACATGATCTACCCTGCACAAAGGAAAAATCATGTCTTAACTTTCCCAGGCAGGCTGCAAAAGGCCTTTACCACAATTGCCTCCTCATTGTGGCAAGGGCATTAAAGAATCATTTTAGTCTATTTTCATGTGCTCAGAAGTTTCCACAATATGGAAATTTAAAAATTCTACCTGCCTTGATCTTTCAGAAGCAAGTTTTTAGGTCTTAAATCTTTTTCTCACAGGTTCACAGAAGCTCTGGCTCATGAGTCATTTAATCGTCTATTACTTGATTCAGAGACCTCTCTGCTTTACCCTGATGTTAATTGGGCTTTCACTCTTTAGTTGTGACATTTTGCTCTGCTTGTATCGTGTTACATTGCTTAATAATGCTTCACAGGGTGTCGTTTGTGTGTTGTGTGTGTGTGTGTGTGTGTTTTTAACTTTCTCAATATAATCTGAAGTTCATATGTGACCATCTATAAGCAGCCTAATGGAAACTAATATGAAAAAGGGGGCAGGACCCACTATATCACAAATCATAGAATTTTTGAACTAGAAAAAAAAATCTAGCCCACGGGTTTATAATCTTTTTTGTGTGTGTTATGAACTACTATGGCAGCCTGTTGAAGCCTTCAGACCCCTCCTGACAATAATTTTTTTCAGTAATTGAAGGAAATAAGAGATTAGTAAAATAGAAATAATCTTTCAGCCAATTATGGTCCCTCTGAAACCTATCCAACCTCCCATCCCCATTTTACAAACAAAGAAACTGAGGTCCAGAGAGATTAAATGGCTTGCCAAACTATTTTGTCTGCCTAGATTGTGCAGTAGTGGTATTAGGACTCCAGTTTCCTGACTCCTAGCCGAGACCCTTTTTCAAAAAACCAGTAAGTCTTCAAAAAAAAAAGGAAATACCCCCATACAACATAAATCTCGCAGGATTATCTCTTCTCACACCATCACCACTATATGTGCTTAAACTTTGGAATGTCATTCAATTCAACAATTTATTAAACACCTCCTATGTGCAAGGCATTGCACTAGACATTGAAAATTTTGTCTCTGTCAAAAAGTGAAACAATACATTCTGCCTTCAAAGAACATGCATTCTATTGTTAATAAAATATTAATAGGGGAAAGGGGAAAGTTGTCTAATACAAAGGAAAGGAAAGGAAAGGAAAGGAAAGGAAAGGAAAGGAAAGGAAAGGAAAGGAAAGGAAAGGAAAGGAAAGGAAAGGAAAGGAAAGGAAAGGAAAGGAAAGGAAAGGAAAGAGGGGAAAAGGCAGACCTGTGATTTTATTGGTATAGGTAGCTCCCAGGGAGGAAGCTCCCTCTATCAGTGCACATAGTTGCCTAGAAGCACTGGGAAGTAAAGTGATTTGCTCAGGATTATGCAGCCAGTAAGTGTCAGAGGTAGGACTGGAAAACAATCCTACTACATTCAAATTATTGCTGCATCTAATAGACTACAGGTTTTTAGAGGACAAATACTATGTTCCTAATGCTCCACCACCCCACCCCCCAACACACACACACGTACAACATATATTAGGGCCTTAATAAGTATGTTTAATAATGGCCAAGGTATAATCTGCTTCTATGGAAAAAATATATTAAATGGTGCCTGGAAAAATATTGAATTCCTAGGACAGCTAGGTGGGCTCAGTAGATAGAGAGATAGGCCTAAAGACAGGAAGCCCTGGGTTCAAAACTGGCACTTCCTATCTGTGTGACCCTGGGCAAGTCACTCAACTCCAATTGCCTAGCCGTTACCCATACTATTAATTCTAAGACAGAAAGGGTTTAAAAACAAACAAAAAACATTGAATTCCCCCACTAATATCTATATAATGTTTGAAATGATTGACTATATTTTAAATTTCTCCTCTCCCCCAAGAAAAACAAAGCTCTGAGATTGAGAAAAATTCTCATTAATGAAAAGCTAAAAGGAAAATGTTATTTTTAATAATTAACCATTAGATACATAAAAGATCTCCCTTAACTAGCTATGAGTTTTATAACAATTTAAAGGACTAAAGATAGTACAGCTTCTATAATTATGGTTTACTTTTCTTTTGTTATATATAATGCTATACATATTTTGTTATATTGTGTTAAACTGACTCTTATGTGCCTATTATTAGAATAGGGATAAACCATCATCTTAAATATGCACTTCCTCATGTGCTCATGGAGAGAAAATATTTCAGTGAGTGCCCTGTTCTAATCTAACACGAGTCTCCTGTTACATTCTCCAGACTGTATTCCCTGTTACATAGCCATTCACATTCCATAAGGTGCCAGCCCTATGGAATCTGCAACCAGGAAGCAAATATAATGGATTCAGGAATAAGTATAAAAGTACAAAAAAATTCTCCACATGTGTATGTCTTTATCATGATCACTTCTTGTGGCCTTAAAAAGAAGAAATAGAAAGGTCTCAAGATTTACCACTTTATATTGAGTGGCAAACATTGAAAATATTTATCTGGGAAAAAGAATGACTTTCATCACATTACTACTTATCTGATACTTTATTAGCTCAAGACAACTCATTTTTCCAAGGGATCATTTAAGTATTGTCCAGCAGTTTCTAAAAGGGGGAAGGATGGAGGAGGAGAGGTTTGGGATCCATTCCAAAGGAAGGGAGGAACTTTTAAAATTCTGGATTAAATCCTGTTAAAAGTACACAACTTTATCCTTTGGACATTAGTCATGGCTGCAGTTTAAGGCAGGGTGAAATGTAATTACCTAAAGAAGGGAGGGCAAGGGAGGAGGGAGAGAAGAGAGAGGGTTGTCTTCTTTTTGGAATAGACTAGATTTCAAAACAGTTATATATCCTAAGCCACTTCCTTCTTCTTGAAAGACACCTACAAGTTAGAAGCAATCCTAAGAATAACAGATTCTCTTAGAATGCTCATTTCCTTACATCTGGTTATTTTTCAGAAGAAGAATTAGACAAAAATAATACAAGTGGGAAATAAAGAGAATGACCTACTTAAGGAGGGGGGGAGCTCTCGGTGAACGTTTTGATCTAATTGACGGTGTGGAGTTGCATGACCAAATAAGGTGGTGCTAGTTATGTCGGGGCTGCAAAGACTCAAGCCTTGAACTTGGGGTGGGGGTGGGTGGAAAGGAAGAAAAGGAATTAGAGAAGAGAGCAGGCTACTCCTGCGTCCCTTGAACCTAGTGGAACACCTAGGGAAAGTCCTCTTTCTAACTGTTAGCTGAACTCATGAAAAGGGTTTGACAAAAGGACAGGTTGGGGCGCATTCTGTTTCCAAGACAGCCTTTACTTCTCTCTCTTTCCGCTTCTTCATCCTGGTTTAATAGACCTAGACTAGGATATTTGGGATTGTTGATCACCACTTTAGAAGCTCAAGGGCTTGATTTGGGGTGAGGGTGGGAGAGCAGTGCAGAGCTGGGGGAGGGGGAGGAGGAAGAATGGGAAGATTTGGATTCGGCTGTTCTTTGAAGCTATAATTTTCTCACTCCTTGCCTGTTATTCAGGGTGGTGGTCTTTCTACCTAAAGAAAAATCCTCCCCTCCCATCCCCTCCTGTTTTGTACCGAAGGTGTTTTATCTCCAAGTGGGGAGTGATGGGAAGCAGTGGCGTTTGGCTACTTTAAAGCAGAGCCTGTCACAGTGGCATCTAAATGCGGTGGGGAGGAGTCCTGCCTGGGAAGGTCCTGAAAAATCCAGCCGTTTTTTCAAGGTACCGCCTGAGTTGTTACAAGCTGCCCTTCTCTGCCCGACTTAAGTTTCGGAGCCATGCGGAATTATCAAACAGCAGCTACTGGTTTATTTTAAGACTATTTATATACATCTGTCTCCTGACTGATATTTGCTGTAGGCTTTGTGAAACCCTCCCTGTTTTTGCTCTACTTATTTTTCCTCTCTCTCCCTCTCCAGCTTCTCCTTTTCTTGGATCCTCGCCTGTCTCCTCCCACAAAGCGAAAAAAAAAAGGTCACGTATGTTTGGAAAAATATGTAGGTCAGTGGAACATTTCCTGCACTTGTGCAAAAGGAGAGGAGGGTGGCGGGGGGGAGGGGAAGTCGGGGGAAAGAATTGAGGGGGGTAGTGTGTGCTCCTCAGGGTAATCTCCCCCGCCCTCAAGTCTACCTCAGACTTCAGCTGGGGGTGGGGAAGGGGCAATTAGCATGTTCCTTTTCATCCCTGACCCATTTTCCAGACCAGCTACATTCTCCTGGAGATAATGATTATTTCGAACAAGCAGCCGCAGCTAATGCCGCCACCTCCCCCCAACACACCTCAGTCCTACTGCACACCAACCACTGCCCCCCACCCATGCTCCCCACCCTTTTCCTCTGCCACCCCTCTCCCCAACTAATTCGGAAACCACATCTGTTATCTAATAGTCCCTAAAGAGAATTCACTCTCCCTAGTGCAAGGATACCATAGCACAGACCTATGCCCCGAAGGCAGTGTTCGGGGGAAGGGAAGGGGCGGACCGACACTAACATCCACGCACGCACACACACGCAGGTGAGAGTGGGAGGGGGTTGCCAGACGCAGACTGTTCAAGGAGCTGGGGTGAGGGCGAAATCTTCCTGCCCCCGGGTGCCAACTTTGATAGGAACTCTTGCACCATCTCTCCTTGGTCTGTTCACCTCAAGACCACGGCCCTATCCCCCACCCTCGCCCACCCTAATACCCTCGCCTCTGCTTTTCCACCCCCCCCACCTCCCAGCGATCCACCAGCAGCGAAGCTGCCTGGCTGCAGCGGGACCCCAGGAGCCCGCAGAGAGCCGGTCCCTTCCTGCAGCAGCAGCCCCAGCGAGTGGCCGCGGGCTGCAAGGGTCCGAGCCCAGCGGTCGAGAGAAGCGTGTGTCTGTCCGTGGGTCCGGGAGCCCCCGTGTTGTGTGTGCGTGTGGTGTGTGCGTGTGAGTCCGCGAGGCGCAGGCGAAGCCGGAGCCCCGGGATGCGGTGGCTGCTCTCACCATGAGATACCGCGGCGGCGGCAGTAGGAGCAGCGGGAAGGAGGAGGAGAAGGAGGAGGAGGAGGAGGAAGAGGAGGAGGAGGAAGAAGAGAAGGAGGAGGAGGCGGCGGCGGCAGTGGTGGCGGCTAGCGAGGGAAACCTCCCTGGCTGGCTCTGTGTGAGGAAGAGTTTGCCTCCGGAGCAGCCCGGCCTCCTGCAGGACTGGAGCAGCGGTGGGAGCGGGAGACGCCGGGAAAGCGGTAACATCCACCCCAAAGGTCGGAGCAGCGGCGGCGGCGGGGACGGTGGGAATAGGAGCAGGAGCAGGAGCAGCCGCCGCCAGCCACCGGGTCCGACCAGTCCCAGCTCTCGGGTCGCCTCGGCCGACAGCAGCAGCGGCAGCTGGAAGAGCGCGATCCCCGCCAGGCTCGAGGGCTTCTCCCAGCAGCGGCAGCGGCAGCTGGAGCCCCCCGAGTCCCGCAGCCGCCGCCGCCAACAGCCCAGGTAGTGCCCCTCCGGGAGTGGGGTGGGGGCAGGGATGTGGACACCCGAAGGATTGGAGGGGAAATGAAGCAGGTTTCTCGGGCTGATGCCGGGTGACACGCGACTACATGTCTTGCTCTGCGTTTGTATGTGTGTGTTGTGTGAGCGTGGGCGCGCGTGTGCTTAGTGTGTGTGTGTGTGTTCATTCACCTGCTCCCCTAGGCGGTGGGAGATGCTGTCCTCAAGCCAAGTGCGGGGACCCCATGCCTGGAGTGGGCAATGGGGAGGGTAGCTGGGGAAAGGCTCCGTATCTCACTGAGACTGCTTCTAGTGTGAGGTGGGAGACTATTTGTACATGCATATTCACACGCCTATGGCCCTGGGTTACCCATTTCTGCAGGAAAGCAGGAGGAGAAGGAGGAGGCAACTGCAACTCTGGTCATTTCAGTGTTTGCCTGAGAGTCGGGAGGGAGTAAATGAGACACCTTCGAGTCTTTGGGATGTTTTATACACTTTGGGGAAGTGTCTGAGGGGAACTTAGCCCAGGCAACATCATTTGGGAGTTCATAAGCTATCCCCACCCGAGCCCACGATTGCAGATCCTGCGGATCCCACGGTATGTTCTGAACTCTGTAGTGCTTCCTTCAGGCTTGTACTTCTTGCACTTTGGTGGAGCTTCCGCGAATGGGGAGGAGGAGGTCGAGAAGCTCCTGACACTGAGAGGGAAGAAGAGGGTGGCATGGGTGCCACTGGCCACATCTTTTTGGTTACTTAGATTAGAAGTTGGCTCAGACTAGGTATTGAATTTGCTATCAGTCGCTTCGAGAACTTCAGAGTCCAGCTTCTTGAATAGCCTGGGCAGTTGTCCTGTAGTTTGCTTTTCCATGAAAGACTTTTAGAGGTTTTATTGGGAAAAGGGCTCTTCAGTTCCATAAGATGAAGCAGGCTTTGGCTTTCATGAACTGAGCTCTTGCAAGATAATAAGAGAGGAATTGTGTAGGTGCTACATGCAAACAGATACAAAAACCCCACTACACTATTGGCCACTCCTTAAATGTTCAGGATAGGAAACTTTATTTTCAGTACTCTGATTCATAAATAATTAGTAGCTAGATGTGTTGATTAAGCAATGGAGAAACACAGGGCCACATCTCCAAAGAACTCCATAAAACTCTGGATTATAACCGGTATGCATTATTATTCTAAGCTTAAAGCTCTGGAGTTCAACAGGTGTTCTCTCTTTCTGTATAGGGGTCTCGGGAGTGAAAAATTACACCTTCCTCCTCATTATTAAATGCTGTTTTCTTAATCCAGTATATGTCTAAGATCAACCCCCCCCCCTTCATTATTTAATTGTATATCTTCACAGACAAAATGAAGAAGAGAGTTGAGATGACATGATTCTTGAAGTCAGGGTAATTTAGGGCCCAAACTTTCTCTTCTTACTTAATGAGAGTGGACTTTTACTTTTGACTTTCTAGATTGGCTCAGGAATATACTTCACTTAGTTTGTGTAGACAGACTTAGTAAGGCAGTCAGATCATCTCTGATATGCTTTTAGAGCAGTTAATTACTCCAAAGTCTATTGGTTGACTACTTATTTTCTGCATTCAAAATATGGCTACTCTTCTTAATCTAGAAGATGTGTTTCAAAATTGAAAAACAAATGTTTCCTTTATCTTTTGCAACCTGGTTTCCCAAAAGGAAAACCAGTTTTCACAATTTTGCTAATAATAACCAAAAACAAATATAAACAGAATGATTTGAAAGATTTATTTTTAAATAAGCCTTTATTTCACAAAAATGCAATATTTCATTATAAAACCAAACTAGGTGTATTAGAAGTATTGGCATTTCTCAGCAATTCTCATATTAAAGCTTTAGTTAAAAATGAAGAGGCATAAATAGGATCAGCAACTATGTTTCCATCTTATAAAGAAACCATGGTCTAAGGCTTATAAGAATTGTAAGTGAAAAGCTTTTAGCTATTTCCTTTTGTGAAGTAGATTTCTTTATTTGTGGTACAATCTACCCCACTGAGAAAACATAAAGTATGGTTTGTTCTCATTTCTCTTCTTGGTGACATAGAGAATGAAAGAGAAAAATTAATTCTGGAGAAAGGTTATTAATAAAATTTCACCTCCAAAAGAGTTAAAAATGAAAAGAAAGGAACTTCATCTTTGAAAACCAAGATGAGCTTTAGAAATGAGTAGAATAAAGAAATCCATAAATGGCATGATATAACAACTATTCAGACTTAAAAAGCAGTAATAAATTTGCTGAAAACCTCAATTACTTTTAAAGTTGATTTTGCTACAAGGGAGTTTATCAGAAATCTTTGTACATTTTTTCTAGCTGATTAATAATGAAATTTGAAAAAAATTCAGTTACTGCTCTCATTTATTTGAATCAGTCCCATTTTTTCATGAGTGATCTTCCCCTTTTCCTAACCATTCTAATACCTGGTTACTAACACCTGCTAACACCCGGGGGGAGGAGGAGGTTTCAGTCAAAGCGTGCATGTGTGTGTGTGTGTGTGTGTGTGTGTATGTGTGGGCACAGTCATACTTATCACAACTTCATAGAATAACATTCTCAAGGACATGTTATTTGAACATTGTGGGCTAAAAGGACTGTTTTTTGGTCCCTTTAATATTTTTTAATTTAGTATTTTTTAAATGATTTGTCAGACCTTCCTTGGGGACTATGATGTCACTAACTGTCGTTCATTGATTATACTGCACAGGATGACTTCTCTTTTCCCAAGAGAGGTCAAATTGTTGAATCATTTAAAATGTTTGAATGATTAAATATTCTTGGCTGCATTGTAGCAAGTGTTTAATTGGCCACTTTATAGCAAGTGTTTAATGTAGTTTAATTTTCAAATATAAATCTTATCTGATCTTGTATTTGCTTACAAAAACATGGTGTTGGCACAACCATTAACTTTTTTCTATTTATCATAATGATTCAAAAGAAAGGCTTTCGTTAGAAAGTGATATTGCCTCAAAAGTTCTAAAATCCTGCCCCTTTATATCGTGTGTTCAAGTGGGATAATTAACTATGAATAATTTTATTTTGAATGGTATTTCTGATGATATACAGTACCTCTTGTCCCCCAGAACCTAGCATAGTGCATGGTACATAGTAGGTGCTTAATAAATGTTTATCAATTGATGTGTTATGATGGATTGTCATGCTAAATAAATATTTACTAAGACCATATACTAAGGAAAGAAATATTTTTAAAGAAAATATTTACATAAGTCTATTGTTTTCCTTACCTCAGTTCATTGTCTAGAGCTGGGATCTATCTCAGAAGCCACCGGCTGGCTTGTACACCCCAAACTATTCCACAGGCAAAAACCTCCATAGACTTCTTGGAGAGTGCATTTGTGTAGAGGTTACTATGCAACTATTTAGTCTCATGATTTTTTGACCTGAAGTGCAAAAGTGTTACTTTATACTATCCATACTTGAAAATGTGAGAAATCAGAGCACAATCCTAATCCACTTACATTGTTTATACCTTTAATTCCGTCAACATCGGAACACCCTCAGCCAACATCTGTCAAAACCCACCTCTAATTTAGTCTTAGAGAACGGACCGAGGATGAAATTGTTACTTGCCCAGTGTCCCACAACTATTAAGTTTTGAAAACAACATTTGAAATGTCTTACTGACTCCATTTTAATATCCATGTAGAGTGAATAGGGATTGGATATGGAGTTGGAAATTACACTTTTGACACTTTACTAGTTATGTCACACTAGATAAGTGATGTTACTTCTCTATTCCTATTTCCTCATCTGTAAAATGAAGGAATTGGGATTACAAGATTTCTAAGGTCTCCCCTACCCCCAGTTCTAACTATTATTCTAAAGCCATTTTGCCACAGATGGGAGAATAAATCATTTAGTCAAAAAAATCGTTCTGCTATACAATCTTTTAGTGAGAAAGAACCCTCCCTCAGATTATAATTTGCCCAAAGTCATAGAGGTAGTAAGTGGAAAAATTGGGTTTTGAATTTAGGGCTTCTTACACCAAATCTTACAGGGCACTAAGGTAGAGAGGGTTGACCTCTTCTTCACAAAGGCCATTCATTAGTAGTTGTCTGCCTCTAAGAATTGGGCTGCCAAGTTTTTTACTTCATTTATGTTTTTATAAAAACAACTCAAAATTAGGGTAGGCAGGCAGCTGCCCAAGGTTCAACAAACAAAAGGAGGGAAAATGTGTTCAGAGGGCACATCCAAAGACATTATTGTTACTTTAAAAAAATTCTACTGCTTAAGGCATGCATATATTGATTAAGTCAGAAGTTTTTAACCTTTTGTGTATGTCACTAACCCCTTTGGCAGTCAGATGAAGTCTTCTTCTGGTGACTTCTCTGGTGAACCTGTTCTCGGAATAATGTTTGTTTGATCATTTTTAATGCATAAAATAAAATACCAAGGATTACAAATAAAACCACTTATATTGAAATAGAGTTACCAAAATATCACCAGAAAAAGTCCAGGAACCCCTACTAGAAGTCAGGTTGCTTGTGAACGTGGACAGAAACATATGGTGCAATTTTCATTTTTTACCCTTATGGATACCTTGTCCCAGATCTGTTTAAGTGGGTATATTCTTAGTGTTCTCTTGGGATAAAAAGGAGTGGATCAAACCTAGCAAACAGATGCTTAATGCATATTAGACCTTAAAAATAGGAATGCCTCCATGCATTTTTACTTGTTCAACTTCTGTAAGATATTTTGCAATTCTACTTTTTAAAAAATATATAGCAACTTGAAGACTCTAATCTAGAACCTTGATTGCTTGTCCTTTATCGTCAGACTGCCATTCTTCCCGTCTTCACTACAGAAGCAAATGCTCTTTTTCATTGGCCCTATTCTCCCATTGGGCAATAATCTAGAAAGAACAAGGAGTAGTGAAAATTCTTATCATTTTCTTTGCTACCAAGGTTAGATTTCTTTGTCCTGGTATATATCATAGAATTGCAGTACTTTGGTTTTAAGGGACTCAAAATCACTTGGTATAACCTCCTCTTTTTTCATATGAGGAAATGAGACGCAAAAAGCGTAAGTAATTTTCCCAAGTTCATGAAAGTAGGAAGTAGCAGAACTAGAATTTGAATACAGGCCTCTTGACTTCAGTACAATTATTTTTTCTATGTTCTTTTTTTTTCATCATTTCCTATATCATATTTTCCTACTCTATATTTTTCCTATATCACTTTGAATGTGGCATGGGGGTGGTTAGGGCTACACATACTAGCAGTAACATAGTCAGGACTTGCTGGTTGCATTTCAAATTACTTTTATCAAACTGGCCAGAATTAGTCTTCTCATTATGTATCCTGAGGTTGATTACCAGAAGGAGCAATAACAGTAGCAGTGAAATTAGTTTTCTTTTACTCTTTAAAGACCAGTTTAAATCCCCAAACATCTAAGAAACCTTTCTGTATCACCTCAGCACACATTGACCTTTCATTCCTTGGACCCCTGAAACACTTAGGTTCTACACAAGTTTATTTAGTTTTTATTCTATTCACCCCAGCATTGTTATCCTCTTATATAAGATAATAATCTTTAGAATGGAAAAGGAATTTAGATATTATTTCACTTAATTCCTTGAATTTCACAGATGAAAAAATGAGACTCAGTGACTGTACACAATTTTATGTCTTTCTACCTATTCCCATTTAGATTACAAATTCCCTGAGGCTTAAGGTCTATAACTGAGATAGCATTATGCTCCATGCAATACCTTTTGCTCAGTAGGTGCTCAGTAATTTTAATTTGCTTAATTAATTTCTGTGTCAGGTAGAAAAGAAAATATAAGATCAAACTCTTAAGAGAAGCTCTCTTCTCCATTTACTTGGGCAATTGTAATAGCCTCTAATTAATCTCCCTGCCTTAAGTCTCCCTTTGCCAATCCATTCTCTACACAGTTGCCAAAAAGACATTCCCAAATGACATCACTCCCCTGTTCAAGAAACTAACCCCTAGGTTCAAATATGACCTTCTCTATTTGGCATTTAAGTTCCTTCATCATCTAGGTCCAGCACCATTTTTCCAGACTCATTACACATTACTTTCAATTATCATGTGTCCACTTTTTAATTAGTTTCATTATTTTGTATCTTATCTTTCTACATGTTGTCCCCCACCATCACCCCCAAAGAACATAAATGCCTTGAGGACAGGGATTGATTCATTTTCATCTTTATGTCTCCATTGCTTAGAACAGTGCCTGATCCATAGTAGATAAGCTCAATTAAATGCTTTTGAATTAATCAGGAATTTGGCTTTTTTATATTCCTAGCACTTGATAATTTTGGTTAATATACTTCTCCCAGGTAAAGGCCAAATGTATACAAAAAGGAGAAATTCTATTTATTGAATGTGTAGTCATACATGTAAATGTTATAAAACACACATTATAACTTTTTCATTTTCCTTTATGCATGCCCTCAAATCCCAAAGTATTTTTCCATGAAAAGAGTTACTATTCCACAAAGTGCATTTCAAAAAATTACAGGGTGGGAATCACCTAATAAACTGAGAGACCAAACAAAAAAATCAACCAAAAATGTACATTTATTCATTTTAGCATGTTAGTTTTAGGGTAACAACATCTACAAAATTCCTTTTTATTTATTCAAATTAGAAAATCTAATTTTCAAGAAAGATTTCAGGGAAAGATGAGTTTTCTTCAAATTTGGACCCTTACCATTTAGTGGGCTTGGATTTTAACCTGAAGGTTTATTCAGGCATAGAGCCTTAAATATTAGTGAAACAAAAAAGTCAAAATTATAAAAAGCAGTACAACTTTTGAAATTATAAAGTTAACTTGGAATTTGTTTTCAGATTCAGATATTGGTGACCTTAGTGTCCAACTCCTCCATTTTTGCAGAGATATGAATTATAAAGGGAAAAAATAAAAACTGTTCATAGCTTTACTCTTATATACCCTAGGACAGGGGTCGGCAACCTTTTTGGCCGTGAGATCCATAAACGCCACATTTTTAAAAATGTAATTTCGTGAGAGCCGTACAGTGTTCACAGTGTGAGCTTCTGTAACAGTGCCTGAAAAAAAAATTGACTTTATGGCTCCTGCAGAAAGAGCCATAATTGGCCCTCAAAAGAGCCAGATATGGCTTGAGAGCCATACGTTGCCAACCCCTACCCTAGGACTTTGTTTTATGTAACCAATATGTTCCAAAATCCCTCCTGTAAGTTGAAATTCTCACATAATAGTGAACCACATTATTGAATAATTAGTATTTCTAATACCAAATACCTAGATACTTCACAACTTTTCTTAGGCGTATCAGAGCTACCAGCATCACTACTCTTGTACTTTAGGGCCATTATTAATGAAACAAAGAGAAGCATTGCTCTGGCAGGGACACAACTTGTTGCAAGCAAGAACTGATTTGGGGAGCTAATGTTCTGCACAAAACAATGTAGTGACTCACACTAATGCTTCTCAGATCTAGAATAAGTATGATTGGGTGAAGTGCTGCCTAAATGATGTGGATTTAGCACTTAATTAAACATCTTTATTTTACATATTTTTCTGCCTTAATTTTTTTTCAATTACCAGTCACATATACCTGAATTTTTGTGTGTTGAGTTTTCATAAAATGAGGTCCTACTGTAGTTCATTTTCTGTGTCATGGCTACCTAGAGATAGTAGCTGTGTCCACACAGCATAAAGTATAGAGAAGATTTAGTGATTGCCAGGAAGGATACTTCTAGACTGAATGGTGGGAGGAGAGGAGAGAGAGAGGGAAGAGGAGAGGAGAGGAGATTGACCTGAATTAACTAATTTGAATGTCTTATGTTGCTCAAAAAAGAAGGCACCTTCTGGTACACCCTCCATTACTCTATGGGCATATGTTATCCCTAATTATCTGAGAAAAATTTTGTCTTCTTTATAGCCTCTCCTTTACTTATCCCTTCTGTTGCAATTGTCAGTAAGTAGTTCATTCATTGCCATTTCGTGTGGCAATGTTGCAGAGACTAGTTTGTTTCATACAAAATTGAAACAAGAAAAACAAGTGATATTTCCAATGCTATGGATCCCTTGGTTCATACACATTTTGGGGGCTTATGTATGCATATGAGAAATGCAAGTTTCCTTTAATGTGAGTGTAGAGTAGCTGTGGTAGAGTGGAAGGAGTACCACTTTTATAGTTCGAAGACCCAAGTTTGAAAGTTGCTTCTGCCTCTTAATGATTGTTGACTTAAAGAAGCCACTTAACTCTGAAATTGTTTAACTTTTATATGCCTCTGGTTCTTCATCTTTAAAATTAAGTGTGGGGGGCGGGGGACCAGATCTTCTTTACCAATCTCACTTGGTTCCTATGAGGATCAAATTAGCTAACCTATGCAGGATGCTTTGTAAATCATAAAGGGCTATTCAATCAGCGTCTGTTATCATTGCTGTTGTTTATCCCACATCTGATATTTCATGGTCTAGGAAATTCCCTCTGCTTATGCAGATCAGCAACTAGTCCATAACTTATAGTCTTAGATAGCTTCCTGGAGGTTGAAGAGATTAAATTAAATTACTGATAGTTACACAATCATTTGGAAGCAGGATCTGAACCTAAGTCTTTCTGTCTTCAAGATCTAGCCACCATGCAATGATACTTCTCTGGCTGATATAATTAACTATTTCTGAAATGGTTTCTGTTCAGCTCTCTCTGGAGCTTTTCACCACCACCTTTTCTATCCTTTCATTATGCCCATTCTTCACTCTCCTCTTTATCTTCCTATCACAGATTCTTGTTGTTCAGTTGTGTTCAATTTTTCATGACTCCCATTTGGGTTTTTTTAGGAGAAAGATCCTGGAGTGGTTTGCCACATTTCCTTCTCCAGCTCATTTTATAGATGAAGAGACTGAGTTAAACAAAGTTAAGTGACTTGCCCAAGGTCCCATAGCTAGTGCCTGAGGCTAGTTTTGAGCTCAGGAAGACTCCAGGCCCAGCACTCTCTCCACTTTACCATCTAATCAGCCCCACAGAGAATGGCAGTAGAAAAGTTAGCCTAGAAGTATGCTTAGGATCTTACTCAATTGACTATTAGTCTCTAAAAGGAAAATTCTACACTTTTGCCTACACCTAAAACTTAACATTGCGAAAACTGGCATTTTCCCATCCACCTACTAATATTCACCCATCAATGATACTTCTTTCACTCCATAATTCCCAAAATATACCTGTTCCTGTAACATAAGTGGAAATTCCAAGTTGTTTCTTTGCCACTTGCTAGAGGTATGGCTGAGTAACATAATTTCTTCCTTATATCTAAAATGGCAATAATAATAGTTATGCTAGGAAATTGTCTTGTAAAGCATTCTAAAAATGTAACCTATTATTCTTCATCATTTTCCTGCCCTCAGTGGTGCTACTGGCATCCCAGGGTAGCAGATGTTTAAGGCACTTCTAATTTCTTTCACTTTACCCCTTGACTCTAGACTAGGAGTAACAAATCAGATTCTTCCTGCCCACAACCCACCCCCACCGTTTTTGGAACCTATTCCTCCTTTCCTTGTTACCTAGATTACTCCTGAAGCCTTCTAGCTGATCTCTATTTTTCTGGTTCTTCTCACTTAATATTGTACATACTGGTCAGAATAATCTTCCTCAATTTTTGTCATAACACTGCCATGAGCTAGAAGGGTATAGTTGCTTATACTGTAGCCTAACAAATCAAATCTAAACGCCTCATTTTTGCACTCAAAGCCCTTCAACCTTTCATCGATGTAATTTCTCATCTCACTTGTACAATAATGCACATCTCTCCACAATTAAGTGATTTCAGTTTCTCCATTAGTGGCTTTCAGTCCTCACCAATTGTTTGGACTTTGTGGGGAAAGTAAGAGAAGGAGAGTGACTTTAAAAAAATGGAAGATAGCAGAGAATGACAGATTCCTGGGAACCAGGAATTGTTCAATTCTCTATATTTTAATAAGCCAAGGAATCTCTCTACCTTCACAAAAAAGAAGGTAGAGGATTAACCCCCCAGGTGTTCTGAAGTGAGGAACAAAGGTCACTTGACCTTATAGAGAACAAGAATCTTGTGGAAACAAGATTCTTACTCCCCTACTTTTCATCTGCCTATGGGTCATTCATAAACTGAATATGCCAGGGACTGGTTATGTAAGAGTTGTTAGTTGGCATTTATCCTGTACTTGCTATTATTGTTGAACATTTAAGTTCTTATACTTCTTCAAAAGCATATAAAAATTAAGCATTGACAAATTAATATCTTTTTAATGGAAAATCTTATAGTCTCACTTCTGACTCATTCACAAACTGAAACCTAATCATTAATCTTAATTTTCTAAATAGCTTAAAATAAGGATGAAAATTAATAGGGTTAAATACAAAGACCTACAGCTGGGATAAAAGAAAAAGTCAGTTTCTTAAATATAAGGTGAGCATGTCTGAAGAACTGGAGGCTTAGTGGACTTGCATGTTCAGTATCAACATTCAATACGGTAAACAAAACAATTTTAAAATCCCCATCAAATGTGATCTTAAACTTTTATTTAGACTGGTTCTCAAACATTTTTGGCCTACTGCCCCCTTTCCAGAAAAAAAAATTACTTAGCGCCCCCTGGAAATTATGAAACTATTTATTGAACTCGGAATAGAATGTAATACAAAAAAATATGGCCATCACCACCTTCCTGGATTGCTGCAGCACCCACCAGGGGGCGGTGGTGCCCACTTTGGGAATCACTGATTTAGAGAGATACATTCTCCAAATCCAAGGATTTGCCAATCCTATTCTTCATTGCCCTGGTCAAACCAAATCTAAAGAATTGTGTTGATTTCCAGGCACCAAATTTCAGCAAGTCATG
Source organism: Gracilinanus agilis (assembly GCF_016433145.1). NCBI lineage: Eukaryota > Metazoa > Chordata > Mammalia > Didelphimorphia > Didelphidae > Gracilinanus > Gracilinanus agilis. Next base: position 490,878,059 of record NC_058132.1, read on the forward strand.
GGATAATTGGGAAGCTAAGGGAACTCAAAATTATGACATATGAGGATCACTTAGAGCAGGGGTTGGCAACCTTTTTGGCCGTGAGAGCCATAAACACCACATTTTTTAAAATGTAATTTCGTGAGAGCCATACAGTGCTCATAGTGCGCACTCCTGTAACAGTGTACACTCCTGTAACAGTGTCTGAAAAAAAAATTGACTTTATGGCTCCTGCAGAAAGAGCCATATCTGGCCCTCATGTAAAAGTGAAATTTTGGAAATGCCATCTAAAAAGTGTATATATTTCTATGGACAGGGGAAATGTATCAAAACTACATTTCCCGTGATCCAACATGGTCCAACTGGTTTCCGTTTCCGGGTTTTTGGGCTTGGGGAGGACTACGTCTTGACACAGGGAAGAGTTTATAATCTCCTGGGTTAGGAGGGAGTGGTCTCTTGGCCGGCAGACTCAAGACAGTAATGGAGGCGGGAGTTTTGAATGCTTTCAAGCGTGTGGTCTAATTATCTATCAGCATGGCTTTAATTAAAATACTAATAATTATTATTATACCAGCCTTTATCATTTTTCATATTTATACTCAAAAGAGCCAGATATGGCTTGAGAGCCATACGTTGCTGACCCCTGACTTAGAGGAACTTGGGATGTTTATCATACAGTAGAGGCTACGTTCAGAGGAGTGGCACAAGATAACTGTCTTCAATGTTTGAAAGGCTCTCTGTGTGAAAAAGGAATGAAACTTGTTTTGTTTGTGGCTAGAAGGCAAAACTAAGAATAGTGGCAGAAGCTGTAGAGGCAGATTTAACATTCAATATAAGGACACACTTAATAAAAAGTAAGAACAGTCCAAAAATGGAATGGGCCTTAAGGGATCATCTTGTTTTATTTACAGACACAGACACACACACACACACACACACACATTCTCTCCCTGTTTAAAGGTTTTTGCTAGTATTTTAACTGATTACATATGGAGAAATGTATCAGTCTATTGAGAGAATCTTCCTTAGATTTGTCTGGATCTAGAAGAATTAGTCTTCTCTTTCTGCTACAGGAAGGAGAGAAATAATTATTTTCTCTATCTAGTTCTGGACAAAAGATGATATTGTACTAGGAGAATATAATGTGTGTTCGATAACCATACATGATTTAACAGTAACTAGTATTTATATATCACTTTAAGGTTTACAAAGGGACTTGCATATAAAGTTCATTTGATTCTCAGAATAATCCTATATTTTACGTCCTGTTATTATCCCCTATTTTACTGAGGAGGAAATTGATGCTGAGAAAATTTCAATGATTTGTCTAGGATCATGCAACTAGGAAGTATCTAAGGAAGGCTTCAAACTCAGCTTCTTGACTCCAAGGCTAACTAACACTCTATTATGTCATCTAGCTACCTAATTTAATAATTAAACATGAGATTCTGATGTCACCAGCAGAAAAAAGCAGACTCCCAAATAGGAGCAACACACACTTAGAAGACTGCATCCCTTTCTCAACATGATTTATTTTTTAAATCATTATTTTCCTATTAATTAATATTTAATTCATATCCTATCTCCAATGAAAAAAGGAAAATGAAAAACAAAATTCTTGTAATAAATATGTAGTCAAGCAATTATCATATTGATTGTGCAAATAATGTATGCCTCATTCTTCATCTTGAGTATCACTTTTTCAAGATATAGGTAGCATTTTTTAGTACCAGTCCTCTGAAGTTGTGGTGAGTCATTGTGTTGGTCTTAAGCCATTCAAAGTTGTTTGTCAACAGATATCATCTAGTTTTTTTTATTTTAAACATTTATTAATATTTATATTTTAGAAAAGTTAACATGGTTACATGATTTATGCTCTTACTTTCACCTTCACCCCCCAACCTCTCCCCTCCCCTGGCCGATATGCATTTCCACTGGTTTTAACATGTGTCATTAATCAAGACCTATTTCCAAAGTGTTGATAGTTGCATTGGTGTGGTACTTGCGATCCCCAATCATGTCCTCATCAACCCATGTATTGAAGCAGTTGATTTTCTTCTGTGTTTCCTCTCCTGCAGTTCTTCCTCTGAATGTGGGTAGCGCTCCTTTCCATAAATCCCTCAGAATTGTCCTGGGTGATTGCATTGCTGCTAGTACAGAAGTCCATTACATTCTATTTTACCACAGTATATCAGTCTCTGTGTACAATGTTCTTCTGGCTCTGCTCCTTTCACTCTGATCAATTCCTGGAGGTCTTTCCAATTCACATGGAATTTCTCCAGTTTATTATTCCTTTGAGCACAATAGTATTCCATCACCAGCATATACCACAATGTGTTCATCCATTCCCCAATTGAAGGGCATGCCCTCATTTTCCAGTTTTTTGCCACCACAAAAAGCACAGCTATTAATATTTCTGTTTATCTATGACCTCTTTGGGGTACAATCCCAACAACGGTATGACTGGATCAAAGGGTAGGCATTCTTTTATAGCCTTTTGAGCATAGATCCAAATTGCCATCCAGAATGGTTGGATCAGTTCACAGCTCCACCAGCAATGCATTAATGTCCCAATTTTGCCACATCCCCTCCAGCATTCATTACTCTTCCCTTCTTTCATTTTAGCCATTCTGCTAGGTGTGAGGTGATACCTCAGAGTTGTTTTGATTTGCATTTCTCTAATTATTAGAGATTTAGAACACTTTCTCATGTGCTTATTGATAGTTTTGATTTCTTTATCTGAAAATTGTCTATTCATGTCTCTTGCCCATTTATCAACTGGGGAATGGCTTGATTTTTTTATACAATTGATTTAACTCCTTATATATTTGAGTAATTAGACCCTTGTCAGAGTTTTTTGTTATAAAGATTTTTTTCCCAGTTTGTTGTTTCCCTTCTGATCTTGGCTACATTGTTTTGGTTTGTACAAGAGCTTTTTAGTTTTATATAATCAAAATAATTTATTTTACATTTTGTAATTTTCTCTAACTCTTGCTTGGTTTTAAAATCTTTCCTTTCCCAGAGATCTGACAAGTATACTATTCTGTGTTCACTTAACTTATTTATAGTTTCCCTCTTTATATTCAAGTCATTCACCCATTCTGAATTTACCTTGGTGTAGGGTGTGAGATGTTGATCTAAACCTAATCTCTCCCATATTGTTTTCCAAATTTCCCAACAATTTTTGTCAAATAGTGGATTTTTGTCCCCAAAATTGGGCTCTTTGGGTTTATCATATACTGTCTTGCTGATGTCACTTACCCCAAGTCTATTCCACTGATCCTCCCTTCTGTCTCTTAGCCAGTACCATACTGTTTTGATGACTACTGCTTTATAGTATAAGTTAATATCTGGTACTGCTAGGCCCCCTTCCTTCACATTTTTTTTTCATCATTTCCCTTGATATTCTTGATCTTTTGTTATTCCAAATGAACTTTGTTATAGTTTTTCCTAATTCAGTGAAAAAGTTTTTTGGTAGTTTGATAGGTATGGCACTAAATAGGTAAATTAATTTGGGTAGAATGGTCATTTTTATTATGTTAGCTCGTCCTACCCATGAGCAATCAATGTTTTTCATCATCTAGTTTTAAAGATATTTTCAAGGATACAGAGTTGCATGGGCTCTTAGCCGGAATATCAGCTGTCTTTCTATAGGATTTGTTGAATCAAAGACCAATGGAGACTTTTCTCAAATTGTTTCCTTGATCTTCACTATGATCGTTCTTTCTTCACATGTCAGTGATGTACAGACATCATCCATTATTTCTATGTCACCAGCACCGTTAACCACAGGCACCTTCTTGCTAGGTTGCATCAATTCTTCTTTCTCACTTTAACAATGTATCTATTGGGGTGTAGTGGAAAGAGTGTTAAAGTAGGAAATAAAAGCATCAGTATCAAATTCAGAGTTTGTCACCAATCAGTTATTACCCTGAAAAACCTATTTGACCTTTCTGGTCCTCCATAACCACATATGTGAAATAATACCTGTTGGCCCTGATGATCTGAGTGATCCCTTGCATTTCTAAAATTTTGTATACCCCTCACTTCCTTAAAAACCTTTTACAAAAATTACTTGTATCAAACCTTCTATGCTTGACTCCCACAGTATCATTTTCTCCTCTGATACTTGGCATTTTTGCAGTTTGTATTACATTAATTTGTAATTATGGTGTTCAGTAAATATTTTTCTGTCAGAGAAGAAGCATGGATTGCTAGCTAGAGTGTTAAACTAGAAGTCAGAAAAAGCTAGGTTCAAATTCTTCCTCTGATAATTATTAGCTTTGTGATCATGGGCAAGTCACCTAACTGCTGGAGCACCAGTTTCCTCATCATTATAATGGGGATATTAATAATATCTACAGTACCTTAGAGGTTTATTATAAAATTCAAATAAAATGATATCTGCAAAGCACTGTATAAATTATTACATTATGGTAAATTGCTATTGATTATAATATTATAATTTATAATTATTTGGATGTGTTCTACCCCCCAACCATGTCGATCAGTAAGCATTTATTAATTTCCTACTCAATTGCCATGCATGGTTCTAGGTACTAAAGATACAAAGAAAAAAAATTGAAACAATCCATACTGTCAAGGAACAATACATTTTACCAGGGAAACAACATGTACATATATGTGCAAAATAAATTAAAGGTAATTAAATACAAGGTACAGCTAGGTCTTAATTAATGGGAATAATGAATCCTGCGAAGTGGTCATGTTATTTGAATTTGCTTTGTATATTTCCTTTGGGCTAGAACCAATTAGCGGATTTTTCCATAATTATAACTTCAAACATTACTAATCCAAATAGGTGACACCACTTCAGGGCATTATTTATTTGCACTAATCAAGACCTAACTGTACTTAGGGAGGGGCATCAAGGGAAAGACTTCACATAGATGCTTTTGTTGTGACTAGAAAAAAGTAAAGGTTTCTATGAAGAAAGCAAGGGATTCTATTTGGAGGAAAGGAGGGAGTGCATTCCAGGCATAGAGATCAGCTTCTTCAAAAGCATGGAAATGGTAGCTGGAGTGTGTGATTGAGGAACAGAGAGAAAGTTAGTTTGACTAGACCAAAGAAGTATGGGAAGGCTACTAATGTGCAATGATTAGTGGGACCACATTGTGAAGGATTTCAAAAGGAAAACAGAGTTTATATTTTTGTCCTAGGGGCAATTGGGAGTTACTGTTGTTTACTGAATAGAATAACAAGATAATCAGATCTGTGCAAAAGTCACTTCAGTATCTTTGTGGAAGATGACTTAAAGTGGGAAGAGAATTGAGATAGGAAGACCAGTGCAATGAAAGAAGCCACTTCAATGGTCTGGTTAAGAGGTAATAATTATATCCCTTTAATCATCCCTTATAGCTGCTCTGTTTCTCCTTTTATTCAAATATTCATTAATTGATACAATTAACAAATATTTATTGAGCATCTATATATACATACTCACATATGTGTACATACTTAAGAGGAGGGTATTTTAAGTACTGTGGGGGATTCAAAGATGACTGAGATAGTCTCTTCAGTCAGATAAGATTATGATGTAGCTCAGGAAGAATGACAAAACCTCTATAAAATAATATATAGAATGCTAAGAGCGTAAGGGAGAGTCAGAGGAAAAAGTGATTTACTTCCTGCTGAAGGAATCAGGTTTAAGGCTTCTTGGAAAAAAATGTCTTTTGAGTGAGACCTTGAAGGACAGGATGAATTTCTCTCTGAGCAAAAGGATGTTTGATGGAGTGATGAATAATCTGCTTTGCCTGAGGGGAGGTTATATGGAGGAAGGAAGGTGAGATAAGACTGGTAAGGTAGGTTGGATCCAGAACCTTGAATGCCAAGCTAAGGATTTTGGCAATGCTACTTACTCACTGTATGATCTCAGCCAAGCCAATTCACCTTTTACCACATTTTCCTCACTGGTAAAATGTGGGGTTTGAATTAGATTAGGAGCTCTTCACTTCAGGGTCCATGACCTATTTTTTTTAATAACTATATTCCAATGTAATTAATTTCCTTTGTAATTCTATGTACAAATTGTCATAAGTGGTCCATGGCACAAAAGAAGATTAAGAAGCCCTGGACTAACTGATCCTTCAGATCCCTTCTGAATCTAACAGGCTTTGATTCAAAAAAGTCATTTTAATGATTGGGGCAGGAAAGTACTATGGACACTATGCATAAGAAAAATAAATATGGCAGTAAGTTAGATTGGAGGAGGAAGAAAATGGAATTGGGAAGACCAATCAGATAGCCACTGCAATAATCTAGATGAAAATCAATCAAAACTGGAACCAGGATGATAGGAAAGGACTTGAATATGAGAGAGATTTCAAAAGGCTGAATAGATGGGATTGAGTGATTAATATGAGTGCAAGGGAGAAAAAGGAATCAACATGACATAACAAAGTTTGATCCTGAGCAATTGGGTAATTAGAACATTGGATGAATCAGAGTGATTTGCAACGCCCCACCCCAAAAAAGTAGTGAGTGTTATAAGAAACTCAGAAAATTGTGTTGACTAAGAATAAAAGTTTTTGAGTTGGCTTTACTAAACAAACAAACAAACAAAAAACAGAGAATACTGCTTGGTGAAAGTGTATCCATATTTATATTTATGGAAATTTGTGCTATTCCCATTCTAAATATTCTTCTCCTGGTCTTGGACTGTGTGGCTCAGATATTTTCAAATGTCTAATTACTATTTCATTTATATTATTTCCTCATAGTTTGGGTTATTTCAGGTGTCTTCACACAGATGTGAAGATGAAGTAGGTTTGCTCTCTCCAGTTCTTTTGATTGGTATAATTGATGTACACCAGTGATTCCCAAAGAGGGCACTACCACCCCCAGTGGGCACTGCAGCAATCCAGGGGAGATGGTGATGGCCACAGGTGCATTTATCTTTCTTATTAATTGCTATTAAAATAAAAAAATTAATTTGCAGGGGGCTAAGTAATATTTTTTTCTGGAAAGGGGGCGGTAGGCCAAAAAAGTTTGGGAACCACTAGTATACACTTTGAGTGACTCAAACCTTAAGTTTTATAATACAATAAAAGTTGATAATTCTTAGTTTTCAGTTCAATTCATTGAACACATATTGAGTGTGTAATGTGTGCAAAACACTGCTTTCTTTTCTCCAACCCAATTCTACCTACCTCCTCAGTAGAATGTGTGCTCAGGTTGAGGGCACAGTAGTGTTTTTGTTTTTTTGAAGTTGTTTTTGTTGTTTTTATATCTAAAGGATAGAGCACCCACTATGGAAGTTGCTTAATAAGTGCTTTTGATTTGAATTTAACTGGGGAATATACACCGTCTAGATAAGATAAGAGATTCGTGTTCTCCTGGGCTCCAGTATAGTCCCAGTCTTGTTAGAATTAGGGTATTAAGGGGCAGCTAAGTGGTTCGGGGTACTGACAGCCAGGCCCAGAGATGGGAAGTCCTGGGTTCAAATCTAAATTCAAATACTTCCTAGCTGTATGACCCTGGGCAAGTCACTTAACCCCCATTGCCCAGCCCTTACTGCTCTTTTGCCTTGGAAGCAATACCCAGTATTGATTCTAAGATGGAAGATAAGGATTTAAAAAAAAAAAACAACTAGGTTACTAAAAACTATACCTTTTCAATGAGTTCACCTGAAGTTACTACAGAAGAGGTGCTTTTTTTTTTTTTTTTTAATGTGGACAAATGTGTCAGATGATTTTTTTAAATGACTAATGTTGTCAGCCCATAACTTAAGTTAGACTTAAGTGCTACATTGGGAAGCTGTAATGAATCAACTAGCTTCCCTGTTGGCTATGCACAGAATCTCTGGGGAATTTCAAAACCCCTGAGTCACCTTGTTACTGGCCCCTTCCCTCTCTGTGGGGAAATTCAATTTCCACTAGCCTCCAATTCCCCAGGAGTCTTCCTTCCCATTATCATGAATCAACATCATTGCCCAAGTCCACATCTCATTCCCTTCTTCAATTTCTGGTCCTGCTTATCACTAAGAACCCTATAAAAACCCACTGGACTTCATTGATTGGAGCGTGCCTTATTCTCCCCAGAACCTCAGAAAAGCTTACCAATTTCTGCCACCCTACTGAATAGCAATTCAGTATGACACTCACTAAAGTTGACTTACTTTATTTGTGCATGTACCACCTAAAAATGATAGATTTAGAGATAGGAGTTTGGGGTTCAAATCCTGGCATGAACACATGCTATTTGCATGACTTTAAGCAAACTATTTATTCTCTTGAGACCTGAAGACATGCTTAGATGAGATAACTTTCTAAGGTCTCTTCCAGTTCAGTATTTATGATCTTTTCACCTATCTTTCACACATTCCCCCCTCAAAGAGAGTCTGCATTTTTCTGATGAATATAAAAATTTATTCCTAGAATGGAAATAGTTATTTGCAAACTTCTGATAGATTCGTTAACATGTTTTGTTTTTTTTTCTGGAAATTCAACTTTATTTATACTTACTAATGACCACAGATGATCACAATCAAATCAGTATTAAGTAGTTAGTTTGAGAAAAGAAATATGAAATCATACACAACGATAACTTAGCTAATTTATACTTCTCATCAGAGAATATAAGGATGTTGAAAAATATAAATGAGATTTTTCTGAAGCCTTAGTATATGCGCATTTGCACATAAAACAGATAAAATTTACTTAACATTAAAAATTGAAAATGAAACATTAACTTTGTTATGCATTTCCCCCCATTTCTTTCTGTATATTTCATCATCACAGGTCACTGTTCACCTGGGGACATTTACCATAAAAAAAATCAGAGAATACTAGAGAATTCAGGATCAGAAACCATAAGTACAATGACTTGCTATAAATGAGACGCTCCATGCTTTTGTTTCTAAAAAAATAATTCATTGCTCTAGGCTTTCATGTTTAATTTTCCTGTGTATAAACTGAGAGAGTACCATTTATATTTATCAACATCTTTATGTTCACTGCAGGGAAATATAATTAATAAAGTGATTAATTGTGCTTCTGTTCAGATTTCTGTTCTCAAAACTCACTTATGCTTGTGGTTTGTAAAGAAATGTTGATAAATTATTTTAATGATCTTAATAGGCCTTCTAAATCCTAAACCCAATCAAGACCACTAGTAGCAATCACATTTACCAGTTCCAATTGCTTCTCCTTTGTATCATCTTGCCATTCCTGAAACCTTATTTTTTTTTTTTTTTACATTTTTAAACCCTTAACTTCTGTGTATTGGCTCCTTGGTGGAAGAGTGATAAGGGTGGGCAATGGGGGTCAAGTGACTTGCCCAGGGTCACACAGCTGGGAAGTGGCTGAGGCTGGATTTGAACCTAGGACCTCCTGTCTCTAGGTCTGGCTCTCAATCCACTGAGCTACCCAGCTGCCCCCCTGAAACCTTTTTTTAATCATCACTTCTTTAGAAGTGAGGTAAAGCAAGGCAATGGGGAAAAAGAAATGAGAACTGTCATTCCTACTCCTGCACATCCAATCTGCGTTAAAACACTGTCTCTAATGACCAAAAATGGACCAGCCCCCAGTTGTCATTGATTATTTTTTGAGATTTATTTGGTTTGTTTTTGTTTGCTACTTTGCTATCTTCCAAAGAGATAAACAGATTGTAATGAAAAGGAAAGCAAAAATAAGTATCCTTTACTATTCCCCTGGGTTACTTTCTTACCCTGGGTGAGTGACTGGGTGCAAGATTGCTTAGATTTGTATACCATGTACAAGAACTTTTTACCTCTTTCTAGAATTCATTTTAAAACTAATTTGTATGAGGGAGAAGTTGGGCCCAAATAGGTACAAAAGAAAAAAGCTGGCAGCAATGACTTTATAGGGCACAACTATTAATCTCTTCCTTAAAACCTTTCTTTGATGACATGCTTCCTTTTAGTAACTTCCTCACTTTTTAAATCATCCATTTGCCCTCCTAAGAACTGAAAAGTCAGCATACTGGTGGGGTTCTACTTCCTCATTATCCACAAGCCTGGGTAGGTCTCTCCTGCTGATTACAGCAATGAATGACAAGCTAAGAAATCAGCATGAAGACAGGAGCCACCCAGTGGAGTTACTATATGTTACAATATGTGTACATATGAATACTGTATGTATAATTTATTATTATTTCAAACTACTTGGTTCCTTTGCTTCATCAGACAAGTTCCTGGACCTAGAAAGATCACAGATGAATTAATTTTAGGGAGAAGCTTCCTCTCAGAAGGGATGCAGAGGATCATTAAAAAAACTCATATAGTGGTTCTCGTGTGTGCTTCTCATTGATCAATATGATGCAAAGAAAAATGTGCGCTAGAGAATGAATTAAGTGTAATACTTGAAAAAGTTGAAAATCACTCAAATTTTCAACTGCTTTATGCTCTAACATTTTAATTTTTAATTTAAGATATAAAAGTAGGCTCATAGACTAATGAACTATTAGATCTGGATGGAATCTAGTCCTTTTGCTTAGTTCAAGTCCTTTTACAGAAGAACCTCAGAGGCTGAAAATTTAAGTGACTTCCAGTGCCACACAATAAATAGCAGATCAGAGCGGAGGCTTAAAAGGCAGGGCTTTCTAAGAACATATCCATTTTAAGATTACAAAATATCCATGGATACTTAGAGAGGAGCTATGTATAGGATGGCTGTGATTTCATGAATACAAGACACTCCGAAGGAGAAATTTCCTCTGACAATAAAGATCTGTATTTACTGCAAAACTTACAGTTTTAGGGAGTTGCCTGGGACACACATGTTAAGTGACTTGTCATGGTTTACATAGTCAGTATGTGTCAAAGATGGACTTGTCAGAAGCCAGGCCTTCCTGATTCTGAGATGGCTTTATCCTTTATGGCATGCTGCCTCTCTGAAAGCATGGAAGGTGGGAGTGAAAGGGGAATGCCCTCTGAATTCCCATCTCTTCTTAGTATTGGTATTAGGGGTAATGAAAGATCTTTTTCTTCTGCTCTGGTGCCACTGAAATTTTTTCAGGCAAAGTGTCTATGTCTGGACTGGAAAGAAGGAAGGAAGGAAGGAAGGAAGGTCAAGACTTAGTTTCAGACACTGGTAGGCAATAGCTAGGGGACCTTGGAAAGCCACTTCACATTGCTGAGATGTAGTTTCCTCCTCTATAAAATGAGATAAATGATACCTACAATATTAACCTCACAAGATGGTAATGAGAAGAGTCTGATAAAGTCTCAAACTAATAGGGAAATGTAAAGTATAGTTATTCTCATCTTGAATTTGCACCTATGGTTGACACCTAAATCAAATTGGTTCTAATAACTATCTTGGTCAAATTTACACCATATCCACATCAAAAAATAATGGTTACCTTCTAGGGAACTATCTGAATAAGACTGGAAATGTTAATTACATCTCTGGAGTTACAATTCAGCAATTATTGTTTTTTGACAGCAGCTAAGGAAAATGTCTTCATTCATCCTCCTGCCATCCAAATTAGTCTGTTATCTATATTTTCATGAAAAGTTCTCATGAATAAACTATCAAAAGTTATCCTGGTCTTCCCAGCTGGTGAATTAGTAGAAAAGGCAGGAGATGTGGTATTAGAAAGCCTAGATCCAAAATCCCACTGTCTCAAGTCACTTGAGGTTGGACTGTATGACCTTTAGATCACTTCCATATGAAACTATGATTCTATAACATATATGATCTGGAACAAGAAATGAATCAACATCTCTGAGCCTCAGTTTCCTTGTTTGTGAAATGGAGAAGTTGGACCACAGTGGTATCAAACTCAAATCGAAATGGATCCTTGTAAGTCACATATTGGCTTAGAAAACTACAAATTAACATTGTCTTTGTTGCATTGTGTTTTTATTTAATTTTTTAAACATTTTCCCAGCTATGTTATAATCTGGTTCCAGCAGCAAATTTTGCAGGCTGCTTGTTACCCACAGGCTATGAGTTTGACATTCAGGACTAGAGGATTCCTAAGGACCTTTTTAGCTCTAAATTCTATGACCTGGAAAGAACAACAACAAAAAACCCTGAAAATGAAAATTATAATTATAGTGATTTGACTAAGCCTATCTCCAAAGTAAGGTGAAAAAATGCATCTCTCTCCCTTCATTGAAGAGGCAAGAAACTATGGATTTGAAATACTGTATATACCCGTGTTGTCAAACCTATGGCATGCATGCCAGAGGAGGCTGCTCCCCTCCCCTTCTCCACTATGCCTGAGGGCATTTCTCACATCACCTGCCCCTCTGCCAGCAGCCCAATGTAAGTGCTTCCTCCCTCCCCTGTCTGGGGTAAGAGGGTGGTTCGCCTGCAGTGCGAGGGTTGTAGTTTGGTCACAAGGTCTCTAAAAGGTTCATCACTGGTATATACTGCCAGTTTCAGATGATATGTTGGCTAGTTTTGCAAAACTGTTCTTTTTTTAAAAAAATTTCTCCTTCCTTTTGTCCCAGGGGATATTTTGCTAGGTAGAAAGGGACAGAGGTGTTCAGAAGTGAAGATGATATAAAAAGGAAGTCAAAAATTTTGCATATAAATTATGTGGTCCTTTTATCAGTAATAAAAACAGTCTACCTTTATAATATAGCACTTTAAGGTTTGCAAAGAGCTTTCTATACAACAATTCCTGAGGGAAGGAAGTACAAGTTTTTGATGTCCATTTTCTTATTAGGAAATTGAAATAACTTCATCATGCTCAAATAGCTAGTAAGTGACACAGAATATAAAGATCTCTGACTTCTAGTCTAATAGACCTTTCATAGCACCATATTTCCTCAGGCTTAAGGGGATTATGAAACCTCCAAAAATAGAAAATAAGAACATCTTGGGTATAATGCATACCAGTGATGGCAAACCTATGGCACACATGTCAGTGCTGACACACGTAGCCATTTTTGATGACATGCGGCCACATTGGCCACATACAGAGAAGTATGGAGCTACATGCCGAGGGTGAAACATTTGCTGTAGTGTAGTGTACTATAGATGATAATTCTACCTATATTAATTTACTGATTTTGGTTTATTAAACACAGTTATATATTACAATTATATATTTTTATTACTTAAACTATAAATATTATGAAATTATGGTTTTTTTCTCGAAGTGACACACCACCAGAGTTATGCTCAGTTTTTTGGTGAATTTTGGCACACCAAGCTCAAAAGGTTGCCCATCACTGAATGTATACTATATGAATTCCACATTATAATAATTCTACAGAATTTGAAATACCGTTTTGAAAAATACTTCCATGTGCATGCAGTATGTTAGTTAAATCAGTAAATCAATAAGTAACAATATTTCTTTCCTAAAAACAAAATTTAAAAGTATCACATATAAGACTGAGAAATTATCAAGTGAAATTATAAGATTTAAACCCCTTAGGTGATTTTATAAAGTAAATTATTCAGTGGTTTCTCCTTCCTACTCTTATTTGCCACATAATAATGTTTTACCACTTTCTACTCTGGTCAAGACTATAATTTTTTCGGAAAACATGGGTCACAATTTTTACATTTTTCTTGTGTTCGTGCATCATATGTTTCTATAAAGAAGGAAACTTAGGGAAGGGAAGAAAAGTCAAGGAGGAAAGTAGGCATGGAGATGGACTGGGAAATGAGAGGGATATTTTAGTTTTTTTAGATGCTTAGTTCTATACTTGAATGCTGTTCATCCTTTTTACCTACCTATCAGAACCATGCTATTCTGCCATACTTCTGGTCAATTTAAACTCAAGGCTCCCAGCCAGCTGGGAAATTGCAGTTTACATTTTGAACTAGAATCCAATTAGTTGCAAATGTATGTTTTCTTCCTCCTCTTTACCTTCTTTTCTTAAAGCCAAAGCTTAGAAGAATTGGAGTCATGCTCTAAGATGAGACAGGTATGGAAGGGGGAAAAATTATATGTACATTTGATCCTAATGAATAATTCATTTCCTCAAACATATTCTAAGTGTCTACCATCTGTAGAACACTATGTCAGGCTCTGAGGATATGAAGACAAAAATGAAGCAGTCCCTGCTTTCAAAGAGTCTATATTCTACTGGAGATGTTCACATAGAAATATTTAGCACAAGGAGAATTAAGGGAGAGAGCACTAATAATTGAGGCATCAGAACAGGCTCCACAGACTTCAGGGAAGAAGTGGCACTTGATTTGTACTTTGAAAGAAAGCAAGATTTCTAAAAGTTAAAGGTGGAAGGGGACTACTTTCCAGAAATGGGGAAATGGCTTGTGTGAGGGAAGGGAAGTAAAAGAAAGGAATGACTCATGATCCAGTTTAACAGGAATGTAGAATCCATGAAAAAAATGAGTATGAAACAATACTGAAAAGTAGTTGGGCAATAGATTGTAAAGGGCTTAAAAATGCCATCCTCCGGAGTTTGTATGTTATCCTTGAGTACACTTAAGCCACTGAAAGTTTTTGAGCAATTCAGGCTATCTTAGTACCCCTCCACTACTAGCCCATTCCTTTGACTCCCAGGTGGTGGAAAGAGAAAATAAAGGAACTCCTTGAATCATTTGTCAGTGAAATTGTCTTTATGTGAACTTTGTGGCTACTCTACTATCTATAGTCTTGGTTCAGGCTTTGTGAAATTCAACATATCTATTCAAAAAATGCTGTCCAGTTGCATAAAGGTAAAAGCTTTCATTGAGTATACTGTACTAGATTCACTCCAGCTTTATTATGTACCATTTAACTTTTCTGTGTACTTGGAGCCATCAATACTGTCTTTTTCCTCCTAATTAGAGCCTTTAAAAACAATCGATTTTCTAGATCATTGAGGTGGAATGGGTAAATCTCTAATATGGTGTCAGAAAAACTTTTCTTACTAGTTTTGAGACAGGGATAAAATCTTCCCAATCAGCAAAATGGGAATCAGTAGTACTTGTAGCACTTCGCCAAAAGGGTTGTTGTAAGGAAAGTGCTTCATAAAGTATAAAACCACCTTACAAATAAATGTCCACAAGCATTTATTTAGTACTCTAATGAATACTCGAGATGCTGCTAGGAGCTCACATCTAATTAGAAAGACAACACAGAAATAATGGTATACATACAAGATGGATATAGAGTAGATGAGAAATTCATCTCAGAGGAAAAGTTTTAGCCGTGGGAGGTGGAGGTTTGTTGTTGCTCAGTGTTTGATGCATCATGACCCCATTTGGGGTTTTCTTGGCAAGGATAATAGATCTGTTTGCCATTTCCTTCTCCAGCTCATTTTATAGTTAAGGAAACTGAGCTAAATATGGTTACATGACTTGCCTGAGATCACACAGCTAATAAGCATCTGATACCAGATTTTGAACTCACAAAGATGAATCTTCCTCACTCCAGACCCTCTATTCATGTAACCACATAGCTATGCAAGGGATGTGAAAAGAGAACGTGGGAAGGCATCCTATAGAAGGTGGGGCTTAAGCTGAGTCTTAAAAGAAGTCAGGTAATCCAGGAGGTAAAGGTGAAGAAGAAAAACATTCCAGGAATGGAGATATGCAGGGAAAAGACAACTAACTGGGTGACTGAGTATTATGTATGAGAAAGAGTAAGGCCAATGTTGCTGGATCATACAGTATGTAGGGAGGAGTAAAGTGTATGAAGTCTGGAAAAATAGACAGGTCTCAAGTTGTGAAGATCTTTAAATGTCAAACAAAAAATTTATATTTGATCTTGAAAGTAATAAGGAGCCACTGGTGTTTATTGAGTGTCTTCCATTATTGCAATTTTTTTACTCAAAGTAATGGAAGGAAGTGATCCAGATAATAAAAATCAGTATACTATCCCAAAACCATGTGTGGCATACCTGGTTTGGGGCATGTGTAATTGTATGATAGCTTTTGTGGGGTTTGTTTTCCTTTATAGCAGATCTGCTTTTCTAATTATGTTTTTCTTAGATGATTATTAAGATTAGTTTGTATTCCTTGAGGCAGGAGGAGGAGTAGGAGCATTAGAAATTTTCACCAGCTTGGGATAAAAATTGTAGCTGGTAATTGACAATGGGAATGACAGCCTACATTCAGATAATCATATAATAGATTATTCTTTCTTTTACTAGATTGGCCTAAACTTCAGGATAGTCTTCTATTATACAGTGTCTCAAAAAGTTTTAATGCAGTTTTAAGCCTTAATAGCAGGAAATACTTTGGGGACACTTCGTATTTCATCTTTATATTATTACAGTGCTGAGGGTTTTTTTGGCCTTGCTAATAATCATAGTTACCATTTACATAGTGCTTTAAGATTTGCAAAGTGCTTTACATATCTTATCTCATTTGATCCTCACAGCATCACTGTGAAGTAGGTGCTATGATTATACCCTTTTTTTTTTTCATATGAGGAACTTGAGCTAAGCGACTTGCCTAGAGTCACATTGCTGGTAGGTATCTGAGGCAGAATGTCAACTCTGGTTTCTCTGACTCTAAAATCCTACATTCTATCTACTGTGCCACCTGACTGCCCTGTTTATTTCCCTTCTTTGTTGTTATTAGTTAATATTCTTAAACCTCCAAAGGCAGTGTCCATGAAGACCCACTGATACTTTTTGCCATTCCCTGATCTCTGTCCTGCACAGAGCCAGGGACAAGAATTGTCAGATTGTTACCACTTTAGATGGATGCTAGACAACATAACTGGAAAGTATGGAAGTCAGCAAATCTGGATTCTAGGCCAGGTTCCACTCTTTAATAGCCATATGATGATGAGGAAGTGAATTGATTTCACAAGAACTCCGCTCTTTCATTTATAAGATAAAGAAAGTTTGATTTGGTTTATCTAGGGTCCCTTCCCACTCTAACATTCTAAAGGTACTCACTTTGCACATATATTTTTGAACTATGGTTAGAAAATTAAACATTAAAATTATAGCTAAAAGGTACAAAATAAGGGATTTTTTTCATGTATCCTCAACATATTTAAATGTTGACATTTAACACAAGGAAAAATTCTTTGTGGTAGTTTTTCATAATGGAATTATTTACCCCTGAGAAGAGTAAGCCAAAGTCAACTTGGAATTTATCTATGACCCACTTCAAAAAGAAATGTTATAGCATTTACTACTCTCTGAGGGCTTAACTCCTTATACTCTTTTTTCCCTAAATCCTTACCTTTTGTCTTAGAATCAAAACTCTGTATTAGTTCTAAGGCAGAAGAGTGTTAAGGGTAGGCAATGGGAGTTAAATGACTTGCCCATAGTTATCAAGTCAGGAAGTTTGTGAGGTCAGATTAGAACCCAGGACCTTCCATCTCTAGGTCTGGCTTTCAATCCACTGAGTCACCTAGCTGCCTCCTGCTTACTACTTCTTGGAAAAGGAATGTATATATTTATGTTCAGTTATACTTGTCCCTCGATGCAGCTCCAGCTTCATCTTCTGGAATATCTCATATTCCAAAAAGGCCCCTCTATTTCTTCTGTCATGACTACTTTTTAGACTTTTTTTAGTTTTTTTAGATGTTCTCAATTAATTTAGATGTTCTCAATATGACATTTAGAACTTATTATAGATTTATTATTATTATTAATTGACATTTAGAACTTATTATAGATTCAATACTCCAGAACACATTAAAATAATTTATCTATTTGTTTCTCTCTTATATGAATGGCCTCTTGAGTAGTTGCAGAGATTCCTGGAAGCTATAATAGTTTGAGAATTGGATACAATTTAAAAAAATGTCATCCACAAGTGGAGCATTTTGAAGATACCACAGTTCACAGGAAATGAGTCCTTGATATGGACTCTGTACTGGATCTTCCACAACCTAATCGTAATATTTTTGTCAAACATACATCTTCCTGTTTTGTGACTCATTTGACGTTTATTATAAGAAAATTTTGAACAGTTACCACTTCCAAGAAATTTCAAATTACAGTATCTAGAGATATAAATGAAGACACCTTGTTGTAAAAGAGCTGTAATGCAGTGTTTTAACATAACAGAGGAAGGAAGGAAGATAGGGAAGGAGGAAAGGAGGAAAACAGACAGAGAAGAGGAAGGGAGGAAGGGAGGGAGGGAGAGGGGGGAGGAGACATTAGTTTTAATGTTTAACCAAGATCTCTGTGATGGTGCTTTTTCCATATAGTTCATGGTCAATGTAAATAAATAATAAAAGTTATTTATGCATTGAGTAAAGTAATTTGGGAACTCATTTGAAACTATTGTTATTCTCTCCTTGTTCTGTGACTGCAGAATTTCCCCTCTTCCCTCCTCACTTCCAATACACAGAATTAAACAAGGGTTTTCTTTTCCTTCTTTCTAACCTCTTTTGGCTCCTTTCTTTTAATGTTGCTGAATCTCTTGGGTAGTGTGGAAAATAGCAAAGTTTTCCCAAAGCAATGGTGCCAGCCCGACTCTTCTCTGTGAATTATCTTCCGAATATGCCGCTGGCTAATTCTATTCAACTAGAAGCTTCAGTAGCCATAATAACATGTGTAATTGCTTTTTGGACAAATTATGAGAACCTGTAAAGACGGAAATGTTATAATACCTACCTACGAAGAATACTGTTTCAATCTAAAAGCTAGAATTTCTTCTTTTAGTAAGGAAGCCAATATAGCAGATTCTAATTCTGACAACTTTTAATTATTTGTTTTTGGTTTGGGGGGTTTTCAGAAAACTATAATTCTATTAAAAGTGTTTATGTCCTAAATGCTCCTTCTGAATGCATTTATGATTGTTGGAGTCTCCTGATATTTCCACTTTGATCAGTCTCACCTGGGAATTGTGTACATTTCCTGATCAAAGTGCAAAGTCTCTAGTTTGATCAAAGCTTCAGTCACTGTGCAAAACCTCTAACTTTTCTTCTCTCTTTATTTCATACACATTTAAAATAAAGTTAAGACCAAACAGCCTTTTACTGCCTGTCAAATATTTGAGTTAATGGATAAACACAGCTTTCTTTAAAGAAAGTTTTTCTCGACTCTAAAGCAACCCTTTCTTAAACTTTCTATATAAATTACTTTTTTTTAAATCATATTTTATGGGCAGCTAGATGACTCTGTAGGTAGACAGCCAGACTTGGAGACAGGAGGTCTTAGATTCAAATCTGGATTTAGACACTTCCTAGCTGTGTGACCCATTTAACCCCAATTACCTACCCGAACTAATACTTAATATTAATTCTTAAGAGCAAAGGTAAGTATTATTTTTTAAAATCATGTTGGAAGTATTTTATAATCTGTAATAATACTTGTCAGTTGTTGAATTCCTTATATCCTATTTCAAAAATATTTAACTTCTGTCTTCTTGTGCTTTATTTGAGTTATTTTACACACATACACACACACACACACACACTCTTTAGGAAAGTAGATGAAGTTTTTAAAGATTCCTATTTCAGATCCTTCTCAGAGTTTCCTTCCATTATCTTATCAAGTAATTAATTGTTCAGATTATGTTGGAAGATAGGAAGATCTGAATAGATAGCACATAGCAGAGGGAAGGAATTCTAGCCCCAGTGACCCATATATGTACAAACAGATCCATTGTAGTTATAGGAAGAAACTTGAGAAGAGAGCTAAGGCAGTTTGTCTTGATAAGTCAGGAGGGGAAAAAAAGGGGGGAAATTGTGCCATTGAATTGTTTATTAGGTCTCTTTTTGAAACAAATGAAAGGAGAAAAACTTGTTTCATTTTCTGTAACAAAAACTTTGATCCTTGGTAATACAAATGCAAGTCAATAAATACTTTGCTTGTGTTACTAACAGTACAGAATAGTGAGTGACTGTTCATCTGAAATGTTTAGGGAATGAACTATTCTGGTTGAATAATCTGGTCATTCTGAAAATTACCATATATGCCATATATTAGGTTGTGTCCTGGCTGGCCCTATCCCCATCATTCTCCCCTCCAACTACTTTTCTACATGGGTACCTAACACCATCTATTGGGCTTATACCACCACAAGTACCCCTAACATCCTAAGTTCCCCTGCCCCCAAGAAAGTTTCCTCTGTTACCTGCTTCAATCCTGAATCTGAGTCTAAATCCCATCTTTAAAATTTACTAAACAAGCCATTTATGTACTCAGAGATTGTTTCCACTTTTGAAAATGGGGCTGATACTTCTACTTACTCTACAAGTTTATTGTAAGGGAAATGTTTTTGTAATCCTTAAAGCATTATAAAAATGTGAATATCATTGTTGTTCATTGTTCCTCCATGATTCGGACCTCAAAGGTCATCTCATCCAATTTTCAGATGAGGAAATTGTGGCCCAGGGAAGTCAATGACTTACTCAAAGTGAACAAGCTGGAAGTTAAATGTAACAGGTTAGAAGTAAAATTTGATTCCAGGTGCTCTGACTCCAGAACCTTTATACTATGCCCTGCTTATTTCCCCCCAAACAGCACTTATCCCTCTTTGGTATTTGTTCTTTTCTTAATGCATTTTTATTGATAGCCTTTACTTTTATGCTATGTATATTTCCCACTGTATTTTTGCCCCATGCCCAGAGAGCAGCCTTTCCTTTTAATAAAATGAAATATAAATATTATTATTCATTATGAATTCAAATTATGACAATTATGAAAAAAAGAATATAAAAAAAGAAGAATGAAAACAAAGGACTACAAAAGAAAACAAATACAAAAATGCCTCTTACATCATATGCAGTATCTGATACCCATTCACCCCACCCCACTACACCCCACTTATGGACGAGAGTAGGGAAGAGGTGTCTTATCATCTTTTTCCCCTTTAAAGGCAAACATGGTCATTCTAATTTTTGCAACATTTACTTCTGATGCTTTTGTTGTAGTTTGTCTTTTCATTTACAATGATGTAACCTTATGTACCTTTCCTGGCTCTGCTTACTTCACTTTGCATCAGTTCATTGAGTATTTCTATGCTTCTGTCTTCATCTAAGTCATCATTTCCTACAGCACAGTAACATTACATTCATTTACTGCAATTTGTCCATCTATTTCCCACTAAATGGGCATCTGCTTTGTTTCTAGTTCTTTGCCTTTCCTCTGCTTTGTATTTTCTTCCCCCCTTCACCCCCAACCCCGTCTTTTTCTACCCTTTTATGTTCCTGTATATAATAAGGACTGGATCTGCGATTTCTCTGGTATAGGAATCCCAGGGTGAGAAAATTTCATTTTTCCAGTAGAGTTCAGCACCTTCTCTGCAACTTATAATCTTAGAGTAAATATCAAATATTCGGAATGGGTCAGTGTGAGACTTGAATCCAGATTTTACTAGCTTCAAAGCCAGGTCTATTGAGCAACCTCTTTTTCTCTCTGGTTTTCAAAAGAGATTTCCTACAAATACACAATGGGAAAGGAATAAGGGTACAATACATATATAGTTTAGAGTGACAATTAGATTGTACAGTGGATTGAGTGTTGGTCAAAAACACTCAAGTTTAAAACCTGCATCAGCCACTTAATAGCAAGTCACTTAAACAAACTCTCAGTTTAATTGCTTCATCTTTGAAATGGGAATAATTATAACATTGATTTCACAAGGTTCTTGTGAGGATCAAATGAAATATGAAAAGATCTTTGTAAACCTTAGAACTATATAAATGCTAGATATTATTATTATAAGAAATGAAAAAAGTTAGTATTGCAAGTTGTAAAGGTTCTTAGAATTTAACCATGCTCCAAATCATCAACTAAAAAATACTTGGCTTCCTCTTTTTAGCTCCATTTTTCTTAACTTTTTATCTTAAAGTTCTAGACTCTGTCTTAAGTTTAACTGCCCAGGCAACATATCTCAGCCTTCTGGAATCTGCTTTTCCAGCCTTTAATTATGGGTGTATGAATGTAGGGTTTGGGCATTCACTTACTATATCCCTCCAACTCTGTAAATGTCAGGATATTGTATCCTCAGTCATTGGCTAGCTTATGCCCTTCTACCAATCTGGAGGCTCCTTGCAAAAAAGAATTGACTCTATCATTCCTATCCAGGTTTGGGGTTCATGCCACCTTACCCTTCTACATGTTTAGTGTGTTAAGGTTTGCTTTTCCAGGTCCTGGCTCTTGGAAGCTATTTTTGCTTTCTCACTTCAGCATATCCTATCCTGAAGGCTACACTTGAAACAAATTTCACTAGCCAAATATTCCAGGCTGTTTCAAACATTTATGTTCTTCTTCTACTTAAACCAGCCAGACTCAGACCAGTATAATCCTGCTTCTAAAACCTTTTCCATCTCCACTCCACCCTATTCCTCATAGAATGGTCTCTCCTACAACCTTTCTTATTCTCTTTCTGACCTCACCATTTTTGTGGCCCTTCTCTATCACCCTACTCATTGATCAAACATGGCTGATAGATATACCCTATAGCCAACAGATACATAGCAGAGGGAAGAGATATTCCTACTTTCTGACATATTCGAACAATTAAGTACTTGTTGAGGTAATAGAAGGAATTCCCATAGATACTGGTCACCTTTTAAAGGATTATCCAACCAGTTCCATACTTCATGCTTACATTATTCCATGCGTCAGACCCTCTCCTCAGAAATTCATCCTAACTAAAGATCATGTGAGATATATAGATATAGACGTATGTGTATGTGTTCCTATATGATAAGGACTGGATCTGTGATTTCCCTGGCATTGGAACTCCTGGATGAGGAAACTTCCTTTATCCAGTAGAGTTCAGAACTTTCTCTGCAACTTTTATTCTTAACAGAGTTGAGGATCATACAGTCAGAATAGGTCCCATTATCTTATCAAGTAGTTAATTGTATAGATTATGGTTGAATATATACATATATTTGATATATACATATGTATGTATGTGTGACATACATATACATATATTATGTGTGTATGTATTATGCATAATGAATTTATATTACTAAGTGGGTAGGATGAGTCCTTCAAACCTAAGGTAATCAGGTTTAAAAGAATTAGAAAACAATTAAGATACACTTGAGACTAAAACTATCCAGAACACAATTTAATCTTTCAATCCAAAATTACATATTAAGTGCTTATTGCATAAAGGTAAGGGAAATAAAAACATAGCAGGCTCTGCCTTCAAAAAGCTTACATTCTAAAGAAAGATACAACTTATTTCAAAAGGGAAAGACTCAGTGGACCAAGAAAGGAAGTGGTACCTGAACAGTGTCTTAAAGGAAGGTAGAGTCTAAGAGACACTTCCTCACAAGGCTATAATTATAGCATCTTAAATATAGAAGATAAAGGATATAAAACTGAATATAAACTGGCATGCTAACCAAAGGTCAATGTTGCATTTTAAAAATAAATTCTTGATATAGTCTATTGAACTATTTATCACTTTCTCATGAAAATGGAGGTGTGTGAAATCTGGCTACTAGAGCTTTCTGACTATTGGAATTCCAGATAAATTAGAATGCATGACTAATGATAATACATTAGATTAATCAATTCTTAACTCTGAAGTAATGTGTCAATCAATCCTTACCTCTGAAATAATGTAGTGTGCCTGCTGACAATTTGCTAGATCTTTGTTTAGCCATGTGAACTATCTTTGGCTTTTGTTACCCAGTGGCTCCCCCCCCCCTTCATCTTGGGAAGTTAGATTAGAAGTTGCTTAGAGGTTGATAGATGTAGAGCTGGACAAAGACCCCAGAGGCCATCTAATTCATCCCCCTCATTTTATAATCAAGTTAAATTGAATCCCAGGAGATTGTGACTGGCCCAGGGTAACAAGGCAATAAGCATGAGGCATTTGAAACCTGGCCCTCTGATTCTAAAGGCTATACTCTTTTCACTGAAATATGATGTTTCTCAATGGCATTTCTGGTTATAATGTTTTATTGGACTGTGAAAGTGCATCTGTTTTTTATAAATTGTAGAATTTGAAGGGGGCTACTGATAGGTTCATCACAGTGGTTCCCAAACTTTTTTGGTCTACCACTCCCTTTCCAGAAAAAATATTACTTAGCGCCCCCTGTCACATACTATCACCGCCCCCTGACAGTTATTCACAGCCCACAAATGCACCTGTGGCCATCATTGCTCCACCCTGATCACTGCAGCACCCACCAGGGGGCAGTGGTTCCTACTTTGGGAATCACTGGTTCATCAGATCACTTTTCTAATACTATAGGATCTCCAAGGAGAGCATTTTTTTTCCCTTAATGAGATCAGTGTTGGATAAAATGTTGGGCAGATCCCCTTGACAGGAAACAGAATTGAGATGGATTTTGATCTGCTTCCAGGAAGATAATTTCAACAGTCACAGAAATCACAGCTCCACCTGAATATTTGAGTATTTTAGTTAAAAGAGAGGGTTTCTCTGGAATGATTTTGTAAAATGTTCTAGCAGAGGTTGGGTTGTACAAACATGGACACTTGAGCCTGTGTAGTATTCTTCCCTAGCATCTCTAGTCACTGATAACTCTGTGGTTTCAATCACCCTGCCCTGAGCTAAATGGAGGGTACATACCCTCTTTAGCCTATGTTCAAAGTTGCAAATGTACAGTATAGCAGAAATATACTGGACCCAATAGCTTGGCAATGTCACTTCTGCAAATAGAATCCAGGACATGTTTGCTTTTTTGTAGAATTTCATGCCAAATTGACTGTCAGTCCTTAAAAGCTGACTAAAAGAACCAAAGATGTCATAGAGTCAATCCCTTTATTTTACAAATGAGGAATCTGAGGTCCAGAGATATTGAGTGACATAAGTCACAAGGTTACACAGACTATAAATGTTAAAGTCAGGACTTCAACCCAGGGATGTTGATACTACTCTGCTATTTTCTTACTTGACAGACGGAGTAACTGGAATACACATACATGCAAACACACACATAGTTTATATATATATATATATATATATATATATATATATATGTGTGTGTGTGTGTGTGTGTGTGTTATGTATGTGTTATATATGTGTGTTATATATGTGTTATGTATGTGTGTGTATATATATACACATATATACATACACATGCACACACACACACACTTTTTTTCTGTTTTGAGAGAGAAGAGAAAGAGGGNTGTGTGTGTGTGTGTGTGTTATGTATGTGTTATATATGTGTGTTATATATGTGTTATGTATGTGTGTGTATATATATACACATATATACATACACATGCACACACACACACACTTTTTTTCTGTTTTGAGAGAGAAGAGAAAGAGGGAGAGAGGGAGGTAGGAAAAAAAAGGACAGAGAGAAGTGACTTGTTTAAACTCATACATACAAGTATTAGAGGATAAGCTTTTAACTGAGGTCTTCTGACTCCAGAAGCAGTATTCTTTTCACCGTCCCATGCATGTTACATCAAGCCACTTGGATATTTTACTTTAATAAAATTCAAGAAAAGCAATTATCATCAGTTAAAGAATGTCAGCAAGTAATTTCAATTTTAAAATATGTACTATGAATATTATGCACATCCTCAGAAATCTTCAGCTTTTTTAAAAGGACCTTTTAAAAAAGGCATTTGTTCTCTTGCCTTTGTGTATGTTTGTAATTTTCAATTGAATGACATCCAGTTAAGTGTGGGAGTTAAGTCAAAACTGTCAAAAAATTCCTTCTAAATAATAAAAGTCTTCTGCCAATTGACTACCATGAGCAATACTAAACTTAAGAAAAATAATATTTTCCCCTGAATGAACAATAAGTTGTGCTCTCAAGCTATTTAAAATTTTAAATGATTTTTAGTATACATTTTAGTATACATTTCATGGTTTACTGTGGAAACAAGAGAAGCACATGGTGGGTATTGAAGACTATAGAGCATACTATAAAGAATTATGAACAAGCTGTATAAAGGAGGCTCGAAAAGAAATTGTGAACCAGAAGGAAAATGGGCTTATCATAGAAAGATACATATCATCAAAGAAAATGGGTGAAAGTAAGGGATAATTGATGTACAGCTTAAGTACTCCACTAGTATCTTTAAGATAGCAAGATCAGTTGAAGAAATCCCCTACCACACTGGGTGGATTCCTTGTGATAAACTCATAGTATTCACAGAGTAGGCAGGAATGGATGGGTTATAAAATGTGTCATTGGAGGAAATACTCCAATTGATGAGACTGCAGATTCTTTTAAGTATTTGAGAGTTGCATAAGCTATTTTGAGGCTCAACTATATAAAATAAATCTTCTTGGACAGAAGTGTTGCTGACTGAAAGGTTCCGTTAATGTTTTTCAAATTTTGTTTTAAAGCAGATAGCTAATGATTATCTTTAAACCAGGACAATAACCTGCTCCTTTAAGGGCTGCCAAGTTTCTCCACTTCCTGCTTGAAACATTAGTTTTGAGAGAATAAGGACATTCAAACACAGATGTTTGAAACAGATGAAATAATGTTGATAATCATTTTTTCATTGTGAGAATATTTTACTGGAATTTCTTGCATAATTTTCTTTGTCTATAAATCTTAACCTTTAGAATAGAAAAGTGAAATCCCAAGAAGGCAGAAGAAAGAATTGTTGATTATTTCCCCATCACTGAATACCTGATGAAGTTTAAAAAAAAGAAGGAGAAGAAGGAGGAGGAGGAAGAAGGAAGAAGGAAGAAGGAAGAAGGTAGAAGGAGGAGGAGGAGGAGGAGGAGGAGGAGGAAGAGGAAGAGGAAGAGGAAGAGGAAGAGGAAGAAGAAGAAGAAGAAATAATCATTATTTTGGCATGTTACAAATTCATCCTAATAGAAATAGTTTAAGTGTGGTTGAAGTTCTATCAGAGCCAGACTTAGAAGTCCTCCTCTATGTAATGTGTTTGAATAGATGTATCTTACCATGTTTGGTCAGCGAAAGAATCATCAAATTTGAAAGATAGAAGGGGTTTCAATGACAGCATAGGATAATCCATACTCAAAAAAGAAATCTCCACTATACTATAACTCCAAACTGGTCATCTTCCAGACCATTTCCAAACAATGTTGCTGCTATCATACAGGCCCTTCTCCTCCCACTGAAACTCAGGCTCTGCCCCTGGAACCTGGATTCTGATATGTATCCATTACCTTACCTAGTATTAGGCTTTGATATCACCTACCAGCCAATTCCAAACTCTTGAGCTCTCTCCTCCATCTTTTTCCAATTCTATCTGTTGGATTATAAATGTAAACTTCTTGAGGGCTATGATTGACTTGTTTTTATTTATAGCTTCAATTTTTAGCACAGTGTCTGGAATATGTAAAGGATTCAATAAAAATTTTTTCATTCATTCATGTAGTTAGGCTAGGTCTTACCCTTTGCCCCAAAATACCTCTTTACCCTATAGCCAGGATGCCTGAAATGCATACTAATAGAGTCATTCCTTAAGGTTAAGGAATTATTTCTGGAAGGCCTTTGTTAAAATTCAAATATTGGAGGGAGGAAGTCATATGCCCAAGAGGGAAGAAGAATACAAAAGATTTTTTGCTTTTTTGCCTCTTGCTAAACTGAAAATCCTCATTAATGAAGATGATGAATATAGCATTAAAGAGGAAGCAACCTTTAATGCAGAGGAGAAAGGTTGTGAAAAATATGGAGGGCATCAAAGGCTGTTTCACAATTTTGTCTAGAGCCAACCATGGCCACTACAATATGGTTTCCATCTTCAGGGCTTGGAAATACTTGATAGTATTTCTTAAAACCACACTGAATGACACTAGATATTTCTACTGTTTCCCTTACTAATATTTATATAGCACTTTACATATGTTAAACCACTTGCTCATCATTAACAACCCTGGAAGGTAAGTCCCTATTTTACAGCTGAGGAAACTGAGACTGAAAGAGGTTGTGACTTGTCCAGGGGCGTGTAGCTACTTAATGTCTAAGCAGGATTTGAGCTCAGGTCTTTCTAACCCCAAGCCCAGTACTCTTACCCATTATCCCACCTATATACACTCACTGGTAGGCATACTCATACTCATCTTCCATCAGGATTTAGGAAAACAATCTATGCATAGGTCAAAAGAAGTTGAGCCAGCTAATTGTAAAATCAGAGAATTTCAGGTCTGTCTCCAGATGCAAATGACTTTGTTTTGAAAGGAACTATATGCCCAGGAGATGTGGGTTATGATTGCTTTCTCTTGCTTTGCTGCTTTTCTATACACAATAAAGGTTTTCATTAAGGAAAAGAAAGATGTGTTTTGCTGTAGAAAATCATATATAAAATCCTTCCCTTTTTAGGGTTACCTTTGCTGTATATCTTTCTCAAAAATTATAAAAAGATGAGAAATGAAGGATATGGGTCGGAGAATTACAGATTTGTTTCCAGGCAGTAAAACAACCCAAGACTCAAATCGATAGCCTGCCTTAATGTTTATTTATAGTTAAGGTAAAATTTTTCTTCCATGTGGAATGCTTGTTGGTGATTTTTTTTTACCATAGTAGCCTTGAAATAGACAAAAACATTAAGTGACCCATAACCCTGCACAAACTCTTTTCACTTCAGCTGTAATGGTAGCAGAGTAATAGAAAACCAGACAAAAGCTGTCAAGAATAACAAGTTTTAGGCAACTTGTAAATGTTCATTTAATTATTGGTACTTTTACATTCAGTCTTTGGCCATTGACTGGTGAGTGAACTGACATATTAGAAAAATTGATTGAAGGAGGGAGGAGGGGAGGGAAAGAATACAAATCATGTAACCATGGAAAAATATTCTAAAATAATTAAATAATTTTTTTTAAAAAGGAAAATTGAGTAATTGAGAGTATATTATATTCACATTGATCTTTTCCCATGTCTTGCCTATGTGGTCTTGGGAAAGTCACTTTACCTCTTAGTGCCCTAGGCAAATCTCTAAAACTCTTGAGTGGCAGAAAAGGAACTGACATTTTTTTGTAGAGGGAGTTTCTTTACCTACGAGTTCCCCATACCAATGAAATCACACTTCCAGTTCCTGTTCCCATTTCTATCCCTATGAGAAAACAAGATGGAAAGAAATTATATCTAAATTGAAGCCAATCTAGCTTTTCCTTGGAGAGAAAAATTAAGGATTTAGTAGAATTTGCATTATTGGTGCTCAAGAGTAACAAACACAAATTTAACTTTCTTCTTCCTTCTCTTCCTTCCTTTTCCTTTCTTCCTTCTTTCTTCCCTCACTGCTTCTTTTCCCTTCCTTTTCTCCCCACTTCTATCACTTTCTTCCCTTTCCCCTTCTTTCCTTTCTCCTTCTTTCCTTTCTTGCATCCCTCTCTCCTTCCTTCCTCCTTCCCTCTTTTCTTTCCTTCTTTCCTTCCTTTTCATATAGATCAAAGGAAAATGAACATAAATATTTATAGCACATCTTTTGTAGTACTCAAAGTGGAAAATAATAAGGTATTTCCTATCAGGGAATGGCTAAATAAATTATAGTATATGAATATAATGTAAATTGTGTCATAAGAAATTATTAGTTTTAGAGGAAAGTTGCTATGAACTCATGCAAATTGAAATGAACAGATCTAGAACAATTTATATAATTAAGTAAAACAATTAATGACAACCACCTAATGGAGAGAAAAAAACTTTAAAAGACTTTAGAATTCTAATTAGTACAAAGATAAATCATAAGTCCAGAAGACTCAAGCTGAAACATGCTACTCACCTTTTGGAGTAGAAGTGATTAACTTAAAATGCAGAGGGAAACTAACATTTTTGGGCATAAAGAATGTGGAAATTTCTTTTGTTGGACTTTGCGTGTTTATAATGAAAATTTTATGTTTTATATTTTTTGTTTTGTTTTTCTTGTACATTTGAGAAGATATGAAGGGGAAGATTATAAATGCATATAAAAATGAGAAAATGAATTTATTTTTTAAAGATACTTCATATTATAGACAAGAAGATTGGAAGATTAGGAGTAACATCACTTCACAAAGTAGGAAAAAGAAAGAAGAATAGTTGAGAAGAAAAGCCTACAGAGAGCTGGAAGTAAGAACCAACAAGGCGAATTCATCACAAGTACATTGGTAGATATTTCTGATAGGAAAACAGCAAATGCATGTGAAGTGAAACAGATCTGCTAATGTTTTTATAATTATCTCTTGAAATGGAGGAAAATAGTAAAACTACCTTATTTGGACTCTAACCACCCCAATGCCCAGTGTACTGTGTGAGCAAGTAGCAATAGTACTTAAGAATTAGACCTAACCAGTACATTAGAAAGAAATTTGTTCTGGAGGCCTCATATTTTTGAAGGCATTCAATGATTCAACTACTTTGAACAATTACTCTGCTAGTGGTCACATCATACTTTTCTTCTGTTAGATACAGTTAGACAGTTTGGTCATAGGCTGTTATCCTCATTGATGATCATCTCTTAATTCTGGGGATAAGCTACAGAGGTTCAAGGTTATCACTGTTCATCATGCTCCAGCCACATAGTATAAACTTAGTTGGACCTGAAGTCAGGAAAATCTTGTTTCAAATCTCACTTCAAATACCTACTACTAAATCATTTAACAACTCTCTGCCTCAGTTTCCTAATCTGTTAAGTAATAATGTTGGACTCAGATGTCTCTAAGACCCCTCCCAACTTTAAAACGAATCAGTCATGTCTATGTTGTCTTTGACAAGTCACTTGCCCTCTGAGCTTGTTTTCTTATCAGAAAAATAATAAATCTACAATGTGCCTTCCAGTAGAGCTCAGTGCAAGAGCATGAGCTCGTGCTGCCCTGGCAGGTGTTGCCCACATGCAAATAATTAAGAGCTAAAAATTTCAGCAGAGCAATTATTTAAGCACTGCCACCTCTCAAGGGTCATGAAATCACTAGATCTAACACCAACCTCTTTTTTTTTTTATATAAACCCTTACCTTCCATCTTGGAGTCAATACTGTGTATTGGCTCCAAAGCAGAAAAGCGGTAAGGGTAGGCAATGGGGGTCAAGTGACTTGTCCAGGGTCACACAGCTGAGAAGTGTCTGAGGCCAGATTTGAACCTAGGACCTCCCATCTCAAGGTCTGGCTCTCAATCCACGGAGTTATCCAGCTGCCCCCTAACACCAACCTCTTGAAATGAGAGTGGACCTTTCTTTCCTGGATGCAGAAATTCCATTTCTTCAGCTTTCTTTCTCCACCTGCTAGGTTCCTGGAGATCTGGTTGTGGTCCCTGTACATAGTTAGCCCCATTTCCCATAACCAGCCCCAGAGCACTTGACTCCCAAAAACATTTAAAGGGCTAGTATCTCCATAGCTTAGTCAGTAGTATAATTCATAAATATTAGAGGTTTCTAGCACTTGTGAATCTAAGGGATGAGTTATAACACTATATTCTTTTCCAGGGAAAAAAACCACCTCTAGTTTACATGCTTTGGATGTATGTACCCTTTCTCCCATGACTAATACCAGGCAGATCTTTTTGACTAAGGATGTCCCTAGATAGAAGCCTAGTCCTTTCTGACCTCTATAATCTTGGTAAAACTAACCCCATTCTTCTCCCCAGACTTTAAAAAAAAAATTTATTGTATCTTAAATTTTGACAACAACTTACTACTACACAATTCTGTTGAATAAAGATTTTTTATGTCAAAAAATATGCCTCAATAAAGGTAAGCATTAACAAAATTGGAAAGGATAACAGTATTTTATCAAAAAACAGCAAACATATTGACCTGTATACTGTTTATCATCTCTCTAGAATTTTTTATAAGAATTATCCATTCACTCATCAAAGGTAACTTTGAAAGAAAAAGACTTTGGGATATGATTTTATATAGAAAATTATATATTTTTAATGTAAAACATCTATTTGGGAGAGAAATAGCAAAGCACCAGAAAACAATCATAACCCACATCTCTTGTGAATATAGTTCCTTCCCTTTTTCAATAAAGTTCTTTGGGCCATGTACAATATATTATATCTTTACAGTCACATAATTTAAAAGGACACCGAGATCATATAATTCTACTGTCTTTATTGTTCAGTGATTTTTTAAAAAACTGTTCCTTTGATGGAACAAAATGTATCTTTGAAAGTTCTCTGCAAACAAGATTTCACCAATATTTTCATCATAATTGTACAAGACCTTATAATAGATGCATTTATGAAGAAAATATCATTCAGTATTTTGTATTGACATCAATTAGGGTATTTGTAAGGAAGATGTCCTGTTGTTAAGTTGTTTTTCAGTCATATCCAATTTTCTGTGACTCCATTTGGAGTTTTCTTGACAGAGATACTGGACTGGCTTGCCATTTCCTTCTCTAGCTCATTTTGGAAAAATGAAAAACTGAGACAAATAGGGTAAAGTGACTTGCCCAGGGTCACACAGTTGTTGCTTGTCCTTTGTTTTCAAAGAAGACCAGTGACCGCATGCAGTAATGGCTTGAATTGAACTTAAGTGAGGCAGAGTTTGCACAGAGTTATTGTCCTCATTCTCTTTTCTAGAGTCACCAAAGTCTAGCAGCTAGACAAAAGTCAGGATGACTAGTGATGGCCTGGGCTGCATGACCTTGGCATTTAGTCACACAGCTAGTAAGTAACTGAGGCTAAATTTTAATTCACACAGTTGAGTCTTCCTTACTTGAGACCTGGCACTCTATCCACTACACCATGTAGCTTGCCTGAGATGTTCTGAGAAGAGTACAAATGAGGAAAGAATCCCATGTGGTTGACAAGATTCTCCTGATGTTCCTTTTTCCAGAACGTATTGTGTTAACTGCATTTAGGCATAAAGCACTACAAAACTGCCTTAGTAATTAGAAGCTAGACAATCACTTGTCAGGGATATTATAGTGAGAATCCATTTTATGTATATATTGGCCCCGAAAGTCCTTTCCAACTCTCAATCTGTAATGCTATAATCCTAGAAGAATTAAAATTGCAGATCACCCAGAGGACTGTGGAAATATGCATTGTAGGCATAATGAAGCTGCCTCAAGATACCAGTGATGATACAGCTATGAAAAAGGTAGTCCCTACCCTCAGGGACCTTACAACCTAATGGAGGAAGGCAACACATAAAAGAAAACTAAAAAGTGGAGACACAGTGAAATCAAAGTCCAAAATGAGTGCAGCTGGGTGAGAAAATGTGAAAAAAAAATACCATAAAAGATATTATGGAGAACCTGTTGCTGGAAAAAGTGATGGGTCAATGAAATGTTGATGAGCAGCAAATGAAAAGCTTGACTAGCATCTTGATACCCCTGATAAAGAATTAGTACATTAACTAAACTACATTAAATATATGGTAATAGTTAATAAATATTTATTTAGTGCCTACTGTGTGATTGATATTGTGCTAAGCATTAGGGATACAACTATGAAAAGACAGACAATCCCCTCTCTCAAGGAGTTTACAATACAATGGGGAAAGACAAAACATAAAAGAAAATTGAAAAGTGGAGAAACTTGGAAGTCAAGGAAAACAAGGATGACAAAATGAGTATAGCTGGATAGGAAATGAAGGAAGATCCAATTAGAGAGAATAACCACATTAAGGCTCTACCAAAGTAAGTAAATTAGATCAAAATTTTTTTAAACCCTTAACTTCTGTGCACTGACCTATAGGTGGAAGAGTGGTAAGAGTAGGCAATGGGGGTCAAGTGACTTGCCCAGGGTCACACAGCTGGGAAGTGTCTGAGGCCGGATTTGAACCTAGGACCTCCTGTCTCTAGGCTTGGCTCTCAATCCACTGAGCTACCCAGCTGCCCCCTTAGATCAAATTTTAACCTTGAACTCATTTTTCATGAAAACACGATCTACAAATCATTTGTTTGCATTTGATTTCAGATGTAGAACAGTGATACAAGCTCAACTAGAAATAGATACAGCACACATCCCAATTACTAGGGTTTTGTTGTACTTGGGAGTTTTGCTGCTATTTGCAGTCTTTTGAGTTCGACACCTCTGATGTGGGGTACTGTTTCTCTTCTTGGTCCCTAGGTGGCTCATTGGAGAGAATGCTAGATCTTGAATCAGTAAGAAGAGTACAGATCTGACCTTGGGCACTTCCTAGTTGATTGACCTTGGACAAATCACCTATCTGTCTCAGTTCCCTCATCCATAAAATGAAAATAATAATAGAACCTACCTTCCTGGGTTGTTGTGAGGACCAAATGAGATAATATTTGTAAAACACTTTGTAAACCTTAGCTATATAAATTCTGATGATTATTAGCTTTCATACTTCAAATGTAGAGTACCATTTCTCAGAGTAATTGATGTACATTTTTCATCTAAAATGAGTTGTGTCACCTCCCTAACCTGTCCTGGTCTCTCCAATTTCAGGATGGTAATTAGGTATTTTGGATTAAAAGCTTTCTTTTAAGAAGCAGTTGCATAAAAGAAGTAAAAGTAAATATGTCCCACAATAGTATAATCAGTAGATTTTATCACCTAATTTGCTTAATAATGTCAGCAAGATTTGTAATGTTTTCTGATAATAATCATTCTGCAACTTGCCAATTATGTATGTTTACCAAGAGGTTTGGATTCTAGATATGTTAATCTACTTAATAGAACACAAGTATGTGAGCATGTACATCCACCCAATTAGATTCCTTTTGAGGAATACTGATGCACTAGATGCCTATGCCAATCACCTCAGTAGCTCCAACTAGACACAGAACTTTGCAATTGGTGAGGGCCTTAGAAACTATTGTGCAATAGCCATATCTGACCCTAGAATTCCCTTCTACACATCTCCAACAAGTAACTGCCCAAACTCTGCTTAAAAACTTCATGGAGGGGAGTCAGTCAATAAGCATTTTTTAAAGTACTTATTATGCAGAAGATATGAGGATTCAAAGAAAGGCAAAAGATAGTGTCTGCTCAAGCAGCTAACAGTTAAATGAGAGATGCAACATGCAATCAAGATACACACATAGCAGATAATAGAAAGATAATCTTAAAGAGAAGGCACTAGAATTAAGAAGGAGCAGTAAAGGCTTCTTGTATGAGGTGAGAATTTAGCTGTGACTTTTAGTAAACCGGGGAAGCCAAGAGGCAGAGATAAGGAGAGAGAATGTTCCCGGCATGGAGAACAGCCAGTGAAAATGCTTAGAGTCTGAGGATGTAGTATCTTGTTTAAGGAATAGCAAGGAGGCCAGTATCATTAGAATACAGAATACATATGGAAAGTAAGAACTCACTGCTTCTGAAGTAGCCAATTCCAGTTGTGAATAGCTCTAATTGTTAGAAAGATTTTTGGTTTTTGTCTGAATCTGAGATTTAATTGTCTTGGGAGATCTTCTGGCATGGAAATGGCCTCTGCCTCTGTAGCATAGTCTTGGGAAATTACCTGGACTACTGAAGGCTTAAGTAACCTGTGCATGGTCACCTAAGACACATCAGAAGCAGACTTCAATGTAAATCATTCAAATTCTAACACCAGCCCTGTCCCTACTATACCATACTGTCACTCCTAGGGAGTTTTATTGAACTGAAGCCTCTTTGTAGCTTCTATCTACCGTTCCTTCCTCCACCCTCTGGGACTAGGCAGAACCATTCTATTCTCTTTTCTACATGGCATCAAGTTGTTGAAGACATCTTTCATGTGCTCCTAAGTCTTTTCTTCCTAAGGATAAATATTCCCCAGTCTCAACTGGATCCTTAGAGGATTCAGTCTTCTCATCATCTTGGCTGCCTTTCTCCAGATCTATTCTAGTTTGTCAATATGTGGCAGTCAGAACTGAATACTGTTTTCCATGTTATCTGACTATAGCAGAGAACAATAGGATTTTTACCTCCTTTATCTCAACATTATCCCTCTTTCCATACTGCCTAGGATAGCATTATCTTATTGTTGTCCACATTAGCAGAAGCAACACTTGACAGCCTATCTCTTTGAGCAACACAGACACATATTTTTGTTCTGAGTAGAGCACTCCCTGAAGTGAGAAGAAAACACTGATATGGAGAAAGAATCCTGGAGTAGGAATGATACTTGCTGCTTTCTTATTTCTTAGAAGAGTCTGAAGTCACTTGAATCTATACTATGTTGCTCCAGAATCACCTGAGAGATTGAGTGAGAATAAGAGGTGGTAGTTGGGCTGAAGGGAAAAGACTAAATTTTCATACCATGGACAGAGCTATTATCCATTGGCTGGATCCTCCATTTCCTACAGTTACAGCTGTGACTTTTGAGCTCTTTGGGCCCATAGTGTTTCCCTATGCTTCCTTGACCTATTTAGCCCACACCACTAGCTACAAGGTTACTGACCTAATGCATATCTTCACTTCTATAGTATAAAAATTCAAAAGCAGTATTCTTTATTTGCTTGTAGATGGTACTAATTGAGATTTCAAATTCCAATTAATTTCTCACACCAGAAATCCATGACAAATGACAGGGCACAATGAAAAGAGAAAAAGGATTTGAAAGTAGAAGACCTTGGTTCAGATCCCAGTTCTATTTATTACCTGTGTGATCTTGGACAAATAACTTACCCTTTGTGACATCCATTTCTTCATTTCTAAAATAAGGGGGATGGACTAGAGAGGATCCCTGAGGTCCCATGTGGCTCCAAATCTATGATTTAATAAAGTCATCAGTGGAACCGTTTGCTCATCTGGAGGTGGTTAGATTAAACCATCTCTAAGGTCTTCTGTGACTCTAAGTCCTATGATAAATGATCAGTGATAACTATGATTCAAAGTATATATGTGTGTGTTTACATACATACCTATTGCCTCATTCCATCCCCACCATGATACCATATTGTTTGATTAAAAAAAAGAATTTTATTAGATTTCTAATCAGTTTATTTACCATTGGGGGAAAAAATGTTGGTGACTATGGAGGGACTTTTTGGCAAGCTTAGGAATGAGTGATACAGATGATCCTCAAGAACTGCATTTACTGCTCTGGATTTTCCTCTATAATGTTCCACTTGCCAGGATATTTCTACCTTTGAGAGTGTTTTTATAGATGTTTTCATGAACCAGGGCTAGATGGCATTTTGTGATTTTTCCAGAGTCATAAACTTGTCTTTTTCAGACTAAATAATGTATGAAATTCTTACAGGCAGACATCAGTGATTGAGTAATGTTAACATGGATAAACTAGAAGCAGTTGCAATTATTCAGGCACTGCAATGAAAAATATGTAGGAACTGAACCCTGTATCTTTCTGTTGATGCCATTGTTCAAGGCTTGGGAGTGCTAAAAAAGAATGAGAAGAACATGAAAAGTAAAAGCTTTGTCATGGGTGTTCTTCAAAGGCTATCAGATTAGTGGGTAGAAAAAGTCACCATATTGTTCTATATGACTTTCACTCCCTATTTTTCCATGTCATTAAAAAAAATAAAATATATTGAAAAGTTAATTAAAGCCATGAACTTTGTTAGAACAGTAGGGATATTTTGAAAGGTGAATTTAAATTACTTCCTCTCAACAATTCTTTTCTGCAAAGTACAATGTGGACACTACACCCCCCCCATAGATATTCAGTAAAACTATTTAACATTTTCACAAGACTAAGCATTATAACTATAATAAATAATTGTTGTCATGGGAATATATGAATCAAAAATCTAAAGAAAAAATAACCCTTATCCTTCTTTTTTGAGTCATGCTGGGGAAAAAGAAGAAATCTTAACTGGAAATAAACTTGATAAGCACTTAGCAGAAGTGGTTCACCTTTATCCAAAATTGCAGTATTAAAACTCAATTTAAAATTTAAGTTTTTATAATAATGATATATTATTTTAAAAGCATGCTTGTTGAAGCAGCTAGATAGTTCAGTGGATAGAGAGCCAGGCCTGGAGATGGTTCATCCCGGGTTCAAGTCTGGCCTCAGATACTTCCTAGCTTTGTCATGCTAGGCAAGTCACTTAACCCCAGTTGGCCTAGCCCTTACCTCTCTTCTGCTTTGGAGCCAATATTTAGAATTGATTTTAAGACAGAAGGTGGTGTTTTTTTTTAATTTGAAGTTTAAGTTTCTTGTTGAAATCATCACAGAAAAGCAACCTTTTCATTAGGGGTAAAACACCTTCCTATTAGAGATTTCATGTTGACTATTCCCATGATCCTTCCAAGGTGAAAACTCTTAGTGACTCTTGTTTGAGGAGAATAATTGACTAGGTTGAACCTCTTATATAGTTACTTTAACGCCACAAATATTAGTGGAACTCAGTGTGTGGACATGGAGGATACAATTGTCATCTTTGTATTTATAAACTTGAGGCTAGAACAGTATCCTTTTATTTTCAGCTGATTCTAAAAGGTCACAGTTTCAGAATGAGCCTTTCATACAATTCACAAGGAAGCTAGTCAGAGCCTATAGTGGAAAGACAAACTACCCCCACTGCTATGTTTGTAAAGGCAGGATGCTAGGAAGAGAAAATAGAATAGGATGTTAGACATGTGAGGGGAAAACAAAGGAGAACCCCATAACCTCAAGATCAGGGTTGAATTGCTCAGCTTTCTGGCCCAGTCCACTGTTAGATAGACATAAGAGTAAGGATATGAAAAACTATGTGGACTGGATGTGAGAGTGAGGAGGGAGGACAACATGTCAAAAGAAGATATAAGAAGGAACAGAAAACAAAAAACCAGATGGGACCCACTAGTAGATAAATATTAAAGAATGGGTATGCACCTTCTGATAGAGGTGATAAATTCAAGAAGCAGAATGAGATGTACATTTTTGAATATGGCCAGTCTAATGTGACATATATATATACATATATATATATATATTTATTTGTTTGTTTGTTTGTTTATTTATTTATCACAAGGACTTTTTTCCCTTTTCTTCATCCCTGCCCCCACCCACAGGTGGTATAAATGAAAAAACAAATGTTTGACAATTGAAAAAAAATTGAGTTGACTTCAAAACTCAAACCAGTACTTATTCTAACCTAGAATTCTTTCTCTGATGATGACATTGAAGCATAATGGAGAATAGAATGACTAATCATAATATTGACTTAAATTTCCGGAATATATCCTTCCTTTAGTAACATACTGTGTGTCCATCATTGGTAAATTTATGTATAACTCTTCTGCTCTAACATTCAGTGGATTTATGTTTCTAAGTTCTCAGTAAAGAAGGAAGAAAGGTTTATGGGGCTTCTCTTTATTCTCTACATATATCTAATGTCTAGTTTCTCCCTTCTGTCATCCTGCTTTTAGGAACACATTCCCTATAATACTTGCTTTTATTTTTTCTAAAATCAACTTCTGAGTTCAAGGAATTCTTTCACTAATTTTGGAATTCTAAGATTTTAAAGAATAGATTATTATTCTAAATTTGCACTCTCAGATTACCTGAATTTGAATACTGGATTTAGCACAAATTGTTTGTGTGACCTCAAGCAAATCACTTCTTTGAACCTCAATGTTCTCATCTATAAAAATTAAGTGGTTGTATAAGAGGTATCAAATACATGGTCCAATAGCTACAAAACTCCCAAGTGAAAATTGAACCAAATTTGTTGGGTCTGTACCCCAAAGAGATCATAAATAAACAGACTTGTACGAAAATATTTATAGCTGTGCTTTTTGTGGTGGCAAAAAACTGGAAAATGAGGGGATGTCCTTCAATTGGGGAATGGCTGAACAAATTGTGGTATGTACTGGTGATGGAATACTATTGTGCTCAAAGGAATAATAAACTAGAGGACTTCCAGGTGACCTGGAAAGACCTCCAGGAATTGATGCAGAGTGAAAGGAGCAGAGCCAGAAGAACACTGTACACAGAGACTGATATATTATGGTAAAATCAAATGTAATGGATTCTGTACCAGCAGCAATGCAATGACACGGGACAGCTCTGAGGGATTTATGGTAAAGAATGCTACCCACATTCAGAGGAAGGACTGCAGGAGAGGAAACATATAAGAAAAACAACTGCTTGAACGCATGGGTTAAGGTGGACATGATTGGGGATGTAAACTCGAAACTACCACATCAATGCAATGATCAACAATTTGGAAATAGGTATTGATCAATGACACATGTTAAAACCAGTGGAAATGTGCATCGGCCATGGGTGGGGGGATTGCGGGGGGTGAAGGGGAAAGTAGGAGCATGAATCATGTAACCATGTTAAAAATGAATATTAATAAATGTTTAAAAAATGTAATTAGGAAATATTTAACATAGTGATAGTATAGTAAAATATAAATAACACTGCAGTTTAAAACTGTCAATTTATAGCCCACAGAAATCTTTATGCATAGTTTAGTAGCCCCTCATCTCTATTTGAATTTGATACCACTGGACTAGCTGATTTCAAAACTTCTTCCCACTCTAAATCTATTATCTTATCCAGACCCTTCATGGTTTTTTTTTTATAGTTTCCATATGTGAGACTTTGGTAAGACA
Organism: Gracilinanus agilis; assembly: GCF_016433145.1. NCBI lineage: Eukaryota > Metazoa > Chordata > Mammalia > Didelphimorphia > Didelphidae > Gracilinanus > Gracilinanus agilis. The sequence continues at coordinate 490,918,180 of NC_058132.1, forward strand.
AAAACAAAACAAGCCCTATTCTTTCTGTTCCTTAGAAGACATATCTAGGGCATCTAGCACATTTCTAGAGCAATTTCTGATGCTTCTCCATAGTATGAGAGTTTCCCTGGATTCCCAAATGCGGTGTCAACAACAGAGTAGACATTCCAGCAAGTTCTACTATCAGAATGGCTTTAAATATGGGCCTGGTATTGGAGCAGAACTATGTCCCTGCCCCAAGTAACTTCTAGAGAGACAGTGCAGCTGGCTCTAGGTTGTTGCTTGCCCCTTTCCCTCAGGCTAAGTGCAACAACACACATGCTAGCTTTATGTCCCAGTTCTTGTGCTAAGCTAGGTTGTTGCACAGAATGCTTACCCAAAGCAAGCTTCCACTTTTTGGTTTTCCATGTCAAAGGAAGGCAGAGCAGTAAAGACGGGGAGAAGAGTTGAGTTCTGTTAGAACTCTGCTGTCAGTTTATGTAGCCTTGCCAAAATATAATGACCAGTGGAGGAAGGAATGTTCAGTGATCTTGGTAATAGCCTTCTCTACTGTTAGCCTATCCAGTTGTTACTTCATTAGGTGTCTTGATTTCTTAGCTTTTGATGAAAGCTGAAATCATTCAATCTCTAGTGAATAATTTCTATTTGAGAAAGACTTGAAAGCAGGTGAAGATCAGAGAAAGACTAAGTCCTCCATCTTGTTAGTCATGTGACCTTAAAAATCAATTCTTCTTTTTTCAAGCACAATTGAGCTAACCTACCTCTCTTCCCTAAAATATTGAAGGGAACATGACTCTGAAAAAGATATCAAAGAATGTCAGCTTATCTTGCCTCTTAGACATGTTTTCTCATGGATCATATATTTTGTAATTTTCCATATAACAAGTAATTGCTCAAGAAAAATCAAGCAAGACAATAAGACAGGATTAATTTTAATAAGTTTTGCATATTTCCTTCACTGTCTACTTTACTGATGAGTGTTCTACTGCTGATAAAGGACAATTAACAATGCAGTTAGTTTAGCTAAAATTATTAGAACCATTCCTTTAAACTTTTGCCCAGTTTTAAGAGCAGATGTTTACAGTGCTATTTACTCTTAAGCTGATTTTTTATAATAGAGCTCAATAAATAGATCTGATTCCACTTACTGGGCCCTAATTTTACCCACCACTGGAATTTGGTAATGAAATTTTTAATGAGGATTTAACTCATTCCATCGAAGCCTTAATATAACCCATTATGACCAAGCAAAATTAGAGAAGTCTATGGGTGGAAAATATGAAGCATTTTTTAAAATGAGCCGTCTGAATAGCTTTTTTAAAAAGGAAAATCAAAATAACTTTTTGCAAGCATTCATATAATTAAAGAATGCTTAAGCGTGTTTTATTCTAGTACAAAAGTTTTTTTTTAATTTGAATATTTTCCCATAGTTAGCATATTTCATGTTCCTTCCCTCTCCCCCAAACCCCACTAACCCGACTTAGCCGATACACAATTCCACTGGGTTTTATGTGTATCATTGATTAAGACCTAATTCCATATTATTGATAGTTAGACTAGAGTTATCCTTTAGTGCCTACATCCCCAATAATATCTCCCTCAGCCAATGTGTTCAAGCAGTTGTTTTTCTTCTGTGTTTCTCCTCCCACAGTTCTTCCTATGAATGTGGCTAATTTTTTTCTCAAAAGTCCCTCAGCCTTGCTCTGGATCCTTGCATTACTGCTAGTAGAGAAGTCTGTTATGTTCGATTGTACCACATGTATCAGTCTCTGTGTACCATGTTCTGGATTTGCTCCTTTCACTCTGCATCAATTCTTGGAGATCATTTCAGATCACATGGAATTCCTCCAGTTCTTTATTCCTTTGAGCACAATTGTATTTATATCACCAACAGATACCACAATTTGTTCAGCCATTACCCAATCAAAGGATATTCTCTCATTTTCCAATTTTTTGCCACCACAAAGAGCGCAGCTATAAATATTTTTATACAAATCTTTTTCCTTATTATCTCTTTGGGGTATAATCCAAGCAGTACTATGGCTGGATCAAAGGGCAGGCATTCTTTTTTGTTCTTTGGGCATAGTTCCAAATTGCCATCCAGAATGGTTGGGTCAGTTCACTACTCACCAGCAATGCATTAATGTCCCAATTTTGCCACATCCCCTCCAACATTCATTACTCTCCCCTCTTGTCATTTTATCCAATCTGCTAGGTGTGAGGTGATATCTCAGAGTAGTTTTGATTTGCATTTCTCTAATTATTAGAGGTTTAGAACACTTTCTCATGTGCTTATTGATAGTTTTGATTTCTTTATCTGAAAATTGCCTATTCATGTGCCTTACCCATTTAACGATTGGGGGATGGCTTGATTTTTTGTACAATTGATTTAGCTCCTTGTATATTTGAGTAATTAGACCTTTATATGAGTTTTTTTGCTACAAAGATTTTTTTCCCAATTTGTTACTTCCCTTCTAATTTTGGTAGCATTGGTTTTGTCTGTACAAAACCTTTTTAGTTTAATGTATCAAAATTATTTATTTTACATTTTGTGATTTTTTTCTAACACTTGCTTGGTTTTAAAATCTTTCCTTTCCCAAATATATGACAAGTATACTATTCTGTGTTCACCTAATTTACTTCTAGTTTCCTTATTTATATTCAAGTCATTCACCCATTCTGAGTTTATCTTGCTATAGGGTGTGAGATGTTGATCTAGGCCCAATTTCTCCCATATTGTTTTCCAATTTTCCCAGCAGTTTTTGTCAAATAGTGGGGTTTTGACCTAAAAGCTGGGTTCTTTGGGTTTATTGAAGACTGTCTTGCTGAGGTCATTTACCCTTAGTCTATTCCACTGATCCTCCCTTCTGGCTCTTAGCCAGTACCATATTGTTTTGATGATTACTGATTTATAGTACAGTTTAAGATCTGGTACTGCTAGGCCACCTTCCTTCATATTTTTTTTCCATTATTTCCCTTGATATTCTTGGTCTTTTGTTCTTCCAAATGAACTTTGTTATAGTTTTTTCGAATTCAGTAAAAATAAATTTTGGTAGTTTGATAGGTATAGCACTAAATAGGTAAATTGATTTGGGTAGAATGGTCATTTTTATTATGTTAGCTCATCCTACCCATGAGCGCTCAATGTTTTTCCAATTGTTTAGGTCTAGTTTTAATTGTGTGGAAAGGGTTTTGTAGTTGTGTTCATATAATTCCTGTGTTTGTCTTGGCAGATAGATTCCTAAGTATTTCATATTGTCTAGGGCAATGGCTGGCAACCTTTTTGGCCATGAGAGCCATAAACGCCTGCGGAAAGGAGGAGGTTGGAGGCAGAAGGCACTGGAATATGGGGCAGGGCCTGAAGGGCCCCCTGGGGCACCTCCTGGGGCTCTGCCCGGACTGACCAGTCAGGAGGTGGAGCCAGATATGGCTCAAAAGCCCTACATTGCCGACCCCTGGTCTAGGGTGATTTTAAATGGAATTTCTCTTTTTAACTCTTCCTGCTCCAGTGTGTTAGAAATATATAGAAATGCTGATGATTTATGTGCATTTGTTTTGTATCCTGCAACTTTGCTAAAGTTCTTGATTTTTTCCCACTAACTTTTTAATTGATTCTCTAGGATTTTTTAAGTAGACCATCATATCATCCCAAAGAGTAATAGCTTGGTCTCCTCATTGCCTATTTTAATACCTTCAATTTCTTTTTCTTCTTTAATTGCTACCACTACTGTTTCTAGTACAATGTTAAATAATAGAGGTGACAATGGACATCCTTGTTTCACTCCTGATCTTATTGGGAATGCTTCTTATTTATCCCCATTGCAGATGATGTTTGTTGATGGTTTTAGGTATATGCCATTTATTATTTAGGAAAGGTCCTTCTGTTCCTATACTTTCTAGTGTTTTCAGTAGGAATGAGTGTTGTATTTTGTCAAAGGCTTTTTCAGCATCTATTGAGATAATCATGTGGTTTTTGTTTGCTTGTTGATATGGTCAATTATGTGAATGGTTTTCCTAATGTTGAACCATCCTTGCATTCCTGGTATAAATCCCACCTGATCATAATGAATAACCTTCATGATCACTTGCTGGAGTCTTTTTGCTAGTATTTTGTTTAAGATTTTTGCATCTATGTTCATTAGGGAGATTGGTCTGTAGTTTTCTTTTTTTGTTTTTGATCTACCTGGCTTTGGGATCAGTACCATATTTGTGTCATAAAAGGAGTGTGGTAAAACTCCTTCTTTGCTTATTGTGTCATATAGTTTATATAGTATTTGAATTAGTTGTTCTTTGAAGTTTTTATAGAATTAACTTGTGAATCCATCTTGGGGAGTTCTTTGATGGCTTGTTCAATTTCTTTTTCTGATATGGGATTATTTAAGTGTTCTATTTCTTCCACTGTTAATCTAGGCAATTATAAATATTCATCCATATTACCTAGATTGCTATATTTATTGCCATATAATTGGGCAAGATAGTTTTTAATGATTGCCTTGATTTCCTCTTCATTAGAGGTGAGGTCTCCCTTTTCATCTTTTATACTGATAATTTGGTTTTCTTTCGTTTTTTTAATTAGTTTTACCAGTACTTTGTCAATTTTATTTATTTTTTCAAAGTACCAGCTTCTAGTCTTATTTATTAATTCAATAGTTCTTTTACTTTTAATTTTATTGATTTCTCCTTTGATTTTTATAATCTCTAATTTAGTTTTTAACTGGGGATTTTTAATTTGTTCCCTTTCTAGTTTTTTTGATTTGCATGCCCAGTTCATTGATCTTTGCCCTCTCTAATTTCTTAATATATGCACTCAAGGATATAAATTTCCCCCTGCATACTGCTTTATCTGCATCCCACAGATTTTGGTAGGATGTCTCATCATTGTCATTCTCTTAAATGAAATTATTAATTGTTTCTATGATTTGTTCTTTAACTATCTGATTTTGTAGAATCATATCATTTAATTTCCAATTAGTTTTTTTTAATTTTTTTAATAACCCTGACCTTCCATCTTGGAGTCAATACTGTGATTGACTCCAAGGCAGGAGAGTGATAAGGGTAGGCAATGGGGGTCAAGTGACTTGCCCAGGGTCACAAAGCTGGGAAGTGTCTGAGGCCAGATTTGAACCTACGACCTCCCGTCTCCAGTCCTGGCTCTCAATCCACTGAGCTACCCAGCTGCCCTCCAATTAGTTTTTGATTTGCCTGTCCATGTGCCCTTACTGATTACTATTTTTATTGCATTATGATCTGAAAAGTTACATTTATTCTGCTCTTTTGCATTTGTTTGCCATGTTTCTATGCCCTAGTACATGGTCAATCTTTGTGAATGTACTATGTGCAGCTGAAAAGAAGGTGTATTCCTTTTTGTCCCTATTTATTTTTCCCCACATATCTATTAAATGTAATTTTTCTAGGATTTCATTCACCTCTCTTATCTCTTTCTTATTTATTTTTTGGTTTGATTTATCTAGGTCTGATAGAGGAATATTTAGATCTCCTACTATAGTTTTACTATCTCTTTCCTACTTGAGCTCTGTCAGTTTCTCTTTTAGAAATTTGAATGCTATAGCATTTGGTGTGTACATGTTGTGTACTGTTATTTCCTCATTATCCATACTGCCTTTTATCAGGATGTAATTACCTTCCCTATCTCTTTTTTTTTAAACCCTTAACTTCAGTGTATTGGCTCCTAGGTGGAAGAGTGGTAAGGGTGGGCAATGGGGGTCAAGTGACTTGCCCAGGGTCACACAGCTGGGAAGTGTCTGAGGCCAGATTTGAACCTAGGACCTCCCATCTCTCGTCCTGACTCTCAACCCACTGAGCTACCCAGCTGCCCCCTTCCCTATCTCTTTTAATTAGATCTATTTTTACTTTGGTTTTATCAGAAATCATGATTGCCATTCCTGCCTTCTTTTTCTCAGTTGAAGCCCAAAAGATTTTAATCCAGCCATTGACCTTTACCCTGTATATATCCACCTACCTCATGTGTGTTTATTGTAGACAAAATATGGTAGGATTTTGGTTTCTAATCCACTCTGCTTTTTGCTTCTGTTTTATGGGCAAGTTCATCCCATTCACATTCAGGGTTATAATTTGGTATTCTCTCCTAGTTCTACCCCTTCTTATGTTATTTCCTTTTAAACCAATGGTTTGTTTTACTTGGCTTACTACCCTTTCCACCCCCTCCCTTACCCTCTTATTGTTTTTTAATGCCTAATAAATTCCCTCCCCCGCTTCCCTTCACTTTATGAACTCCCCACCCCACTCCCCCCTTGGTTTATCCCTTCTGACTTTATCCATAAGGTTATATAGGATTTGATATCCCAATGGATCTAGCTACTCTTCCCTCTCAGGATTAATTCTGCTGAGAGTAAGGTTTAAGTATTTCCTAATAATGTTCTCTACCTCTCCTTCCTTTAATAGTTTTCATTCCCTCTCCTTCCCATGCCCTCTTTGTGTCTTATAGATTATCTTATTTTTCTTATTCCTTTGAATTACTCTTGGTGCCATCTTCTATTCCCCCCCCACTTTTCCCCCTCATATCATCTTAAATCATTTAGTACTCCAACCTCTCCTTATGACTAATTCTCCTAATTACTATAATAGTGAGTACAATTTTTTAGAATTATACATAATATTTTTCCATATAGGAATACAAATAGTTTTATCTTATTGAAGACCTCAAAGCAGGCAATTTAAAGATAAGAGTTTTCTTTCATTCCCCACTCTTTCTTATTTACATTTTCATGTTTCTCTTGGTTTTTTGGTTGGATATCAAACTTTCCATTTAGTCCTGGTCTTTTCTGTGCAAACACTTGGAAATCTTCTATCTTATTGAATGCCCATACTTTCCCCTGGAAGTATATAGTCAGTTTTGATGGGTAGGTGATCCTGGGTTGTAGGCCCAATCCCTGTCTGAATATCATATTCCAAGCCTTGTGGTCTTGTAGTGTGGAGGCTTCCAGATCCTGTGTGATCCTGATTGGTGTTCCTTGATATCTGAATTATCTCTTTCTGGCTTCTTGTAATATTTTCTCCTTAACTTGCAAGCTTTTGAATTTGGCTATTACATTCCTGGGGCTTGTCTTCTGAGGATTTAGTGTAGAGGGTGTTCTATGTACTCTTTCAATGTCTATTTTGCCTTCTTGTTCAAGGACATCAGGGCAGTTTCTTAGATAATTTCTTGTAGTATGATATCTAGATTTCTATTTCTCTCTGATTTTTCCAGGAGACCAATAATTCTTAAGTTGTCTCTTCTAGACCTGTTTTCTTGATCTATTATCTTCTCATTGAGATATTTCATGCTTCCTTCTATTTTTTCAGTCTTTTGACTTTGTTTTATTAATTCCTGCTGTCTTGTGAGATCATTGGCTTCTACTTGCCCAATTCTAGCCTTTAAAGACTGGTTTTTGGCTATAATCTTTTGGTTTTCCTTTTCAATCTGGTCTATCTGGCTCTTCATGGATTCCAGCTGGTCATTTCTGGTCTTCAATTTGCTTATCATTTCATTTGATTTCTGAACCTCAATTTCCAATTGCAAAATTCTGCCTTTTAAGCTGTTATTTTCTTGCCAGATCTCTTCCATCTTTCTTATGATCCCAGATTTGAACTCTTCAAGAGCTTGTGACCAATTTTCATTTTTATGGGAAGGTTTGGATGTCTTTAATTGTTTGCCCTCCTCTGTTTTCTGTTTGGTTTTTTTTTTCTGTGCAGAAGTGATCAAGTGTTAGAACTTTTTTCTTGGTCTTTCTGGTGGTTATTTCTTGGGCCTTGCTTGGCATCATTATGCTTTCTCAGCCAGAAGTCTGAGTAAGGCAAGCAGACTCTTTTTGTATGGAGCTAAGGAGCAGTTTTTGCCTGAGGATATTTTGCAAGTCTCCTGGCTTCTACTGTCTGCTAGGCCTCTGCTGTCCACTGTCCTTCTCAGCCTCACTCCTGCGCCCAAAGTCTAAGTTCCCTAGCCTCCTGGGATCTCTGGTCTAGCTGTTTTCAAGGTCAAGCCCCCATGGTCCTAGTAGGCTTCCCGGAGCCTAGAAATTGACCCATGCTTGCTCCTCCACCTGAGGATTTCCCCTGAGTCTCAGCACACTGAGCTCCTTCCACTGTCCGCTGCCTCTCTCAGCCCCACTCCCACGACCAAGGTCTGAGCTCTCCAGCCTCCTGGGGTCTCAAGTCTTTCTGCTTTCAGGGGCAAGCTCCTTAGTGGTCCCAGTTAGCTGCCAAGGAGTCTGCTCACTTTAACTCTCATGCGCAGCCTCTGCCTCTGGCACTGTGGGTGGCGTGGGGGAGGGTTGATCAGCTCGCATTTTGATGGGAGCTATTCCCCCCCCACACTTATAGCGTGGACATGCTATATCACATAAGGATCACATAGCTAGGAAGTGTCTGAGGCCATAGTTGAACCCAGGACCTCGCCTCTCTGGGTCTGGTTTTCTATCCACTGAGCCATCTAGCTGCCCTGATATGTGTTCTTAACAACTAGGAAAGTAAGAAATAAAATGAAATATTAAATTTAGTAAACTTTTATTAAGCACTGATATTATGCAAGAAAGTGTGGATGCAAAGATGAAAAAATATAGCTTCTTCTATCAAGAAGTTTAGCATCTAATGGTGGGAAGAATAGGAAGTCAAAGAAATACAAAGCAAAGTGTGATTTTAAGGTACAATTTGATATGGGTAAGTAAGGTAGAGTTATAATGCGTAATAAGTATATGTGAGGGAAATTGTAACTTTTGGAAGGAAGAAGTCATAGGAGGTGGGACCTGTACTGGACAATGTTGGTAGAGAAGAATTTTGTCAAATGGAGATGATGAGAGATTTTATTCCAGACATAAAAAGTGTTTGGATTAATATTTGGAGGCAGGATAGGCCAGGACAAGATTAGTGGTCATTGAGTGGTCTAGTTTGACCAGACTATAGATTTTGTGTGTGAATGGAAATAAGGAAATAATATGAAATAATATAAAGCTAAAAAGGTAAGTTGAAGCCAGATGGTGGACAGGCTCAAATATCTGGCTAAGATGTTATATTTAACTTTGTAAGTAATTGGGAACCATGGAGGTATTTAAGTAAAGAACTGATGAATATGGGGAATCATTTTACCAACTACAGAAAGATCTATATGGATCAAAAGAATCATGATTAATGTTATGGATTACCAAAACATGTTATTACAGCCAGGAGCAATGGAAGAAAAGAAGAGGACTTATATTTACTGTGTATAATTGTTTCGTTCCAATGATCTTCAAACTTTTAGTTTTTGGAGTGAGTCATTCATTTCCAAGAGGGTAATGAGAACACACAAAGATTTTGTATTGGGTGTCAACACATTTGAAAGAAAGCAGTAGTGACAGACATTTTTGGTTTTTGGTTTTAAACCCTTCCCTGCCATCTTAGAATTGGTACTGAATATTAATTCCAAGGCAGAAGAGAAGTAAGGGCTAACCAATTGGGATGTGACTTCCCAGGATCATACAGCTAGGAAGTGTCCAAGGTCACATTTGAACCCAGGACTTCCCATCTCTAAGCTTGGCTCTCAATTTACTGTGCGATCTAGTTGCTCTAGTAGTGATAGTTTTATAGGAATCAGCTTACTAGGACATACTTTAGTATTTTGCAGAATCTATGTTTTTTCAGTACAGATTTTTCCTCTACAACTGGAGGTAGCAACCCCTGTATAACTTTAAAAATTGATGCAATTTTTTAAAAAATCAAGACTTTTATAAGCAATATATATTTTCTTTCACAACATGACAAACTTGGACATACGTGTTGCAAGATAGCACATATATAACCTATATCATATTGTCTGCCCATCTTTGGGAGAGGACATGGATTGCAAAATGTCAGAAAATAACTATTAAAGATTGAATATACATGTAATCTGGAAATATATATAAAGACCAGTATAAGATTGGAAGAGCAACAACAATAACAACAAAAATCCAAGACTGTGTGGCCAGTCCTGGTGATGAACCTTTTTATTTTTATTTTTGGGTGATCTATTGATTTATTTATTTTTTACATTTTTACATTTTTTATTTTAAAATACTTTTCCAAGTTTACATGATTCATTTTCTTTCCCTCCTTTCTTACCTCCCCACTCTCAAGCTGACAAGCAGTCCCACTGGGTTATATACATTTGTTATCACTTGATACCTATTTCAATATTATTCATTTTTACTACAGAGTGAACTTTTAAAGCCCAAACTCCAAATCACATACCCATATATACATGTGATAAGTGATATCATATGTTTTTCTTTTGCATTTCTATTCCCCTGGTTATTTCTCTCAATGTGGTTAGCATTCTTTTCCATAAGTCCTTCAGGAATGTTCTGTCTTGTTGCATTGCTACTGGTGTGGAACTTTCTTTGTACAATGTTCTCCTGGTTTTGCTCCTTTCATTTTGCATCAGTTCATTGAGGTTCTCCCAGTGAAGAGCCTTTTTAAACAATGTTAGCCAATTCTCAAATAACAGATGCATTCATTCCATCACCAAGCCCATATTTAAAGCTTCTCCAATTGGAGAACCTGCCAGATCTTCTACTCTTTTGTTGACATGACCTTTGAGAACCCAAGATCACTCTCATACTATAGTGAAACATCAGTGATAGCTCTAAATATGAGCGAAATCTCCTGTGTCTATCTCTAGGGAATAGAAAGGATAAGGTTTGTTTTCTTTTTAACTTTGCCTAGAACCTAGTCACATAGTAGACACAGTAACAACAATAAGCAAATATTTATTAAGTATGTATTCTGTGCTGAGCTCCAACTATATTGGGTGCTGGAGATTCAAAGACAAAAATGAAAATTTCATTCTTTCTGAGGAAGGAATAGATACATATATAACTTGATACAAAAACATACAAGGTTTGGTTTGGGGTTGGATTTTTTTGTATGATGGGAGATAAGAAAAGACTTCATGTAGAGTCAGTAGACAATGAATAGAGCAGAGGATCTAGAGTTCAGATCCTGCTTCAGAAACTAACTTTAGAAAAAAGCTCTAACATAAGAAGAGCCAGGCATATCAAATGACATATCAATATTATAACTTTAAAATAAAAATATTCATCTTAATGATTTCTATTTCTTTGCCTTAGAAATAAAAAAATATGAGTCAATTGGGGCAGCTTGGTCTTTCAAGTTATTATTAAATTCAGATATTTCTAATGTTGAGAGAAAAGGTAGCCATGTATGACCAAGGGCAAGTCATGTAACCTCTGCTTGCCTTCTATTATCCCCATTTTACAGTTAAAGAAAGGTTAGGAAAGGTTTATGTACTTTTCTATCTAATAAATGCTTGAGGCAGAATTCAGGCTCAGGTCTTCCTGTTTCTAATAGAGGACTACAAAAGATAGAAGCAACCTGCTAGAACACCAGAATGACTTCCTCCTGCCAACTGGAGAAGTCATCCCATTTTATAAAGTACTACCCTGTGCACTGTGGCTTCCAGATGTAAGACTGTGGCTCCTGCCTTTTCCTCACATCTATCCATGCTGGTACATTTTAATGTTAGCTCCTGGCAGGACTACTTTTTTCCCCTTCTAATTCTGACTTTTCAGTGTTCTGCCAAATAAATCTGAGTGATCCCTCTGAAATATTGGTTGGCATATATATGTATATACATACATATATATATGTATGTATGTATGTATGAATGCATATATTGCTGTCTTTATACTTAATCTTCCTTATGCTTCTGCTGAGAATGCAAGCTGTCTTTGGCAGTACTGTAGAATAGAGGAAAATACGTATTGCTTATGTCTCGTCTAACTCATTTTCTGTCAGAGAAGGGCATAGCCCACTGAAATATCTTTCTCTTCAAAGATCTCTTAAGGAAAAGTCAAAACTCAAGCTGGGTAAATGGTGCAGTTTTGGTTTATGTGCTCATACTTTCTCAATTTGGCAGCTTGTTCTGATCTACATAGATTTGGCAGATTAGGAGCCTAGATTAGATTACCAAGACAACTTGAAATATCAACATGATGCAGTAGGAAAAGTGCTGGACTTGACATCAAGAAGATTTGAGTCAAATCTTGCTTCAAACACTGTGAGACCTTGGCAAGTCACTTAACCTCTTTGCCTCAGTTTCCTTAACTGTAACATGGGGATAATAATAGCACCCATCTTTCAAGATTGTTCTGTGGATCAAATGAGATAACATATGCAAAGCATTTAGTGCTTGCTACATAGTATGCACAATATAAATGATAATTATCATTATTAACAAGGGACAAAGACCTGACTACCTTTTCTTTCTTAACATTAGAAGCGTCTAAATTTAAGAATACTTTAAAAAGCCAAGCTGTACCAATTGACTCAAAGTATTTTTTAATCCATAAGCAAAGAAGATGGAAATAGAAAGATGAATATTTTTATTTTAAAGTTAAATAATAATATTTGTTATTCGACTTGCCTGACCCTTCTAATGTAATCATTCATCTTAAAGTTAGAGGGAACCTCAAGGGATTTTCTGATTCTATCATCACTCCTCCCATTATGCATGTACTTTAATCTGGCCCTGTTTCATGTGTTCCCCTGGACAAAGAACCTTAAAAAGTTTTTTGATAGCCATTTTTCATAATTGGTTTCCTTTGTAATCTTATGTATTTATTTTATCCATGTAAACCATTTTTCTTACATAAAAAACCATTTTGGGGCCATGGCTGCCAATGGAGCCCAAGGCCCCCCTCCCCCCAGCCAAGAATACCTGACCTAAAGCATGCCTAAAAATGGCAGAAACATAAGAAATCAAAGCATATAGAAGTGGAAGAGATCTTAGAAATCATCCAGTACAACATTTACATTTTACAGAAGAGGAAGCTGAGATGCTGGATGATTCTTTCCCCTGAATTACAGATTTCATTCCTGTGTTTCAGGATCAAAAAATTTTTTGGAAAAAAAATCCAATTTTTATGAAACTCAAACCTTCCACCTTTGTTTCAAGTTTTTACTGTTGCTGAAAATTTAGTTATCTGAAGGCCAGATTCTCCACATTTAGCTAAGATGGTCATTGTGCAGCAGACACAGTCTGTCTCAAAGACTTTCCTACTAGGTGAGTCATGCCATAGTTTTAACTTCTGCAGACATAACCTTGAAAACCACAGGACACTTCCACACTATGGTGAGGCAATGGAGTAGCAAATTAGTCTATGTCCATATATGTAGAGGTCAAAGTATTGAGACATTGAGGTTTTGAATACAATGCAATACAGTGCAATAGGAAACAACAAATAGCACTAAGTGCTGGAGATACATATAAGAAAAAGAGGGTCCCTGCCTTCAGGGAATTTACAGTCTAAAGGGGGAATACTGTGGACAAAAGAAAGCTAAAAAAGGTGGGAGGAAAAGGAACTCAATCCCTGGGCCATGATGATGGTGGAGCCAAAACCAAATAGAGCTGATGGATGGGAATAAAGAGTTGGCTGAGCTTCAATACCCTCTTTAAAGGGAGACTTTGGGAGGAAGATTTTTGTTTTATCTTGTTTTGTTTTTATTCATTTTCTCTCCTCTCCAACCCTCCAACCAGAGGGACAGAGGCAACTGAGGGCTCTGATGTGATGTGAGTATCAAAGCTCAGACAATCTCCTCAATGATGAGTTTATTGGAAATAGGAAGGGGGTGGAGATATCAAGTGGCATAGTGGAGTTGATATCAAGCAAAGTAACTGGAGGGAAATAAGGAGTTAGCCAAGCTTCTGGTCCCTCTTTAAAGGAAGACTTTGGGAAGAGGGTTGATTTTTTTTTAATATTCCTTCCATTTTCATACTCAGTGTGTTTTTATTTGCTCAATTCTTCTGACATAATTTTTTAAAAAGAAATGAAAAAACATTTAATAAGGATTTACAATATGCCAGCCACTGTTCTAAGCAGTGAGGATACAAATCCAAAAAGCAAGACAGTTACTGCCCTCAAGGAGCTTTTTTAAAATTACAGTTCTTTTTTAAAAGAAGTCTATTTTCTCTTACTTTTTCCTCCCTCTCCTTCTTGGAAAAAAATAAATAAAAAACCTCATCACAAATAGTAAATAAAACAAATTTCTGTATTTGCCATTATCTACTGTCATGAAAATCAATGACTTTGATGTAGCTCCTTTCCTATTAATGCCTACTCATGGAGGGGAATGGGGAGAGAGAGGGAGAGACAGCTTCCAAAGGGTCCAGGTTCTTAGTTATTTAGTCTCTTCCTGAAAAAATAAAAGCATTTTCAAGATAAAATTCTGCTCCTTAGACATTTGTTGACAGCCCTTTATGCTTTCAGTCTTTTATTGTTGGAAGTTGGGTTAGCATTGAGATGAGCGGACGCTAGGAGGGCCTAGCATCTAAGGTGGAGTTGCTTGTAGCTTGGGTGTATTAGTAAAGTAGCAATTCAGAGATTGTGGTGAACAGTCTCTGAGGAACTAAACATGAAAATTAATTAAGGGAAAGAAATATATCATTAACATTAGTTCTCCCAGTAGATCCCAGTGTGATTATGATGTGAAATTAATTACTCCCTATTTAACTTTGTGAAAAATCACCTCCTCACTAAAAGTAGTTACAATACTGGTATCTTCTAATGCTGTTTCAGTCATTAAGTAGGAAATTGTTTTAAAATGACAGTGTAGTCAAATTACTCATTTATTTTTCTTTGTCTTTTAAAACATCCTCCTTTTAAAAAAAGCTCATTATTTATAAAGTATAGATGCATATATTATATCTGAAGTGACGTCACGATATGTTGGAAGGAACATTGAATTTGGGGGTAGCTAGGTGGTTCAGTGGATAGAAAGTCAAGCCTGGAGATGAGACATCTTGGTTTCAAATCTGGCTTCAGCTATTTCCTAGCTGTGTGATCCTAGGCAAGTCACTTAACCCTAGTTGCCTAGTCTTTACCACTTTTCTGCCTTAGAAATGATACTTGGTGTTATTTCTAAGACAAAAGGTAAAGGTTTTAAGAAAAAGAAAGAAAGAACATTGAACTTGAAATCTAGCAACCAGGGTTCAAATTCCACTTACTATGTGACCTTGAAAAAGCCATCTAATCAAAACCATAATCTCTTCACCTATAAAACTGGGATAATGACATCTGTGCCTTTTTTTTCAACTTGTTACCCTTAATGAATAGCATTGCCCTGTTATGCCCATCTCTGGTTAGAGGCAACTTCAGGTTTTAAGTGTGGTCTAGTAGAAAGAGCACTAGATTCAGAGTCAGATGACCTGGATTCAAATTCAGATCCTGAGACTTGTTCTTTGTGTAAGGTTGGTCAAGTCATTTAAACACTATAAAATGGGAGATAAAACTAGATGGTCTCCAAAGCTACTTCCAGCTCCAGATCTAAATCCTATGATCCTATATCAAGAGTTTTTTGATAGAGTAAAATTGAATAAGATAATGTCTATTAAAATATTTTGCAAGCTATAAAGTACCATACACATAAAGAGTATTATTTTTGTTATTATCTTTAACACCTTAGAAAAAAAGGAAATGATTAGGCAAAGAGAGGTGGGAAGGGAATAAGGAATTGTTAAGCATCTATTATGTTCCTGGCACTATGTTGCATGTTTTACAAGTATCTCATCGATGCTCACAACTGCCCTGCTATTAAAATCCCCATTTTACAATTGAGGAAATGAGGCAGACACCAGTTAGGTTATTTATCCAGGGTCATACAACTAATAAGTGTATGAAGGGCAGGTAGTTGGCTCAGTGGATAAAGAGCCACGTCTCGAGACAAGAAGTCTGGGGTTCAAATCTGGCATCAGACACTTCCTATATATGTGGTTAGGCTTCCCCTAGGGAAGTCACTTAATTCCAATTACCTCGCCCTTACTGCTCTTCTGCCTTGGTACTGATACTTGGTATGGATAAGACAGAAGATAAGGATTTTTTAAAAATTAAAATTAAAAAATAAGTATATGAGACCAGATTTAAACTCAAGTCTTTCTGATTCTAGGTCTAGTGTTATATCCATTGTGCAGCCTAGCTCCCTCATCAGTTTCAACAAAGGCCATATTTCTGTTGAGAATTTGGAAGCCCCTGTTACTAAAGAAAACCCTGCAAGTTTGTGCTTTATAGATACAAGTTGTTTCCATCTAAGACATTATTCGTTAAACCTAGTAAAACCCAAGTCTTGTTTGGATACATTGAATTCATCGGTCTCTGCTGATGAGGACATCATTTGCACAAAAATACTATTTTTTTGTCATTTCTGGCAATGTTTACTGGCTTATTTTTGCTTCTGAAATCAGAATCAGCTGGTTTTGCTGAGTCTGGTAAGGCTGTTTAAACTTTCACTTTTATATTTTCTTTTTTGAGCTTATTCATTGCCTTTTGTTTTAATTTTTATTTTAAATCAAAGAAAATTGGAAGTAGCCTGGCAACAAGGGAAGTTGTGCTGAAAACAGCTTCTATGATCTAGTAGCTCTCTCTGCTTGTGCACTTGTACTTCTTGGAGGTAACATAGTGATGATGATCCAAAGCATTTGATTTTTTAAAAAGCCCTAAAATGTTGTCATCATTATAACATTCTTAAACATTTTGTTCTTTGGGGAGGAATAGAGAAAATAAGCATTTATTGAGTTATTACCATGTGTTTGGCACTATACTAAGCATTTTAGAAATATTTCATTTGATCTTTATAACATCCCTGTGATTATCCTCATTTTATAACTGAAGAAACTGAGACAGACACTGGTTAAAGGGACTAACCCAGAGTCATGCAGTTAATAAGTATCTGCATCTGGATTTGAACTCAGATCTTCCTTGATTCCAGGTCCAGCACTCTATCTACTATAACACCTACCTACCTCATTAGCACAAAATAAGATTTTTTGCAGGCCATCCATTCACATGTAGTTTTCAGATCCTCTTCCTGTGATCACAAAAAAGATTTAGAGGACTGATTGTACCCAGTACAGCCTCATAAATTTGCCATTTTAAAGAATAATGCCAAATTTACCAATCTTTTTTTACAACAGCAAAAGTATGCATGACATCTGTTTTCTGTCTTGTGGAAAAGATGCATATCAGTGTCCTGCTTAACTATATTTCAGTTAGACTGGGTTTGAAATGGGTCACTGTGATGATAGTAGACGGTACTCTTATTTGTGCCCATTTCTTATATGAAAATGGACAGCAATTTTAAATTGATGCAACTTTCATTTTAGGCTTCCTCATGAAGAAAAGCCTAAATAATCGAGGCTTTTCTAGTTAATAATGCCAACAATAATAATAACTGAAATTTATATAGCACTTTAAAGTTTATAAAGCACTTTACATACATTATCTAATTTGTTCCTCAGGACATCCATATGAGGATCATAGTAGAGCTATTATCTCCCCATTTTATACATAAGGAAGCTGAGGTTAATTGGCTTGCCTGTGGGACCATACTTAGTAAATGCCAGAAGCAGAATTTGAACTCAAGTTTTTCAGATTCCATATCCAATATCTCCACTATGTCACATGGCAGGCACTATATAAAGACCAACTGTTTTTCTTATTATTATTCTAATTTATAGGTTTTGGTAACAAATTATAAAGAATTCAGGAGAGCCATAGTGTCTGCATAGTGTAATATGTTCACCATATTGGCCTGTCCACCATTTCTGTTACAAAATGCCTGCTTTGAAGTTTAGTGTAAAAAACAAACTGAGGCAAAGCACTAATTTTGTAGCTAGTAGGCACCTGACTACAAATATAATCTCTGTTCTAAGTACTGGGGAAAGTGTGCCAAAATGAGATTTAGGATATTCTACTCCCAGTCATGCCACTTAATAGTTCTTTGACCTTGGGCAAGTCACTTCACATTTCCTTGCTTCAGTGAGATGTAAGGTGTGGAAGCAGGTGAAATAATAATCTGAGGTACTTTCCTGATGTAACATTTGAGTCCAAGACTTGGGCAATTTGATATTTCATCTGCTCTGGACCACATTTAGAAAGAAGAGTAAAGGATCATTGATATAGAACTGGGACAGTGAGGCGTTCCTCATTATTTCCTGTTTTTCTTTCATAATACTTTTGCAACAACACTTTCTATGTGTTATGAGGGAGGATAGGTGGGCAAGGTAGACCATCCATTCAAAAGAAATTGGTGTGGTACACTTCAAATTCCATGCTTCTGTCAATGATCAAGGGATATGTTTGATAATTGGAAGAAAAAAAACCTTTAGGAAATAAAAAACTTCAATAAAAAAATTAAAAGACTGACTCAACTTTGAGTTCTAATAACTTATGTATTTCAGGAGGAATAATATGAACACACAAGAAGTGAGTGAGATGGTGGTAGAGAGTTGAGGGAGAAAGAGCATGGATAAAGAACTGAACAAGACCTCATAGGTGATCTAATTTGATTCCTTCAGTTTATAGATATAATTTTGAAACTCCTACAGAAGTTAAATGATTTGCCCAGTGCTATAGTTATAGGAAAGTGCTGGATTGGGATTTGAACTCAGGACCTTTTACTTCAAGTCTTATATTCTGTTCACTCTACTGCCCTGTACTTTTTTTTTATAAAATGAAATTTATTTTTTTATTTTTCATTTTGAGTATTTTCACATAGTTACATGTTTCATGTTCTTTCCCTCTCCCCCAAGACCCCCTTAGCTGATGCACAATTCCACTGGGTTTTACGTGTATCATTGATTAAGACCTAATTCCATATTACTGATAGTTGCACTAAAGTTATTGTTTAGTGTCTACATCCCCAATAATATCCCCATCAGCCCGTGTGTTCAAGTAGTTATTTTTCTTCTGTGTTTCTCCTCCCACAGTTCTTCCTCTGAATGTGCCTAGTTTTCTTTCTCATAAGTTTCTCAGCCTTGCTCTGGATCCTTGCATTGCTGCTAGTAGAGAAGTCTGTTATGTTTGATTGTACCACAGTGTATCAGCCTCTGTGTATATGGTTCTCCTGGATCTGCTCCTTTCACTCTGCATCAATTCCTGGAGGTCATTCCAGTTCACATGGAATTCCTCTAGTCTGCCCTGTACTTCTAAAGGCAAGTGTTTTTTTGATTTTGAAACCCTTACCTTCTGTCTTAGAATTGGTATCTATTCTGAGGCAGAAAAGTAGTAAGAGCGAGGATACTGGGGTTAAATAAATTGTCTAGGGTTACACAGCTAGGAAGTATCTGAGGCTAGATTTGAATCCAGGTCCACCCAACTCCAGAACTGGTATTCTATTCACTGTGCTACCTAGTTTCCCCAAAAGGCAAGAGGTTTTTAAGTAAAGCAAACAACCACAAATCTATGATTTCTATGCATTTATGGACAGAAGCATGGGATTTTTGAAGTGTAGCAAACCAATTTACTTTCCAAGGATGACATACCCAGCTCATTTGGAAGCTTCCTTGTTTGACTTTTTCCTTTCTTTTCATCAATCCAAAGCCTGGAATGTGAAATTATACAAATTGAAGAGCCAAAAAAAATTAATACAGTTAGACCATGCCAATAAAGAAAATGCTCTCAAAACTTATTTCCTTGCCCTTTTGACCAGCCTAATTGTAAATTTTGCTTGGACTGAACTCTCAAATTGGTTATGCCACTCCTTCCTTGTATTATCATTACTTGGAAATGTGTTTTATCTTCACAAATAGATTGTAAGCTCTTAGAAAGCAAGACTTGCATCTTCATATACCATGCTGTGAACTCTGACCTTGTACATCAATCACTGTGTTCCAGGTGAGACAGCGAGGGAATGCCATGGATAGAGTGTTGAGCTTGGAATCAGGAAAACAACTTCCAGAGTTCCAGTGCCTCAGACTCATCCTAGCTGTATGACCTCGAGCAAGTCACTTAACCTTGTTTGCCTCAGTTTTCTCATCTGTAAAATGAGCTAGAGAATGAAAAGGCAAAGTACTCCAGTATCTTTGCCAAGAAAACCCCAAATGAGGTCACAAAGAGTCAGACACAACTGAAAAATGACTGAATAACAAATGTTCCAGATAGTGCAAAACACATAGTAGGTACTTAGTAAAATTTTTTTATTAAATGAAGGAAGAGAATGGAAATTAATTCTACCACTCTTCAGCTATCCTAGTCTAACAGGATTGTGCTCTCATGTAAATGCCCTACTGAGAATTTATTTGTTTGCGTACACTGCTTGAAATATTGGTATCTGGTAATTTAGTGGGAGATTGGTTTAAATAGATAATAATGATTTAGCATCAGATTTCTTTGGCAGTTATAAATAATTCAGAGCATTCATGGGATACCTTTTATCTTTTTGTTTTTCTGATTTATGTACAGTAATTGTGTTCAATAAAATGTCAAGAGAAGAGAGAGCTCTTCCACACAACAGTATAACATGTTGTTCTTACTGCTTCAGTCACTTAAGATCTTTTAAATTTTATATTGGATCATCCATCCAAATAGGATAGTAGGACAAGTGGAGGCCTATCCAGATCCCTCATAAATTTTCTTTATATTGAAAAAAAATTGTAGCATAATGTTATTTTATGCTTTGCAAGAGATAGAGATACAGCCTATAAACTCATGCAACCGTACTATGTTCAATAATGTTACTCTTCAATCAACCAATCTTCCCCTATGAGCACATAACTTCGTTTTAGCCCTGCTTCCAACTTTCAACTATCTAGTGCTATGTTTTTTTGGTGGGCATTGAAACAGAATAACAGCTATGGTGAGAAAGAGCAAGTGACTTTTTTAAAAAATTGTATCTTTATCTTAGATAGTGGTACAATGATCATTCCTCCTCTTTAAGTATTAAAAAAAATGGATCTTGGAGAAATTATAGGATTTTTTAAAAATTAAGGTATTGAGTGTAAAAAATGTGGAACTGGTCATTTCAGATTTTGTACGGTTGGATAGAGGCATCAGGAAGACTCATCTTCCTGAGGTCAAATCTGGCCTCAGATACTAAGTAGCTGTATGACCCTGGGCAAGTCATGTAATTCTATTTTTCTCCATTTACTCATCCCTAAAGGAGCTGGAGAAGGAAATGACAAAGCATTCCAGTATCTTTTGCCAAGAAAACCCCAAACAGTATCATGAAGCGTTAGACACGACTTAAATGATTGAACAGCAGTATGTTAGACAAGACTATTTATGTGTAGGAATACAGAGATTTGAACTTGCTGGTATGAACACTTTGAAGAAAGTGAAATATCCTGCTCTTGGTGCCAAGATATTAGACTCCCTATGTATTCCTTTAACCTGTACTGGCACAGCAGCTCAGTTGCTCAAGGGATAGAGATCCAGCCCCGGAGATGGGAAGTGCTGGGTCCAATTCTGGCCTCAGACCCTTACTACCTGTGTGACCCTGGGCAAGTCACTTAGCCCCAATTACCTAGCTTAACCACTCTCCTGACTTGGAACCAATACTTAGTATTGATTCTAAGACAGTAAAGGTAAAAAAACAAAAACAAAAACAAAAACAAAAAAAACCTATACTGGAACAGATTGCTTCTTCCTGCCCACTCCCAACACTAGTCCATCTGACTCTTTGGACAGCCTTCCTGTCCTTCCTAACAGATTCTTTTCAAATGAGGATTGTTCCTCTTTAGTGGACTCTTTAGAAAGCCTCTCTGGTCTCTTGTTCCTGTGAGGACAGCCTTGGTCTCCTCTCTGCTTGCTGGACCTTCCCTTCTATACATTCGAGCTTATTCTTGATTTCTTATCCAATATATGGAAACCATCTATCTACTTTAATACAGGACAGGTCACATAATTGAACCTTATTAATAAATACTTAATTGATTAATTTGGAACAGAACCCTACTCTGCCTTTGTGTTTAATAAGAGATTCAGTCCATCAGTTAGCTCATTTGACCTATTTCATTCCCTTTCCTTATAATCAACACATATGCACTACTTTAGACATATGACATCTTGAACAAAATAATTATTTTAACTAATAGCATGAAAACATTAGCACAAGAATAACAGAAGTGAAAGGGAGACACAATGCTTAGAGACGGACAGAATGAGATTAGTCAGAATAAATATGCAGAGACCTACCAAAAAAGACAGAACCTAGTGAATAAGGGGTAAAAAAAAAAAAAAAGCATGGATTCCTGTCCATCTATTCCTCTTATTATCATATGGAACATTCTCAGATACCATAGTTATTCCTTCAGTAACCACAGAATTCCACTGTGTATTGTTCACTGTATGAATGTGCCTAAAGTCTCTGATTTGATGCTCCTGTACCCTTCCTGGCAGGAAAGAACTTAGAACAGTTTTCCCTTATCTATCTATGTGTTAATGACTCCACTAAATCTCACCCCCATCAAGAGTTCCAAATCCCCCCTTCCAGGCTTCTTTTCCCCCTCTGTCCAGTAGATCCAACCTCTCTATAGATACACACAGCAGAAGTAATTTTCTACACTCTACATGCTTCTTTTGTGGAATGCAATACTTATTCATTAATGTAAGGTAATTACATGAGTTACTAATAGAATTTGCTTTGTAAAGAGTACTTTGTATTATCTCAAGGCTGCAGGAGAGGCCAAGAAAATCCCTATTAGAAGCACATCACTCAAAAAAAGAATGTCACCACATTTTACAAAGACTGTATCTAGCTTCAGGGTTTGTTCTGTGCTGTGTAACTTTCCCCTAGATCCTCTCTTGTTGCTGTAGTAGTTAATTCCAGTTTCTACACTGTTTCTTTCAGACAAAGAAGCCAGTTTCTATGGAAGGAGTTGTCCAGGGATCTGAGTATGAATGTAGAATAACAGGCCTCTTTTTTTCTTGAATGGTGAGAAAGTAGGTCATCCTCAAGGTCAATTATTTTCAGAACCAATTTAGAGTTGTAGTTGTGTGTGTGTGTGTGTGTGTGTGTGTGTGTGTGTGTGTGAAGTTCAATAGAAAGCCAGCAATTAATGGGATTAAAAATGGATATGTTGGTAAATGTTTAACAACCAGCTCTTTAAGGGTAGAAAAAAATAGATTCACAACACTTTTTTAAGCTTAATATACATTATTTACATTTTGTTTTTCATTTTATTCAGTCTAGACCAGTGATGGGCAAACTACGGTCTGTGAGCCAGATTGGAGAGGTGCGGAGCCTAAAATGTTCTATCGGGCATGACATTATTCCTAATCTGACGAATACAGTGACTAGGATACAATACAATAAAACTTCGAAAGAGTTGCCTTAGAAACATACTGATAGATAAGCATTTCCTTTCCTTTGGCATCCTCTTCAAAAAGTTTGCCCACCACTGGTCTAGATAATCAACTAAACAATAAATTAAGCCTCTACTTGTAGCATTTGTTGATTTCAAAGTTATAAATGATCACAATAATAATAATTGGCCCTCACAGGCTGGTCTAAACTGACTCCAGCATAAAGGCTGATTAAAAAATCAATACTCTAAGTTAGTTTGGAGGCTAATTGAAATTGTTCTAACCTAATCAAACCCTAATGCAATTATCTTCTGGATAATGAAGCTCATTCTAACCAAACAAAGCTGCTAAACATCTCTAGTAAACAACTTTGTTGCTTTCTTCTTATACACAATGGTTACCCTACCAGTGCTCACTCATTCATCTGTCCATTAAAAGCTTTTTTCTCCTTTTCTTTAAGACTTTCAAAACTCTTCTCCCAGGCAGAAGGGCAGCTCAGTGGATTAAGAGCCAGGCATAGAAATAGGAGGTCCCAGGTTCAAATGTGATCTCAGACACTTCCTAGCTGTGCAACCCTGGGCAAGTCACTTAACCACCATTGCCTTGCCCTTACTACTCCTTTGCCTTGGAACCAATACATAGTATTGATTCTACAGTGGAAGGTAAAGGCTTAAAAAAAAAAAAAAAAAAGAAAAAACTTCTCCTTCTCTATAAATTTGACATGCCTCATACAGCTATAATTTCATTCAGTATAGTACAACTCTTTCCAAGGCCATTTGGGGTTTTTCTTGGCAAAAATACTGAAATAGTTTGCCATTTCCTTCTCCACCTCATTTTACAGATGAGGAAACTGAGGCAAATAGGGTTAATTGATTTGCTAAAGGGCATATAACTGGTAAATGTCTGAAGTCAAATTAGAACTCAGAAAGATAAATCTTTGTGCCTCTGGACCTGGCAGTCTATCTCCTATGCCATCTAGCTGCCTGCTACATGACTATTGTCAGAGTAAATAGAATTTAGAGTAAGACTTAAGACCTAAGAGCTCATCCAGTAAACCCCCTCCCTTTACAGGTAAGGAAATTAAAGAGCAGAGAGGAATCTTGGCTAAGGTCACAAAGGTTAAACATAGCTGAAGCATGATTCAAAACTGGTTCGTCTGATGCCCTAATTGAAAATTCTTACCAGTACCCCACACTGCTCTAGCATCATGTCTCCCTAGGATTTATATTTCTGGGAAAATAACTTACATGCTATGGCCAAACAAGGCTTGGCTTCCTATAATTCCCATCCTGTTATACCCCTTATTCCTCTTTTGTTACCATTGTTTGAAGAATGTAAGAGGAGGAAGAGTTCACTTATCAAAACTCTGTGCCGCCACGCCTCCATCTCTTCTCTATTCCTCTACTTTGTTTTTGCCACTTTCTCCCTTCACAATCCAGGAAATAAAATTCATTCAAATGTGCAAGAGGAAATTATGGGGTGCCGGTTACATTTCTGTTTTGATCAGTCCTCTGCTTTCATCAGTTATGGAATTTCTTGTTGTCCACTAATAATAGGTAACAATTCATCTGCAACTTGTAGTCTTTAATGATGCTTGAGGTAATGAGAAGTTAAGTGACTTGCCCCACAGCTTGTCACACAGATAGTATATATTAGAGTAAGGCTTTGGACCCAGGTTTTTCTAACTCTAAGGTTGACTTCTCTTCACTATGCCTTACTGACTCTTCCAAACTACATTCAGCAGAAATATTTAACAAGTCTCACATTGCTCAGCTATCTTTAAAGTATGAAGCATTCCCTTATAATATTCAGTTTGAAGCACCTTTAAATCCATGAATCCATTGTCCTTTAAGTTCTGTTCCTTAAAGTTATACTTCTTTTGGCCACCATACTCTTATTTCTGCCCTTGGTAGAGTAGTACTCTTTGTTACCCTTTGGTTTTTCTATGGCCAACCCTGCTAATCAACATCTAATTGAATACTATTCCAATAGACTCTTCCCTCAACATCACTACTGATGTCTCTGTTTTCTTTCTAGCTCCTCTGTGTTCTTTGACATTGTCCCCAGGTCTATATTAATCCTTATACCTTGTCATAAGACATCTTATATCCAAGTCTCTTCTTCCCGCCTACATAATTTTCATTAAAATCACCCTTTAGATGTTTCTACAACTATAACCTTTCTTTTCTGCCCATCTAAATCAGCTGAAGTATCTTCTCCTCAGTTTGGTCTATTATTTCTTATTTCTTATCCCTATTATAGAAGTATTTGCATGAGTTTCTTTATTGTTTAAACTTAAATGCTTAAAATACCACCTCACAATTATCTTTTAACCCCAGAAACTTCCATTTTAATCTAAGGTATTCTCAGTAACTTTTGGAGGAGACATATATTTTGCCCCACCACGCATATTTTAAGCATCATATCTATATCTGAAGACTTATAGATGAATCAAAATTAGATTTTTGTAATTCTTCTTGTAAAATCTAGTTGTAATGCAAGTATTATCCTCCCTAATGTTTATTTTGTTAGCTTCTGTGGTAGTGATAGTTTCTTCTGCATTCTGGCATTATCCTCTGTGTGTCTGTGTGTTTTTTCTGTTATGTTTGGTTTTCTTTCTCTGTTTTCCTTAATATTGTCCTGTATGTCTCTAGAATTATAAAATACCTTCTTTTGTAATCTGCCATAGCATCAAGCACATAGTGGGTCCTCTCACATAGTAATAAACCTTCAAAAAATTCCATTAATCGATTTTCATGGTGATTCTTGCTATAATGATCTGTTAAGAAGACTAAGGTGGCAGTGCTTGTGAATCCAGCCATTGCTAGTGTTGGGCATTCACTTTGACAATTCTACGTACACCTATACATATGTACACATATGCCCAATTTATACACATATAAATTATTGCCAGTTCCTGGAATGCTCCTTTGTTTGAGAGAGAATTTTGCTATATGGTCCATTTTCCTAAGTTCGAAAATATTAAATGTTACAAGAGTGTTATATAAAGCCACCAGTATCCCTGCCAGCCTTTAAATAGCACAATTAACAGAAATATTCATGCAAAATAGTGCACATAAAATATACTAACTCAGCAGGACTACACTTAAAAATACCATTTTCAATTACACTTTCCAAATTCACCTATTTTTTCAGAAACCTGTAAAAATGGTTCACCATTATAATTGATGGCCAAAACTGTCCAATGGACAAAACTCTTCATACATTAATTTTTTTAAATCTGGACAGTTTTGAATTGTGTCAGATGAAATGACCAGATGTACAAAATAAACCATATCACCAGAGGTATTTGACCAATGGGGAGTTCAAACTCAGTAGTTTTAACAGCATTCAGTAGTTTTTATGTCATCTATCTACATATATACATCTATATACATATAGAAAGATATGTTCTTTTTTTAAATATCTTATTGAGTAACTGAAGGTATAATAGTACAATGGAAAGAGATATGGCTTAGTAGAGTTTTGAATGTAGAGTCAGAAGGTATGGGTTCAAATTCCGACTCTGCCACCTACAACCTGTGTGACCTCAAGCAAATCACTTATTCTCTCTAAGCCTGAGTTTACCTATCTGTAAAATGAACAGGTTGAAGTATATGACTTCTAATGTCCCTTCCAGCTACAAATCTATGATCCTAAGAAGAGACCAGAAAACTCTTTCATTACAATTTTAAGAAAAGCCTAAGGAAGGGCATTTTTTTTATTTCTTTGAATCTTAATGAATTTAAGAACTGGTAGTTTTTTTGTGGGGAGGGTGGTTGTATGATAATGAAGGGTGGCATAACATGAAGGATAGAGAGATTCAGAATGAGAAAGATCTGAGTTGAAGTCTTACCTCTCATATTTACTGCCTTCATGACCCTGGGCAAATAAATTTTTCTTTGTGGTACTCTAGAACAGGGTGTCAAATGTGCTAAAATGGGAGGTATGCCACCCACTATACTCTCAATTCCCACAGAACAAGATTAAAATGTAAGTGGGAGATATTTATAAATAATTTAAAAATAATAAAACATAGATAATGTTAATATATGTGTGTTATTGGAAATTTTGGGGTCTTTGAACTACATTTCCCATGATTCCACTGGCTTCCTTCCATTACACACTGACATAGACAGGAGGATAAAATTGAGGGACTGGCTTTCGTGGCAGGGAACGGTGAACTATTTGAACAGCCTAACGTGGCTTGGCATGTGGTTTTATTTTCTAGTGGCTACTAATAAATCTTATAAAACCATAATATTTTTAAAGTTATCATTATATATTAATTTTATTTTTTACATATGATTTTCTAAGACACTTTGTACTTTCATTTAGTGGTCCCCAGTTTCTATTTGGTGTGGCTAGGCGGTACAATGAATAGAATATTGGACTTGGAATCAGGAAGATTCATTTTCATGAGTTGAAATCTAGCCTCAGACATACACTAGTTGTATGACTTTGGGAAAGTCACCTGTTTGCCTCAGTTTCCTCATCCGTAAAATGTTCTAGAGAAGGAAATGGCAAACCACTCTGATGTCTTTGCCAAGAAACCCCAAAATGAGGTCACAAAGAATCAGACACAACTGAAAGGACAAAACAGCAAAAGATTCTATTTGAATTTGACAACTTTGTTCTAGGCAGCTCTGACTATCAGTTGAAGAGAAAGCAATGAATAGCTTTGGTGGAAGAAATTTCTTATCCACAATTGATGATACTAATGAAATCACAGGACCAGTCCTTTGTGGGATGGAAGCCCAGGGAAATTTCATACTGATGTTGGGCCCTCAATATAGAGCCAAGTTTTGATTGTAACATAATACATAATGTGCATATCTGGTTTTCTAAGTCATTATATACCCACAGGGATCCTCATGTCTAGTTTAGTTGATCTCTAGTTTCTATTTGAGTCTAACCAGTAACAGTCAACAGTCAAATACACCCTATAAACATGTACTTGAATTTTCAAAAACCACGAATCTTTTCATTGTGTATAGAGCCAAACACAGTGCTAGGAATGCAACTAGGTGGCAGAGTAGATGGATTATTAGTCCTGGAACCAGAAAGTCCTGAATTCAAATATGGCTTTATGCACTTAATACTATGTGACCCTGGACAAATAAATTAAACTCCTTCTGCCTCCATTTCTTCAACTGTAAAATGGGAATAATACCTCAAGGGGTTGTTGAAATAATACTTATAAAGCTTTTACAACAGTCCTTGGCATTTAATAAATGCTTGTTTCCTTCTTTCCTCACTTTCTCTCTTCCATTCTCCTTTTCTTCCTTCTTCCATTCCTTCCTTTCAAAGCATTAGAATAGAAGCGAGAGATCCCAGATTCAAATCTTGTTTCTGTTTAACCTACTCCTTGTGTGAACTTGGCTAAATCACAACTTCTTTGGGACATAGTTTCATTATCTTTAAAGTGAAGGAATTGAACCTGATGACCTCTAAGGTCCCTTTCGCTCTAAATATATAATCCTAAATAGTGATTAGGTCCCTCTTTTAGCCCACAGAAATCTATTTCATCCATAATGTAGTTTCAGAGTTACAGGCAATTCAAAGTGCAAAAGAAGGATACTAAGTTGATGTAAGTAGACTACAGTCTACAACATTACTTTTGCCTTGTATATGAGAGGTAACATAAAAAAAATCAAAGATAAAAATTATCAGCCAAAGAATTGGGCCAGTTACTTACCAAGAGTGAGGGATACTGTGGGAGGCCAATAAGAGAATAGATAAAAATCTGAGACTCCTCTTTTGACCCCTTTTGTGGTCCTTGTGATTTCTTGTTGAAATGTATTGTGACCTTATTAAAAAGCTTTATGTTCCTATCAAACCTGAATTTAAAGGGTTAACACTTTTAACACAGCAAGGAATGCTGCTGCCTGTTATAGCCAAGGCCAGGATACTCCCCAACTTGGCTTTCTGATAAGAACCTAGTCAAAATTCAGCCTTGGCCTTGGTCTATTCTGAAGCCAATGTTTTGTGTTGTAACTTCTGCGCATCTGCAAAGTTTCGGGGGGGGGGGCGGTTCTTTTGTGTGAAATGAGTCTTGAAACATATATAATAAACTCCATGCTCCTGGAGACAGAGCTGCAAGCATGAAGTAAAAGACATTTCCCTTGTCCTGTCCTTATTTCCTTATCAACTAAACTGTCATCAGATTATCAGAGATGATAAAGAGATCTCCACAGGATACCAGAGAACAACTTGAGTATTGTACTAGTACCCACAAAATATACTTTTGAGAAAGGAGAGAGAGAAAGAGGAGGGAAGGGGAGATGTTCTAGTATACTAGGCTCCATATCTCTATGGAGAGATGTGGACATGAATCTTATAGGTTGGGAGGGCAAGGATGGCTTACTTTTTGCACTGATGGCATGTCCTAGATCCCTCAAGGTATTGAAGTAGCTGAACTATTTTGTGCTAGTAATAGAGTAAGAATAACTAATAAAAGAAAAAGAAATAGTAAAAGAATAGAAAACATTTTAGTAATGCTGGTATTTTTTTAAAAGCAACAGCATTGAATAAGAAATAGTTTAAATTCATTATAGAAGTATGGAATCTCAAGTTGTAAGAGAACTTAGGAGCCATCTAGTCAACATATGACTAACCAAAAATCTCCTTAAAAGCAAAAATACCCAATAAGTAATTATTTCTCTGAAGGCCTCCAGTGAAAGGGAAATCATTATTTCCCATTTCCCTAGCATTTATTTTTATGGAGATTGTGAAGGAGACTTCTGAGCACTTTGAAATGTTTTAGAAATTGATGACAGCAGTCCTTTTATTGTCTAATGTCACTTCAAAACATGGCTTTCCTTTCCCTTGCTACTAGGTCTGCAACTCCATCTAGATTTGCTTTTTGTCTATATCATCATTCATGCAAAATTATTTTTGTTTTGATACTTTTTATTCTTTATGCCATAATCTTATTTATTCTTTGCACTTGTCACTTAGTTGTTGCTTTTAATGTCCATATGGCTCCCTCTTAAAATGATTTTCCTCTATATTTTTGTAGTTACTATGTATGTTTATAGATAATATATGATTATAGAATGTATAGTATTTATATGCTATGTATATAATTAATTGTATAATAATTACATATTACATAATTGATTATGTTTTGGTTATGTATGATAGTTAAATATAATATAAACATACACAGTAATTACAATTATATATTCACACACATGTATAAGTATAATGTGTAGTTATTCTCTTTGGCATTTGTATTTTTCAGGTCTTACCATATTTCTTTGAATTCTTCATATTCATCCTTTCTTAAAAGGCAATAATACTCTATTATATTCATATACCATTTGTTTGATGATTTTCTGTCTGATGAATATTGCATAATTAGAATCTGTTACCCTAAAAAAACCCTACAATTCCTAGCACCCCATTCTCTTCCTGTTGTTACTTGCTGACATAGACAGGATATAAATTCTGTAGAGTTCCATCTCTCACTCTCTTGTCTTCCTGACACAGCTTTGGTGGAGTGGGCTTTTTAAGCAGGTAGAAAAACTTAGTCATGTGGTTCTATTTTGTTAGATAATAAACTTTATAGAATATAATACTTGAAATATTAGACATTAATTTAAATCTTACATTTATGGCAACCACAAAAGTGGGGTTTAGAACCCTTAATTCTCTCTGAGTAGATTAGTTTGAAAATAAACCATGTTTCTCCTGCTGTGGTCTCTCAGAGTTTTCCAGGCACTGCCATCTGCTGCTGATGATCCTGCCTCCCTCCCTAACTGCCTGGGTGGTCCCAGCCAAGCTACTGCTGCCACCTGCTACTGCTGATTGCTGTGTCTTTTAGAACATACAAGCTGGAAGTCTTTGGAGCCACTCTCTGGGGAGCTGCAAAGTATAAATCCCTCTTTCCCTTACATTGTGAACACCTGAGTGCTTGCTTGCTGCTTGCCTTGGAAACCTGGGTGTGTTTCTCTTGGACAGTAATTAGCCTCCTAAAGGTCTTTTACCTGAGGAGACACTTCTACTCTCTTAACTCCTTCTCCATATGGCACGGGAACCAAGCTGCTCCCTGGCATTTTTACCCCTGGGGGCAGGGGAATAAAAGTTACTCTTCTAAACTATAGACAGGAAGTAGAATTGCAAGCATGGCCCATTCTACAAAAGAGCAGTACATTACCTATCTCAAACAGCTCCCAGTGTTAGGATGTCTTTTCTTCCTGCTGTCCCTGGGTGCACTGGTCCTTGCAACTAGCTTGAATAATCCTGAGATTCAGGGGAGAAATTCATTTCCCTACACCCCCTTGTCATTCTTTCCTGCCCAGTCTCTACAACACATACAATATGGGATTCCTCCACACTCTCCTCAGTATGGAATTCTCCCTCACTATGGGAGGTCCCAGAGGTGTGACCAAAGGAATCTAGATGGATAATGATAATAGGGAAGGGAAGGAACTTTAAAGAGTCTGGAGGTGAAATTTTTAAGCCTTTTCAGACTCCATTGTTTTATGGAAGTCTCTGTATCAGAATTAGAAAACAGGACTCTTGAATTCAGTGCCTGTATCCTGTCACATATATTTGCTGATTGCTTGTTTTAAGATTTTATTTTGCTCATTAAGTTCTGTTACATTATGTCACTTTAAATTACTGTGTTTTGACAATTAGCTATATGTGCTGTTACATTGTCTTTATTTGTACCTCCCCATATGACTGGACTGGAGAAAGTACCTTTGAGTTATTTGTAACAAGAGGTAAGGGTCTGTTTAGTAGCTGAAGTGAAGTGCTATAGCACTATTATAATCCCCACCTCCGAATTTATAAAAATGTAATGGATGAGACATATAAAGACATTCCATATACAGCTGTTAGAGTCTCATCCAGGAGGTGGGAAGGTTTTCCTAGGGGGTGTGGCAGCTCTGGATGACTCTCGAGAAGGGATCATTACCCAGGTAGCCTAGTAGCTTCTGGATATTTTTTTCTATTTGTAACTCTTCAACTTACTCTACCCCTCCACCAGAATGATCTAGACTCTTGGTGACATTTTAGACCCAAAAGGTTTTTTTTTAATTAGCTGCTATACTTGTAAAAAGGAGTTCTTTGTTCTCTTTGAGTTTACACTTGTGAAAGGGAATCCTTTATTCTCTTTGCCTAGTTGGAGCTAACACTGGTTAACACTAAGTACCTCACTAGATTGTGAAGACAGGATTAACTTCCTTTGTCCACCTTTTGATTGAATCAACACAAGCTTGAACTAGGTGGAAGAGCTAGCAAACAACTTAGTAAATTCACAACCTTAGAAACTCAATCATCCAGGAATCTGTGAACCCTTTTGATGAGTATTCACCCCTCCAGAAGATGAGACCTGGTTCCCACAAACACTGCCCCCTGGGCAGTGCTAGACAATTTGGAAGACACTATAAGAGGCCCTGAATTTCTGGGGCTAAGGAAGTCAACTCCAAGAAGGAGTTGGACTTCAAGAGGGAAGTTAGCTTTAAGAAGGTTGGCTCAAGGAAGGAAGTTGGCCTCAAGAATCACCTTCAGCTGGAGTCATTGTCTTGACTTGCCTTTTGGAGGGAACTTGGGTGAGTGGATATCTGGCTTTCCCTTCCTGTCTTCTGGAGAGAATTTAATTCCTGTTAAAAGTCAACAAGTCCTGGCTGAGTTGAGCACTAGAACAATATTTAGTTAGATAGGCTAAAGTCTTCTCTACCCTTTTGTATTTCTTTGTTTTCACTCTTTCCACCTCTTTTGTAAATAAAAGCTATTAGTCATTTCGACTTTGAGCAATAATACTTTGAATTGGTAACCACAACTATTATTTATAATCTTCATATATTTTAGTCAAACCATTAAAATTTAATCCTTACATACTACTGGTTTTTTTTTAAAAGTTGCTTTCTTAGTGAAAATTAATGTATCCTGAGTTAATCCAACACTCTCCTCAGGGGAGATTGTGAAATTGTCATAAAATTCTAGTTTTACAAAAGTTTTTCTTATTTGAGAGTAATTTTAGGATAGGAAACTTGCTACCTCTCAGAATCCAGGAAGTGAACTGCTTGGAGAAGGCACAATGGAGATGCCTGCAGAAACTTCATACTACCCTGAAAAATCCAGAATGAACTTTGGGATATAGTGAAATTGAAATTGTGTGTGTGTGTGTGGGTGGATGCATTTGTTTTGAATGTACACTTCTTTGCCAAAGGGGACTGCCCCCAAATGAATTTTTGTCAACGCACCTAGAAATCATTGATTTTGTTCTTTTTCCCTTTTATCTCCATATTGTTGCAATATTATGTTTACATGATCCATTGGGGAGACTAGTCCCCAAAGGATTCTAGGGGGATTGTGAAATTAGAATCTGTTACCCTAAAAAAACTGTGATTTCCAGCACCCTACTCTCTCCCTGTCATTAAGTGCTGACATAGACAGGATATAAATTCTGTGGAGTTCCGTGTCTCACTCTCCTGTCTTCCTGTTGCAGCTTTGGTGGAGCGGGCTTTTTGAGCAGGTAGAAAAACTTAGTCACATGTTAGATAATAAACTTTATAAAATATAATACTTGAAGTGTTAGACATTAATTTAAATCCTACAATATCCACTTACTTGATTTCCAGTTTTCTTGTTTCCACCAAGTATTGGTGTGAATTTTGGGGTCTATAGAGGACCTTTCTTTCTATTTTTTTCCTCCTTGGGTCCTTGCCTACTAATAGGTTCCTTACCCCAACACCAAACATTTAGAAAGTTAGTATATACTTGATGTCTCCATCTTCATCTTATACCGTAGACCAACTTTTCTACTCATTTGCAATTTGACCTCCACCCACACTACTGAATCCACTTTCTAAAATCACTAATAATTCCTCACAACAAAAATAATGTTTTTTTTTCAATTTTCATTTCCCATCATCTCTCTGTAACATCTAGCACCAAGCATTTATGTCTACTATGTGTTGGGGCCTCTTCTAGGAGCAGGGTTAGGAGACAGGGATAGGAGATAGCAAAAAGTGATCTGTACTCAGTATGCTTACATCCTTAACAAGAAGGGGAATATAGCATGTAAACAAATAAATGTATAGATGTTAATTTGAGAAAGGAGTGAACGTTAACAGGTTTAGCCAAGTTTTTTCATGGCAGGTGGTACAGGAGGGAAAGCTTGAAGGAAGCTTGGGATTCTTAGAGGCAGAACTGAGGAGGTGATGTATTTCAAGTAGGAAGGACAACTGAGGCACTGAGAAAGGAGATGGAATGACAAATTTGGAGAGTAAGAGGAAGAGTTGAACTAAGGCCTAGGGTTTGTAAAGATGAGTAAGTCCAATAAGGTAGGATGGGAAGCACTTTAAATGCAAATCTGAGGGAGTTTGTATTTTAGGGAGCCACAAAAGGTTTTTAAAGAGCAAAGTGGTGTGATCAGACTTGTACTTTCAAGAAAAATTATTTTCCCCGCTGTGTGGAATATAGATTAGAGAAAAGACTGGAAAATAAAAATTCAATTATGAACCTGTTGAAATAGTCTAGGAAATGGGTGTCTGGACTAGAGGGATAGTTCTGGGAGTAAAGGAGATGGATCTGAGAGTTATTTTGAAGAAAGAATTGAAAATACTAGGCAACTAATTGGATATGGAGGGAGAAGCAAAGCAATGATTGTATACTCCTTTTGAATAAACTTGAGAAAGGCCCTTACCTCTGGTAACAAATATAAATTACTCTATTGGGCATTAAAGTTGTTCACAGTCAGATCCCATCCTACCTTTCCAGCCTTATTGCACATTTCTCCTTTCATGCATATTATGGGCCAGTCAAACTGGCCTTATTACTGTTCATATATGGCTCTCCACCTCCCATCACTTGACTTTGCATTGGGGGAGAGAGGGAGTACCACTTTAAGACTCTTCTCAAGTGCTACTTTCTATGTAAGACCTATCTTGATTTCTTCTACCTTCTACTATCTCCCTCTGCCACTTAGCATCTTTCCTTCCTTCCTTTCTTCCTTTATTCTTTCTTTCTTTTTCTTTCTTCCTCCCTCCCTCCCTCCTTCCCTCCCTCACTTCCTTCCTTCCTTCCTTCCTTCCTTCCTTCCTTCCTTCCTTTCCTTTCCTTTCCTTTNTTTCTTTCTTTCTTTCTTTCTTTCTTTCTTTCTTTCTCTTTCTTTCTTTCTTTCTTTCTTTCTTTCTTTCTTTCTTTCTTTCTTTCTTTCTTTCTTTCTTTCTTTCTTTCTTTCTTTCTTTCTTTCTTTCTCTGTCTATATCTCCATATTTTTATATAAATAGATCTGTCAGGAATACATGAGTTCAAATCCAGCCTCAGAAGTTTACTAGTTCTACTAACCTGGACAAATCACTTAAACCCTCAGTTTCTTCATCTGTAAAATGAACTGAAGAAGGAAATGGCAAACTACTCCAATATCTTTGCCAAGAAAATCCCAAATGGGATCACAAAGTGTGGGACTCAGTTGAAAGGATTAACAATAACAAATATATGTTTAGATAGGCTTCTCCTGTTTGATTGTAAGCTTTTCAATGACTTTTACTTTTGTCTTTGTGACCCAGTTTGTAATATGTTATTAGTTAGTCAGTAGCACCTACTATGTGCCAGGCACTGTGCTGAATAAGCTCTAGGAATAAAGAAAAAAGTAAAAGACAGCCTCTGTTCCCAAAGAGCTTTCAATCTAATGGTAGAAACAAGAAACAAACTAATAAACCATATATGATACACTGACTGCCATGACCCTCACCCCCTGAGAGCCAAGTAGTTTAGATTTCACCATTTTACCCCTCCCACAGAGTTCTCCAGTACCCTTAAAGGGACTGGGAATTGTATCTAAACCCCAGCCCCTACTAGTGGTCCTCCTCAAAGTGGAGATAGTCATACCCTGTACCCCATTTTCATTTAGCCATTAACTTTTACACAAAAATATTTACCTCAAAAGAAAGAATCACACATATACAGGTTTACTCTTCCATCATATAGAAGTCATATTCCTCCCTTTTGCAACACTTAAGTCTCTGGAGAGAGGAAGAGGATTAGGTTCCTAGTTTACCTTTATTATTAAAGATCACAGGCCCAGGGGCAGTTGGGTGGCTCAGTGGATAGAGCACCAGGCAAGGAGATAGTAGGTCCTGGGCTCAAATTTGACTTCAGATACTTCCTAACTCTGTGGCCTCATGCAGGCCACTTAACCCCAATCACCTAGCCTTACCTGCTCTTCTGCCTTATAACCAATATTTAGTACTGATTCTAAAACAGAAGATGGAAACAAAAAGAGAATTGTCTCAGTTCCAAATTCAAATCCTACCTCAGGCTCAAATCCCAGGTACCTGGTTTCTCTGGGCTTCCATACCCTGCACCAACCTGAATCCTCCCTGGCTCAGACTCCTAGGTCTTAAGAGGAATCACCTCCAGCACATATTGGGTTTGAGATATATTTGGAATTTCTCTGTGGTAGCCTCTTAACATATCTTACTCCTAACTTTCATAGGGCAGGAGATTTTTTCAGATCATAAAATGATACCTTTATGATTCCCCTAAGTTTAACTCAGCAAATTCAATTTAGCCAGTATGTAATAAGAGACCATTGTGTGAAGAGAATTGTGCTGAAAACTAAAATAAAAAGTTAGCTAAATCACAGACTCAACCTCTATGAAGTTTCAAATCAGGATTTTTATTGTCAATTGTCATTTATGTTCATTTGCCTTTAGCAGTTCTGTGGATGGACAAAGCTTTAAAAAAAAGTGTTCAGAAGAATATCCATTTTATTGGACACTGAAATTTTAGGGATACTTAGGCCAGCTGAGAATTTGTCACATGAAAAAACTTCCATTAAAAAAATTTTTTAAGAGGGAACCATTCCTGAAGGTATTTTAGATCCCAACCAGATTCTCTCCGTAAGCAGACAGCCCATAATATGGTTATGCTTGCAGGACTGGATGCTAATTATAGCATAAACTCCTTGAGGACAGGGATCTTCAATAGCTTGGGAAATCCTGATTCCATGGCATCTAGTCTGTGGGCTCAAGGAAACGACTGGGATGGTTAAAAGATAAGACTCCATTTCTGCTTCATGTGAAATGGTAGGAAGGAACCATAAAGGGAAATTTGTTGCTCCAGGTCTAGTGTCCATATTGGTTTCAATGCAATAAGTATTTATTAAAGATGAACCCAGAACTATATTTAACACTGTGAAGGAATAAAATAAGAAATAAATGACACCAGAATGGGTCTTAAGGCATTTATAATCATGGAGGTGGCAGAAGGAAAAACATGTGGAACTATTTAATTTTTTAAAATACATAAAAATCATTGAACTGGAGTATCTCCCAAATTTAGGATTTACAATGGGACAGAAGAGGAGAGCAAGAATGAAAAACAATTTTAAAATACTCTGGTCCAAAAATGTAATGTCAACTCCCTCATTTTGTAGATAAAGAAACTGGTCTAGAAAAGTGGAATGACTAGTCTACGATCGTATAGCTTATATGTGCCTATCACATTTGTTGTTCCGTCATTACAGTCATGTCTGACTTCTTGTGGCCCCATTTGGAATTTTCTTGGCAGAAGTACTGGAATGTTTTTCCTTTCCTTCTCCAGCTCATTTTACAGATAATGAACTGAGACAGATCAGGGTTAAGTGACTTGCCCCAGGTCACACAGCTAGAAAGTATCTGAGGGGCAAAATTTGAATTTGCACAAATGAGTTTTCCTAAGTCCAGGTCCAACACTATATCCACTGTGCTATCTAGCTACCTATTACAGAGTAAGCATTTTTTAAAACGCTTTATCTATCTACCTATCTAACAGGTACATGAGAAATGGCAGGATTTGAACTTGTCTTCCTGTCTCCAAATCCAGCACTCTGTCCACTGTGTGGCCAGGTAGGGAACTATGAGCTGACAAAAGGAAAAAAGACTGAAAATACAATTTTGTTTGTTTAGAGCTCTCCTAATACCCTCAAGCTACTAATACCTTCTCTTCCTCAAAAAATATACTTAATACTTATTTTATAAGTATTTCCTACATGAAAGAGGCAATCTAGTATAACAATTGTCCTGAGGGCCTGGAAGAACTGGGTTCAACTCCCACGTCTGACACATACTGACCCTATGCCTCTGGCTAAGTTATTTAAGTTTTTAGTGACCTTGGCAATTCTCTTAGAAGTAGAAGCTGCTGAAAATAGACTGATCTACATTGATAGAGAAAGTTCTTCACTGGAAGTTTTCTACATGGATAAAATCACAGTACAATTTAAATATAATACGTGTGTGTGTGTGTGTGTGTGTGTGTGTGTGTGTGTGTGTGTGTGTGTGTGTAGAGAGAGAGACAGAGAGAGAGAGAGAGAGAGAGAGAGTTTACATGTATGTATCTTTCTCCTATAGAAAAAGAAGCTTCTTGGGGAGAGGGACTATTTTGTTGTTTCATTTTGTTTTCATATACCCATTGTCTAATATAATACCTGACTTGGAGCAAGTGCGTAATGTTTATTGATAAATTGATTTTCTTTCTCAGAGACATATTGTTATGGACAAAGTTAGTCAGAGAAAACTTTGTTGAGAAGGTGAAACCTGAACTGAACTTTGAAGGAAGGCTAGGATTTGGTTAGGGTGTGGGGATAGAAGAGAGATTATTCCAGGTGTGGCACTACCTGAGCAAAGGTTGGGTTTGATCTCTTGATTAAATTGCTGATTGTCTCTGACCTAAAGGTGATACCTTTGAGTACAGTTCTTTTAAAAATGGGGATATCCTTGTTTGTAAAAATATAAAAAATAAATCACTATTACTAGTATTATCTAGATACATTGGTTTGTCTTTAAGTTTCTCTCATAACCACAGGAAGTTAAAAAAAATAAAAAGCAAATTTGCCTGGTCAAGTTAGAACTGAGTTGCTGCCAGTTTCCTAAAGGCTGTTGTGGGCTCTAGGCTGCCTTATAGATTATAGTGCATTTATTTTGGGACAGAATCCAAAAACTTCAGCACCTACGAAGTGTGAATGGGCTATTTATGACCCTGTGGTATGTTATTTAAGCTTGTAAAAGGGTAATCGCCTCTGATTTTAAAGTGTCCATCTAGATAGATATGTGCATTACAGTTTTGTGTTGATAGACGCAGAATACAGAATCACAAATAAGATTTGTCAAGAGAGATTTATCATGATCATACCAAGCTTTCCATGCTAGAAGCATATAAAACAACAATAACAATCCACAACCTACCACTCAAGTGAGCATATAGAAATGATTATGTTTCAATTCTTGGCATCTCAAAGTATTGAGAATGGGATTACGTCATACACCAATTCTTGGGATTTCATTGACAATTTATCCCTCATACATACTAGAGGTATAGTTTGTTGAGACTCAGAGGGGGAGAGCTTGGCTCATTTCTGTCAGTTTTTCTAGACTCCATGTTGGTTGTTTTGTTGTTGAACCTTTTTTTTAAAGCCCTGGAATTTGTAAGTTCACAAAGTCTTAGTGTTCAGATTGAACATCGTGCACTTTTTACTTAAGAACAGAACAATAGCAGATAACATAAAAGCTTTCCCAGCAACTTTTTTCCTTTGAAGTGACTAAAAGGAAAAGGAAAAAACATCCACATGGAATCAAATATTGCGAAAAAATTTTTTAAACCACATGATGTTTGAGCAGAAGGAGAAAATGAACACCAGGAAATATGTTAAAATTGCTTCAAAGGAAGACTTCTGAGGTTAGTGTTCTTAGGCTATTTTTACTGCCTAAAATGCTATAAATCCCACTATTTCAATATACCCAGATGGACCAAATTGTTTTTCTCTCTGTTTGTTTGTCCCTAATAATTTTGTTCTCCTTAATTGTTAGAGATAAGCCTCCACAATGCAGACAACTTACATTTAACATTTAAGACAGATACTTTGTTCTTTAGACACGTTCTTGCTAGTTTTGTTTATACCTTTGAAATACCTGGCATATGTAATGGCAAATTGGACTGACATAGCTGCTTCTCAGCATTTCTTAATGACGTAGAGGTAAATGTCACATCTTCAACCAAAATACAAAGCCTCTTTTGTGGTATAGATGTGCATAACACCAGAGGAGAGAGAAAGAATAGTTTCTAGGATAGATGAAAAAGTAGTCTTAGTTATTTCATCATTACAACCAGATGTAGTTCTCTGGCCTTAAAATTCCTCACTTCCGTGAAGTTCTGGAAAGGTAAGAAAATATGGGAAATAGGATCTAGTTAAAACATTCTATAACCTAACAAATCATGGAGGCACATTAAGTATGGAAAAATTTAATTGATAAAAAGTTTGGAATAATCCAAACCTTGCAAGATACACTTAGGTGTGGGGAGTAGGAAATTGTTGGAATAGGAGGAATGTCAAAACTCAATTGTTGTCTCATTGACTTTGGTTCAGTCCATAAAGAGTAAAGTTTTGAGTTTTATAACATAATAGAGTATCACCTCATCTATCTAGAATATAGTTATCCAGCAATGTCAGTGTATTGTATTCTGCTAAACACAACCAAAACCCAGGTAGGAAGCAAAAATGATCCCCAAGTAAAGTAAATAAATGCTGTTTTCCTCATATAGTATAGTATAATCCATCATATAGTATACTCATATAGTATAATCCATCAGATCCTGAGACAGAAAGCTATTTATCCTTATTTTACACAGAGTTCTACAAATATGATTTGTTGTTATTGAGTCATTTTCAATCGTGTCCAATTTATTTTTTACCCCATTTGAAGTTCTCTTGGCAGAGATACTGGAATGGTTTGCCATTTCCTTCTCCAGATTATTTTATAGATGAAGAAACTCAAGCAAAAAGGGTTAAGTGACTTGCCCAAGGTCATACAGCTACTAAGCATCGAAGCCAGATTTGAACTCAGGAAGATGACTTCCTGAGTCCAGGCCAGCACTCTAAGCACTGTGTCACCTAGCTGCCCCAACAGTATGATTACAGATTAGAAATAAGGAAATGGGCTGAAATGAAATTCCATCTACCTGCTGGAGGTAAGCAGACTAGCTCACTATAGCAATGGCATTAATTAAAGAGAGAAAAATTATAAAAATAAGATGCAGGAATTAGGGAAAAAACAGTCATCTAGGACCATTTAGTATAAAAGGAAATAACTCAGCACAAATAGGCCCTGAAGGTGTCCCTGTGTTACAGTACAGTATAATAGTTGACATTCATAATTACAACCCTTAAAGAAGGTTAAAGTACATGATGTCTGCTCTATTTATAAAGGCCAGGAAGTATATAATAAATTATGGAAATAGTTTTATTCAAAACCAATAAAATAAACTTTTGTCTTTTGTTTCTACATAGACATTTTGCTGTAAAACTTGGCACCCCAAGGACTAGTAAATTAGGTATATATGGTAATAAGAATTTTTATTTTTAATAATAATAAACTTTAAAATTTAATAATAAATAATCATTTCTTCTTTAAATCATCTTGCTGCCACCCTGTTGATCAACCTGTTTAAAATTAGGTAGGTTCATCATAAAATGATGGGTTTAGAGGTGGAAGGTACCTTAGAGGTCAACAAACCTCCTTATTTTATAGGTGAAGAAAATATGATCCAATAAAAGTCAAAGTACTTTCTAGATCCAAGATTTGAGCCTAAGTCCTCTAGCCTCAAATCCATGGATCTTTCCACATCACTTTGTATCTCACAGAATAATGCCAAGTCTGGAAAGCTATGCATTTATCGATCTTCATGCCCTAGGCAATCTGATATTAAATGCAGTTAGGTGGGAGAGTGGATAGAGTAATAGAACTGGCCTCAGATACTTATTAGCTATATGACCCTGGTCAAGTCACTTAAATTTCTCTGCCTTAGTTTCCTCAACTGTAAAATTGGAATATAATATTAGCTACCTCCTAAGATTGATATGAGGATAAAATGAATATTTGTAAAGTATTTTACATACCTTGAAGCAGTATATAAATGCTAGCTACTATTCTCATTAGTCATCTCAAAATGGCATAAAGGTCACTGTTAAATAAGTACCTGATGGCTTTCCAGCTTGGCAGGACCAATGACCATAATAGTAACAACAAATATTTATTAAGCGTTTACTATGTGAATAGGTACTATGCTAACTACTAGGAATGTTTTTTTTAAAAAGGCAAAATCAAGATGCCTTCAAGAAGCTTACATTCTAATGGACCTATTAATCTTTCAGCAAGCATAAAAAAAAATCCTTACCTTCTATCTTAGATTTGGTATTGATTCTAAGGCAGAAAAGGCTAGACAATTGAGGTTAAGTGACTTGCCCAGAATCACATAACTAGGAAGTGTCTGAAGCCAGATTTGAACCTAGGTCCTCTTCTTCTGGGCCTGGCTCTCTGTCCTCTGTGCTACCTAGCTGCCCCATCCACAAGCATTTCTTAAGCACCTACTCTACACCAGGTGCTAAATCAATCAGGGCTTGTGCTCTCCTGACAATAGCTTTTGAGCAGCCAAAATCACCTCCATACTATGATGGAATATTGAATTAGGATTGGAGAATGCCAATAATAATAATCAGTATTATATCTTGCATTTGTATAGCACTGTATAACTTTGCAAGATATTTTACATGCAATATCATGTATGATATTACTAACAACTTTGTGTGGTAGTCAAAGTAAGTGATTACTATCTTTCTTTAATTCTAATACCCCTGTTTGCTGAAATTTTACCTTTTTAAATAAAGCAAATGTAAAATGACTGCAAATTCAGATACTTCCTTTTGGGTTATATTATTGTCTTTTAGCTGAAATGCAGCATCCTCTTCATTTAGAATCCACATAACTTTGCAGCATTTCCTTTCCTTTCCTTTCCTTTCCTTTCCTTTCCTTTCCTTTCCTTTCCTTTCCTTTCCTTTCCTTTCCATTTTCTCCTTTCCTTTTTTTTTAAGCTATTCCACCAATCCCAGGGATTGGAATAAAGATTTAAAGCCTTTCATTCTAAGGTAATAGAAATAGAAGTTAAAACAATAAATGTTTGAAGAGAAACACTCATTCTGAACTTTGAGCCTACAGAATTGCTTTTGCCTTGTGCCAAGCCCAGAATGTTGCGCATTTATGGACCTTTAGGCTCACGTTATCTCATGTGAAAGGCATTTGACTTTTAGTGATAGATTGTAAAAGGGATGTTGACATCAATGCTGAAGAGATGATCTGGTCATTGAAGTCCCTCTCTCTATTGCAGAGACAGCCTGGGTTCAGCAGAGGGCAGCCTTCAGGATGTAGGCTAATGAATGAGTAATGACTAAGGAAAGATTAGCTGACTGGCTTGGCCTCTCCACAGCCAGAAGTTAGGGAGAGGTTAAACAGCAGGAGAAAGAATCTGGGTGAGTTTCACAGGAGCCTAAGGGAAAAGAACAGATTGATATAGGAACAGTTTGTGATGGTTGTTTATTCATAGGAAAATGAGAAGCCTATGTACCACATAGACAACAGCATGGAGAAGCAGCTAAGATATAGAAAGAGCTGATAGAACCAGCAATCAAGGCTTGTTAATGTCATTCAGTCTAATAGGGAAGTGAAAGACGTTTCAAGAAGAAAACTAGGAAAGAGTTTTCCTTTCGGTAAAGTTGGGGGAGGGGGAGTGTAAGGAAAAAAAGAAAAGGGAATTTTTTTAGATTTATTTGCTTTTTCTTTAAATCTATATCACCTGGTTTTTAGTCATCCTCTGAAATGTTTCTTTGTGGCATATTAAGATCGATAAGAAGATACAGGATTTTAGCACCCTTAATCCCCTGCTACAGGAACCAAGGTAACTTGTTTTTTTTTTTTTTATTTGTTTTCCAGAGGGAGGGAATATATGTATATTTTTATTAATTATAATATATTAT
This sequence comes from Gracilinanus agilis, assembly GCF_016433145.1. NCBI lineage: Eukaryota > Metazoa > Chordata > Mammalia > Didelphimorphia > Didelphidae > Gracilinanus > Gracilinanus agilis. The sequence continues at coordinate 490,962,031 of NC_058132.1, forward strand.
AATAAATGAATTTGTTTTGTATATCTTCAAATAGTTCCACTGCTACTCAGCTGTAACCAGATATTTACTTGTTTGAAATTTATCTTAGTTCAAAGGACATGACTGTTTTTCCCCCTATTGAATATCCTGAATAGAC
>NC_058132.1:490964048-491135777 GCF_016433145.1 Gracilinanus agilis
TTTCCTTTCCTTTCCTTTCCTTTCCTTTCCTTTCCTTTCCTTTCCATTTTCTCCTTTCCTTTTTTTTTAAGCTATTCCACCAATCCCAGGGATTGGAATAAAGATTTAAAGCCTTTCATTCTAAGGTAATAGAAATAGAAGTTAAAACAATAAATGTTTGAAGAGAAACACTCATTCTGAACTTTGAGCCTACAGAATTGCTTTTGCCTTGTGCCAAGCCCAGAATGTTGCGCATTTATGGACCTTTAGGCTCACGTTATCTCATGTGAAAGGCATTTGACTTTTAGTGATAGATTGTAAAAGGGATGTTGACATCAATGCTGAAGAGATGATCTGGTCATTGAAGTCCCTCTCTCTATTGCAGAGACAGCCTGGGTTCAGCAGAGGGCAGCCTTCAGGATGTAGGCTAATGAATGAGTAATGACTAAGGAAAGATTAGCTGACTGGCTTGGCCTCTCCACAGCCAGAAGTTAGGGAGAGGTTAAACAGCAGGAGAAAGAATCTGGGTGAGTTTCACAGGAGCCTAAGGGAAAAGAACAGATTGATATAGGAACAGTTTGTGATGGTTGTTTATTCATAGGAAAATGAGAAGCCTATGTACCACATAGACAACAGCATGGAGAAGCAGCTAAGATATAGAAAGAGCTGATAGAACCAGCAATCAAGGCTTGTTAATGTCATTCAGTCTAATAGGGAAGTGAAAGACGTTTCAAGAAGAAAACTAGGAAAGAGTTTTCCTTTCGGTAAAGTTGGGGGAGGGGGAGTGTAAGGAAAAAAAGAAAAGGGAATTTTTTTAGATTTATTTGCTTTTTCTTTAAATCTATATCACCTGGTTTTTAGTCATCCTCTGAAATGTTTCTTTGTGGCATATTAAGATCGATAAGAAGATACAGGATTTTAGCACCCTTAATCCCCTGCTACAGGAACCAAGGTAACTTGTTTTTTTTTTTTTATTTGTTTTCCAGAGGGAGGGAATATATGTATATTTTTATTAATTATAATATATTATAATAAATGAATTTGTTTTGTATATCTTCAAATAGTTCCACTGCTACTCAGCTGTAACCAGATATTTACTTGTTTGAAATTTATCTTAGTTCAAAGGACATGACTGTTTTTCCCCCTATTGAATATCCTGAATAGACTTCAGCATTTGAAATTTATGGGAACTGTTTTTATATCAGTATGATGAGTTCTTCAGTAGTTAATACCTTCTAAATCTTTGTCATTAAGTGTAGGAGAAAAATATCTCAAAGGGCATTTCCTGGTGGGAATGAATAATTTTGTTTATTCATAACAGATTTAAATGTTTATGATTTTGTGATTTGTCATTTCTTTCTACTTTAAAACAGATTTGTGGTCAGAATCTTAGTTTAGGGAAAATAAATTACATCTTAAATATTTAAAGAATCATAAATTAAACATAATTAATTAAATATGAATTAGTTGGATGCAGTTTGATTACATGTTGAGGGTGGTGCTAAATGCAAGACAAAAATGTATACAGTCACATATTACTCATTTTCCCCTAAAACCTCAGGATTACAATCCAGTGGAAATCCTTTTCCATCCAACTAGAAACTCAGTGCTATAATTATGACCTAAAATCAGCATCTGATTCCCATCATATCTTTCTTATGACTCTATCCACATTCATAATACCCCAGAGTGTTTTCATCCTAGAAGACATATAATAAATGTGTCTTGAATGTTCAATGTATAAACGTCCTGATCACTTTTCTTCCTATTCTCTCTCACCATGACATCTGTCTTTTAGGCAATTCCACCACACTTTTCTCACCAAGTTCCTGCCATCTAGTTAGCAAATGTCTGAGCAAATTATCATACCTTCAAAATATAGCGCTAACCCTCTACAAAAGTAATATAACAGGTAGTGGAGGGAGCATAAAGATAAGTAAGACATTGTCCCTATCTCATTGAATTTATAGATAGATGAGAATAATAACTAAAATATATCTAATTGTTGTTTGGTTGTTTATTCTTTTCAAAGAATTTTTCACATACAGTGTTTTACTCAATTTTCATAAAAACACCAAAAGAAAGTGAGATCAGATGTTCCATTCAACATCTGGAGAAACTGAGGCACTGAGAGATGAAAAGATTTACCTAAAAGCAAATTGGTGAACTAGGAATAGCATTCAGGCCTTTGGGCTCTTGATTGACCTAGGTCAAGGACCTGTCCACCACAAGGAGGCAGATCAGAGTCCTCTCTGATGCTTCTAGTTCTCTGCCAAAGTATTTCCAAAGTCTAGTAGAACTAATTTGCTCTTTTAGGTCATCAGGTTATCAAGTAACTAAAATATCTTATATCAGAAAGTATTCTAGTTGTGTTATAAGCTTTGGATGCATCATCTCATGTCTAAAAGTTTCGTGAGGTCAAAAATGATTATTGAGTTCTTAAAAGAGCTTAGGAGGCTAGACTCAAAGAACCTCAGAGTTGAAAGGTACTCTCAGATGCTCTGTCCAAATTGTACTTGAACAACAATTCCCTCTACAGCATACCTCACAAATGGTTGTTAAGCCTTAAAAACTCTTGGTGAAGAGGAACTCACTAGCTCCTGAGTAATATGTGCATCTCAGATTCTTTCTGAGCACCAGTAAAAAGATGTCTTTATCCAGGATTGCCAGTTGCTAACTATTGTCCTTATGGCTTTTCTTAGAGGTTTCTTTAATGTTAATAGTTCCTTCAAAGGAGAAAAGGGAAGAAGGCAACCTTTTGATGATTGACCTTTCACTCTGGAAGTCTTGCTTGCTACTCAAGGCACTATAGGAGATTATGTCTGAAACAGAACTTAATATCTCCCACTCTGATTTCACCTCTCTCTTAAACTTTCTTATTTCTGTTGAGGGTATGACCATCCTTCTACTTACTGAGGTTCATAGCTTCAAAAGTTTTATTGATTTTTAACCTTTTCTGCTCCCTCAGTTACCATATTTCTGTTTCTGCATATCTCTCATCCTTCCTCTTGACTTTACTCAAATAGCCATCACTTCTTACCTAGACCACTGCTTGTTGTTGTTTTTTAATTGTGTCCAATTCCTTGTGACCCCATTTGGAATTTTCTTTTGGCAAAGAAACTAAAGGGCTTTCCCATTTCCTTCTCCAGTTCCTTTTACAGATGAGGAAACTGAGGCAAACAGGGTTAACTGTCACAAAGCTAGTAAGTGCCCAAGGCTGGATTTGAATACAGGAAGACAAGTCTTCCTGACTGCAGAAAATTATGGTATATTCTTCTTTGGTTTTTCTGCTTCCAGACATTCTTTTTCCCAATCCTTCTCCCATATATCTGTGAATTAATATTTTTAAAAACCAGGAACTAAACATGCCACTCCTTTGCTGAAAAATCTTCAGTAATTACTTGTTGCCTCCAGAATAAAATCAAATTCTTCCACATGGCATTGAATCTTTCTTTAATCTTGATTCCATTCTAACTTTTAGATTTCCTATTACTCACTTTCATGTATTCTGTATTCCAGCCAACAAGCCTACCAGCTGTTACCCAAATTCAACATTACCCATCTCCATGTCTTTGCAAGGCTATTCTCAGTTCACTTCTTATCTCCATGTGTTTTTTTTAGTTATTCCCAGGTATTAAATCTCTCTCCCTACTCAAATTCCCTTGTATTTACTTCTCTGTACATATTATCTATCCTACCCACTCACCCACCCCATGGAATGTAAGTTCCATAAGGGCAAAGGATGTTATATTTCTTCAGTGTCTACCACACCTTAATATATGTCAGATTTAATTAGACTACAAATAGATTAACACCCTTCAGAGACATGGTCCTTGTTTGTTACCAGGTTTTTGAAGATTTTTTTAGAAAGAATTTGCAATAGCAGGAATTGGGTCGATTTGCCTAAAAATTCTTTCTAAGATCTGCTTTAAATTCTGGCTATTTATTATCTATATGATTTAGGGCAAAAATCACTTACGCTTTCTGGCTTTCTGGGGTTTTTGTTTGTTTGTTTGTTCGTTAATCTACAAAACCAGTGGGTTGGACTATTTGATGTCTTTAGGCCCATTTTCCAGTTAAGCCCTGTGATCTTTGATCTCATGAATCTGAGTTTGCTGCCTTCATTTAAAAATGAAAGTAATGTTCTCTTGAAGATTATTGCTTGTCCCCTGTCCATAATAAGCAGTAAGCAGATTGGGTTTTTGTTTTGTTTCTTTTTGTTGTTTTCTAGGCAAAGGATATTCATATAAAGACTTGTAAATACACTTATGCAATGGTAGGGAGAATGCACTTAATGGGGAGGTGGGGCTGCTCCTTGTTACTGAAACAGAATGGAAATGATTGATTGTTCTGTCATTCCAGCAAGCTCCTCTACATGAGGTATAATGATGCTTACCTTCACAGTGGCAATCTCAATTCCTTTGTCACAATTGCCAGGTATTTCTCCTCTAGTCAGGTTTTGGAAGGCAAAGACCTGGCCAGGAGGATATATTATATTGTGATGGGAGAAAAGAAAACAGACAGATATGGAGAGTCGGGGGGAGGGGGTAGATGGGTAAGGGATGTGTGGAGAGACTAAAAGGGAGTGGTGAAGGGAGACTCATCTTTTCTCCACACCCAGAAAGGTCCTAACTAGCACCCTCCTGAGCCTGAAGGAAAGGATCAGGCTGAACATGCCATCTTCTTGGCATTGGGACATAGGTGGTATAGGAAAAAAATAAGACACAGAATACTCTACTTCTGTAATATTCACATAATGTGTCCCTTTTTTCTCCCTGGAAAACAAGCTAATAATTGTGGCATCTCCATAGTCTAAAGCTACATATAATCCATTGAATTTTGTGGACAAAAAGGGGCTTTCTCCTCATCTTGGAGAAACATTGATGTGAGATTTCTTCATTTGTGACCTTAGATTGATGGGCAAGTGATGTTTATGTGGAAGGACTATTAGTATTTTGATTTATCTTCAGTAATAGTTATGCCCTTCTGGGCACAGAGAGAAAATGAACCCATACCTTTTATCTTAAGCCCTTTTCTTTCTCTGGCGAGAGAGATTGGAACATATTACTGGAAACAGTTCTGATGCTATTACTCTGTGATATGGTGCTGGGATATGTGAAAAAGTTTTAAGATTGTAGATGGTTATTATGAGGAATCAGGGAAGGGAGGTAAGAGGCATTTCCTCAGTGAAGAGAGGAGAGGGAACAAGCATTTTTTAAAGCACCTACTTAATGCTAGGAACTCTGCTAAGTATTTTACAAATAGTATCTCATTTGATCCTCACAACAATCCTGGGAGTTAGAGGCTATTATTATCCCCGTTTTACAGTTGGAAAAAAATGAGAAAGATAGAGGTTAAGTGACTTTCCCAAAGCTATGAAGTTTCTGAAGCCATGTTTGAGCTCGGGTCTTCTCATCTCCAGCTCCAGAACTTTATCCATTGTACCACCTAGCTGCTTCCTTAGTGAGAAATAGGGGCTGATCTAAATTGCAGAAAATTATTCAGAATTACTAATTGCTGTGGTGCTTGAAAATAGGAGAACCACCTGTCAGATCCTGGCATCCTAGGAACCAAATCCAAGGTGCAATTAGGAGAGATGTGCATGCTGTATGTAGTATAGGCAGGATGGTTTAGAAATGGTTTGTTGATTGATCTTCTTTGTGTCCTTACATAGAGGGAGATTGAAATGCTCTCTGTTCTAACCTCCGAGTCTTAGAATCCCTAGCTTTCTTCAGGGCTCAGCTCAAATGCAATATCCTTCAAGGGACTCAATCCTAATTCTTCTAGCTTTTAGTCCCTCTGCTCACGAAAAAACAAACAAACCAAAAAAAACCACATTGTACCTAAAGTATATATCCTATTTATGTTATTCTAAATTATTATATTTATATTATATTGTTTTGTTCGCATTTTATCTTCAGTAGAATGTAAATTCCTTGAGGACAAGACTATCCCATTTGCTTTAATATTACTGCCATTGAGCATAGTGCCAGGCACCTTGTAGGCATTTAATAAATATTTATTGATTGAGGCAAAAGCCAATTGGGAGACAGTTGATAGCAGGATTTAAATCAGACATTTCAACAAATACTTATTAAGTAGTAACTTTTTTTTTCTAAAAAGAGTGATAAGGGCTAGGCAATGGAGGTTAAGGTCCAGGATCACACAGCTAGCAACATTGGAACCCAGGTCTCTAGACCTGGCTCTCAAACCACTGAGCCATCTAGTTGCCTCCTAAGTACCAATTTAGTCAAAGAAAGTATTGTGCTGTGTGTTGGGGATATACAAAGCCCAAAACAAAACATCCTCTGCCTTCAACAGGCTTTCATTCCATTGGGTTAGTTACTGAAAAGCCTGAAAAAAATGCTAGAACTAAGAAGTCCAATTACCCTAATGTGCACAAAAACACTGGGTAGTTACTCAAACTTTTTAAATGTGGGATCCTCAGAAAGAATATAGGTTCAATCTAGTGCAGCAAAAGAACAGATTGAGCTAATAATGCTGGATCTTGGGACTGTATCTAAGTTTGTTCGAAGGTTCATGAGGAAACTCAACCCAAGAAGCTGCCCAAAATGTTCCTGGAGCAAAACTGGGTTCACTTGCTGGCTATTACTGCCTGTTAAAAACATCAGCAATAGGACAGAGTGGAATCCATGTCCTTAGCTAACATCTGACTCATTTTACATAGGCTTGCCAGAGACACAGTGTGAGTAGCAAAAACTCGAACATCAGGTAGCCCCACGCCCCAGTACTTTAAGATTTTAGGTACTCATTGTCTGTGTGAGAGCAGACTGACATGCCTACCGCTGAGATTTGTCATCATTGATCAAAAACCCAGAGGGAGAGTACTCTGTTGTAACCAGGCCTCCTACCCTAAATTGCTCCTGAGCATCCTTATTCTCACTGCCTCCCTGATCAGCCGGGTCCAGCAGTCTGTGTAAATACTGCCTTAAATGGGGAACTATGGGCTGAGAGACCATCAACAGATACTTAGCTTTGTCCCCCTACACACACACATGCACGCACACATGCATATCTATCTTGGCTATAAGTAAAGAGAACAAGCTATTCAAAGTCCCTTCCCATCCCTCAAAAGACTACGTAAGTGGCAGTGGGTTAAGAGGCATGGAAGATGGCACCCTCTGTCCATAAATGAGCTCTACAGGCATTCTGGTACCTCTGCTTCCCAGCCACCTGAGTTACAGATGGATACACCTCACACTAATTCATAGAAACTATCTTCTATGGGCAAGTTTCTCAGGAATTGAGCCTGAGAAGAGTCAGGTATTACATCATTTCCTATGTTTATGTTTTTCACAAATCACTGATTTTTTTTAATATTTAAATCTTCTTTTAGGATTCTCCTTTTTTTTCCATCAAATATCACACTTATCTTTACTCCATGGGTGGTGTGTTTTGCCCCAAGTATACTTAAGAATTGCAGTTTCTTCCACAACATACTCCAATTCTGGGATTAACTGGGTGGCTCAGTGGATTGAGAACCAGACCCAGAGATGGGAGATCTTGAGTTCAAATTTGGCCTCAGATACTTCCTAGCTATATGACCTTGGACAAGTCATTTAACCTCCATTGCCTAGCCTTTACCATTCTTTTGCCTTGGAACCAATACACCATAAGGTAAGGGTTTAGAAAAAAAAGTTACTCCATTTCTTGAATCCATGCCTTTTTACAGATTACATCCCATGTCTGGAGTATGCTCTCTCTTTGCTTCCTTCTTTTGGCTTCTCTGGTTTCCCTCGAGACACCCTTCTTCAAGAGGCTTTTCCTGGACATTTCAACTATAGTACCTTCTCTTAGAGATCACCTTCCATTTACTGTGTATATAAACAATACCTCTTGTTTATATAGTAAGTGGAACATATATAGTAAATGGAATGTATATACATATGTCTCATATATCTGTACCTTTTATATATCTGTATTTTGTTTATATACATCTATGTCATATATAATGTTATATATAAATAATATATATATATTGTTTTTACATAATTATTTACATGCTGTTTCCTTCAATAAATTATAAGCTCCTAGAGGGCAGGGATCATGATTTTGCCTTTTCTTTTATCTCCAGCATTTAGTATAATACTTGGGACATTATAAGCACTTAATAAATATTTGCTGACTAACTGATGAAGACAGTTAATTTACTCTTGTTGCTCCAATCTTCTACCAATCCCACACCTTCAACATTTAACTTAGAACAGTAAATATAAGCTAAGATATATATTACTTTATAGCTATTTTCCTTTTCTATCTGAAAGAAAGCTGGCTAGAAAGAGAATGGTGTTCTGAGAAGTTTTCACTCATGTTAACACTTGTTAAACCCAGACACAAAGAGGAAACTGTAACCCAATTGTGGTTTTCTTTAAGGATCTTAACATGTAAAAAAAAATTTAAGTGGAATCAGGGTGCTTACCTGTCCACTTTTTATAGGGAAAAACAGCATTGTATAATAGCTAGCTAGGATGTTAAACTTGGAATCAGGAGAACTGAGTTCAAATCTGTGCTTTCAGTACATACTAGCTGGATGACTTAGGGATGTACCACTTAACCTCATAAAGCCTCTCAGGTTCCTTATCTAGAAAAATCCAAATTTCCTGAGCATCTGAGACTTCTCACAAGAAGAATACCATGGCCTCTTTTTCCAATCATATTTCTTGGCTGGAAAATGTAAAGGATGTGTGTAGGTTTCCTCATTGAAAATATGGACAATGAGAACCTGGGAAACATACATTACTGCAAGAATTTTCATGAAAATGAGATTTTTTTAATGTTTTGGTTTGAAACTGATTTCATTGAAAACTCCCTTTGTCATTACAATGTGACTTTTGACATTCTAGACAAATATGAGGTGTGTTTTTGTTATTTTTATTAATCAATGTTTTCTCCAAAAGCAGGAAGAATAGAAAATACTTGGGTTTTGTTTGTTTGTTTGTTCTTAGCAAGTAGTTAATGTGACAATAAAGTAATAGGAATAGTTTTCAGGAAAATCTTCATTGTTTTGCTATGGAATAGTTTGTGTATACACAAGAGTTGGATGAATATAACCAGGAAGAGAAAAATAGGAAGTCATGACTGATTAGATTGAGTGCTGAGTGAGTTAGGGATACTAAAAGCTTATATTTAAAGATTATTTGATTGAAAGTCGAAAGTTATCTAGGGAAGTGGATAGCTGGCTATGGGAATGGTTTCTGAGAACAAGATTTAGTTCTATAGACCATACTTTAAAACAGAGAAATAATAGACCCTTGGCCAGGGATGGAGTTCACATAACAAGGGTTGGCAAAAAGTCTCTCCAGTCTGATCAAAGATTGCTAATTTAGAACTAGAAGGAAGCTTAGAGATTGTAGGATCATTTTGGACTGGGTAAGAGGGTGGAGAAGGGATAGAAATAGCACTGTATATTAAGAAGATGCACTGGTAAAATCCAAGAATCTAAGTGGATAAGCCTGTTATAGAGCAATAGTGGCAAACAAATAAAAATGGTTCCCTGACTTATGAGAAATCCAAATATATATATATATATATANAGAAGCTGCCCAAAATGTTCCTGGAGCAAAACTGGGTTCACTTGCTGGCTATTACTGCCTGTTAAAAACATCAGCAATAGGACAGAGTGGAATCCATGTCCTTAGCTAACATCTGACTCATTTTACATAGGCTTGCCAGAGACACAGTGTGAGTAGCAAAAACTCGAACATCAGGTAGCCCCACGCCCCAGTACTTTAAGATTTTAGGTACTCATTGTCTGTGTGAGAGCAGACTGACATGCCTACCGCTGAGATTTGTCATCATTGATCAAAAACCCAGAGGGAGAGTACTCTGTTGTAACCAGGCCTCCTACCCTAAATTGCTCCTGAGCATCCTTATTCTCACTGCCTCCCTGATCAGCCGGGTCCAGCAGTCTGTGTAAATACTGCCTTAAATGGGGAACTATGGGCTGAGAGACCATCAACAGATACTTAGCTTTGTCCCCCTACACACACACATGCACGCACACATGCATATCTATCTTGGCTATAAGTAAAGAGAACAAGCTATTCAAAGTCCCTTCCCATCCCTCAAAAGACTACGTAAGTGGCAGTGGGTTAAGAGGCATGGAAGATGGCACCCTCTGTCCATAAATGAGCTCTACAGGCATTCTGGTACCTCTGCTTCCCAGCCACCTGAGTTACAGATGGATACACCTCACACTAATTCATAGAAACTATCTTCTATGGACAAGTTTCTCAGGAATTGAGCCTGAGAAGAGTCAGGTATTACATCATTTCCTATGTTTATGTTTTTCACAAATCACTGATTTTTTTTAATATTTAAATCTTCTTTTAGGATTCTCCTTTTTTTTCCATCAAATATCACACTTATCTTTACTCCATGGGTGGTGTGTTTTGCCCCAAGTATACTTAAGAATTGCAGTTTCTTCCACAACATACTCCAATTCTGGGATTAACTGGGTGGCTCAGTGGATTGAGAACCAGACCCAGAGATGGGAGATCTTGAGTTCAAATTTGGCCTCAGATACTTCCTAGCTATATGACCTTGGACAAGTCATTTAACCTCCATTGCCTAGCCTTTACCATTCTTTTGCCTTGGAACCAATACACCATAAGGTAAGGGTTTAGAAAAAAAAGTTACTCCATTTCTTGAATCCATGCCTTTTTACAGATTACATCCCATGTCTGGAGTATGCTCTCTCTTTGCTTCCTTCTTTTGGCTTCTCTGGTTTCCCTCGAGACACCCTTCTTCAAGAGGCTTTTCCTGGACATTTCAACTATAGTACCTTCTCTTAGAGATCACCTTGCATTTACTGTGTATATAAACAATACCTCTTGTTTATATAGTAAGTGAAACATATATAGTAAATGGAATGTATATACATATGTCTCATATATCTGTACCTTTTATATATCTGTATTTTGTTTATATACATCTATGTCATATATAATGTTATATATAAATAATATATATATATTGTTTTTACATAATTATTTACATGCTGTTTCCTTCAATAAATTATAAGCTCCTAGAGGGCAGGGATCATGATTTTGCCTTTTCTTTTATCTCCAGCATTTAGTATAATACTTGGGACATTATAAGCACTTAATAAATATTTGCTGACTAACTGATGAAGACAGTTAATTTACTCTTGTTGCTCCAATCTTCTACCAATCCCACACCTTCAACATTTAACTTAGAACAGTAAATATAAGCTAAGATATATATTACTTTATAGCTATTTTCCTTTTCTATCTGAAAGAAAGCTGGCTAGAAAGAGAATGGTGTTCTGAGAAGTTTTCACTCATGTTAACACTTGTTAAACCCAGACACAAAGAGGAAACTGTAACCCAATTGTGGTTTTCTTTAAGGATCTTAACATGTAAAAAAAAATTTAAGTGGAATCAGGGTGCTTACCTGTCCACTTTTTATAGGGAAAAACAGCATTGTATAATAGCTAGCTAGGATGTTAAACTTGGAATCAGGAGAACTGAGTTCAAATCTGTGCTTTCAGTACATACTAGCTGGATGACTTAGGGATGTACCACTTAACCTCATAAAGCCTCTCAGGTTCCTTATCTAGAAAAATCCAAATTTCCTGAGCATCTGAGACTTCTCACAAGAAGAATACCATGGCCTCTTTTTCCAATCATATTTCTTGGCTGGAAAATGTAAAGGATGTGTGTAGGTTTCCTCATTGAAAATATGGACAATGAGAACCTGGGAAACATACATTACTGCAAGAATTTTCATGAAAATGAGATTTTTTTAATGTTTTGGTTTGAAACTGATTTCATTGAAAACTCCCTTTGTCATTACAATGTGACTTTTGACATTCTAGACAAATATGAGGTGTGTTTTTGTTATTTTTATTAATCAATGTTTTCTCCAAAAGCAGGAAGAATAGAAAATACTTGGGTTTTGTTTGTTTGTTTGTTCTTAGCAAGTAGTTAATGTGACAATAAAGTAATAGGAATAGTTTTCAGGAAAATCTTCATTGTTTTGCTATGGAATAGTTTGTGTATACACAAGAGTTGGATGAATATAACCAGGAAGAGAAAAATAGGAAGTCATGACTGATTAGATTGAGTGCTGAGTGAGTTAGGGATACTAAAAGCTTATATTTAAAGATTATTTGATTGAAAGTCGAAAGTTATCTAGGGAAGTGGATAGCTGGCTATGGGAATGGTTTCTGAGAACAAGATTTAGTTCTATAGACCATACTTTAAAACAGAGAAATAATAGACCCTTGGCCAGGGATGGAGTTCACATAACAAGGGTTGGCAAAAAGTCTCTCCAGTCTGATCAAAGATTGCTAATTTAGAACTAGAAGGAAGCTTAGAGATTGTAGGATCATTTTGGACTGGGTAAGAGGGTGGAGAAGGGATAGAAATAGCACTGTATATTAAGAAGATGCACTGGTAAAATCCAAGAATCTAAGTGGATAAGCCTGTTATAGAGCAATAGTGGCAAACAAATAAAAATGGTTCCCTGACTTATGAGAAATCCAAATATATATATATATATATATGTATATATATATATACATATATATATATCATTAAGTAGGAGAAAAAATTTTACCTATGTTATCTGATTATTGAGATCCTAAAATCTATTTTTAAATTATCCAACCCTCTAATCTTATTTATTTGCATGGTTATAAAGTTTCTAGCCTGGGTTAGGGTAGAATGTAGCATCTTGGATTTATGAAAATAAATATGAATGATGGTGATTATATCAAAGAGGTTAAATGCAGTTGGGATCTGTATTTTAAAAAAATAATATATTCCTTAGGAAAATATTTTAGAAAGGACTGATGTCATTATTTTCCTTATCCTAATATAAAACATTTTAGAAGTGAAAGATAAATAAATTCTGGGCCCTCCAATATGAGATTATTCTGTTATATAATTTACCAGTAAGTCTGGTTGCTTTAGAATTCTTTTTCGATTATAGGTGTCAGATTTTTTTAATGGATTAAGGATATATAAATATAAGTAAAAATACAGTTATATATGGTCAGAAAACTCTTAATAGATCTCTAGTTCCTAAAACGGATTAATGATTCAGTTGGAAAAAACAGTGGCAGCAAGCATTTTATGTCTGTAATATACGAATATATATGTATACACATAGACACATATATAAATATATATCAAAATCAGGATGTTAGGAAATATTCTATTTTTTCCTTCTGAAGCACTTAAGCAGAGGAGGTGCTGCTTTGATTGATAGAAAGAATTTGATTGATAGACATTGATAGAAGGAATCTGCTTATTAAAAATTCCTTATATTTTTGTCTCTATTGCATTTTGGGGCAGCGGTTAGAGAAAGTCAGGAAGACCTGAGTTCAAAAATTCAGCCTCAAATAATTACTAGCTGTGTGACATTGAGAAGTCATTTAACCCTGTTTGCCTCAGTTTACTCATCTGCCAAAAGAGCTGGAGAAGGAAATGGCAAATCACTCCAGTATCTTTTCTGAGAAAACCCCAAATGAAGTCAAGAAATGTCAGACTTGACTGAAAATGACTAAAACACAAATACCAATGAAATCTCCATTTCAGTCCCTTATTGAACCAGTTATAAATTTACTCAACTGTAAAATTATCCAGATCATAGTCCTTCAACTTGTCATTGAGGACAACCATATGATACCCTGCCAGCTGCCATTCTGAAATCTAGATGTATTACAGCTGTCATATTTCCTTTATCTATCCAGTATCATAGCCTTATAAAAAATGAGGTTTATGAGATAGGTTGTGCTCTACCATGCCAACTCCTGGTGATCTCCCCTTCCCTTTGGAAGGGTCCCCAAAATATCTGTTTAATAACCTATTCAAACATTTATCAGTATTGTGGCCCATTGGACTTGGCATAAGAAGGTCTAGCTTTCATTTTGCCAATACTATTTACTCTTTGGGTGATCTTAGACATACTACTTAACTTCTTTGGCTAGGCCTCAGTTTCCTTATTTGTAGAACAAGGAGCTGAATTAATTCCAAGATCCCTTTCAGCTCCGAACATACAAGTCTCTGAACAAATCATAGTTTTCAGAATCTGTCTTATTTCCATTCTGAAAAGTAGAGTATTTGGCTTCTCTTATTCTTTCCCCTTCCTCAGAGATTACCAAGATTAGCTCTATAATTGCTGATGCAAGTGTTTTTAGCATTTTGGAATGTCTTTTCTACTCAAATTGGAGACTTGATCTCATACGAAGCAGTTTCCTTTTACATTATCTGCTCACCTATATATCTTGGACCCCAGTTCCCTCTCCTAACCATGGTTTGGTCCAGATTCTCCAAGTTGAAGATCTTTCTCCATGACAGAAAAAAAAATGGAAGAGAGATCCAAATTTTGCTTTTTTTTTCATCTCCCATTGTTTTATCAACTGCCCCAAGCAACAAGCTATTTCTTGCTTATTATTCTTGCTCAAGACATATTTTAAAACAACTTTTTTATTGTCTCTAGTATTTTTCAGAAGTCTTTGATCACAGTGGCTTTTTTTGGTACTCTTCTTACCTGATGGGCTTATTCCTAAATTGTTCATCCTTCTACATTGTGTTCTTTTTCATTTTTTTGTTCATGTCTTTTTAAAATTCTGAGCTCATAAGAGAGCTCCCTGTACAGTCACATGGGTTTTTGGGTTTTAAAAACTTTTACCTTCTATCTTAGAATCAATGCTAAGTATTGATTCCGACAGAGAAAAAAAGTAAGGACTAGGCAATTGGGGTTAAGTGATTTTCCTGCCCCAGGTCACATAGCTAGGAATTGTCCATGGTCTTTGAACCCAGGACCACCCATCTCAAGACTTGACTCTATCCACTGAGTAATTTAACTGCTTGTCCCCCACATAAGTTTTTTAAGGGACTTCCCATTTTTCTTCCCCACCAGGATAATTTGTGATTATGTTATCCAAATTTCATTTCCAAGAGCTTCCTAATGCTTAAGTATTTTTGATGTATAATCCTTCCACAGAACAAATAAATTATTCCTTGAGTGTTATGATATAGGAATTTGAGAGGAATAACAAACTAAAAACAGTTATTTATGCACTCAACAAGTGACCTCTTGTCAAAATGAGTTTTAAATGCATAAAATAAAACGCCTTCCATATGCCACTCTGCTTGGTCTGAACTCACTGAAACAAGATTCTCCTTAGTA
This sequence comes from Gracilinanus agilis, assembly GCF_016433145.1. Classification (NCBI taxonomy): domain Eukaryota; kingdom Metazoa; phylum Chordata; class Mammalia; order Didelphimorphia; family Didelphidae; genus Gracilinanus; species Gracilinanus agilis. The sequence goes on from NC_058132.1 coordinate 490,979,211, forward strand.
TCCTTCCCTCCTCACCCTTTCCAGTTTCCTCTTATATATTATATTCCTTATTAAAGTTCCGTTTTTGAGAATAATGACTGTCTTTCTTTTCCTTATTTGTATAACTAGTCGCTACCACCCTGCCTTGCACACACAGTAGATGCTTAATAAATGTTTATTAAATTGAATCAATTACAAGGAACTCAATTAAACTGAAATAAGGCTGTATTTTTTCTCATCCAAGTGCATAGACATTCTGAAACCTGTACCCAAACCCTTAGAGATCTGTGGATTGTAAGTCATGAACTTTTGCTAAAAGGTCATAAATTAAGAGCTATAAATCTTCTTACTTTACAGATTAGGAAACTGAGGCACAAATTTTCTGTGATTTGCCCAGTGTCACACACATGGTAAATGATTGAGGCAGGATTTGAACTTAGATCTTCCTCTCGTTAAGTCCAGTATTCTCTCCACTGTGTTGTGCAGCCCCTATCGATACAAGTAAAACGTGGAAAATTGTCTGATGATTTTGGTCAATGTTGACAGTCTACAAGATTAAAGTTGTGCCTTCTTTTCCTATTCTTCCCACCTTACCACCCACCAACATTTTTTTTCTTGGTAGCAGATAACTGGGAAGAGGAGAACAGAGGAAAGAGATACATGCATTTGCCTGAATTTTTAAATGATAATTACTACCTCCAATATACCTTGTCCTTAATAGTTTAAAGACTGTTTTAAAATCATGTTGTGATTTTTTTTCCAAGAGCCTCTTCCAGGGCACAGCAATATGCTTTCCAGACTCATGACAGTTATGCTTTTTAAAAAAGATTCAATTCCAAACATCTTTTTTAAAAAACAGGATGCATTTTTTAATGGATGCCAGCCTAAACCTGTGGTAGCATGCTTAGGCTGTCCTCTGTGAGAACAGCTCTTTACTAATCCCAAAAGTTAAAAATAAAGTAATTGCATGAATAAATAAATGGGAACTGTGAAGCATTTTGCAAATATCATTTACTCTTATAACTGGAACATAAATAGAATTAAAATTGTGCTTTTTAAAAGCTGACACAGGTGGTACCTGTCTTAGCTGTTGCTGTACCTGAGGAAATTAAAAAAAAAAAGACAAGAGGGCCTCCTTTAGATCAAAACTAATACACTGGTGGACCTGCCTTCTTGGTCTTGCGAAATAATCCTGATGAAGCAAGGCATAGAGATTTTATAACTTGGTTACAAATAAACAGTTTTATCACTCCTGCTCTTGTCCGTTGTCCAGGTAGCCACAGTTAGAATAGGAGCATGAACATCTAATCAGGGACCAAAGGAGGAAGAGGAGCAGACACCTCTATAAAGTCAGTCCTAAACACTCACTGAACATTGGCTGTCTGACAAGCAGCAATCTTATATTGAATGCCTGTAATGCTGTTAGGACAGTCCTTGTCATCATGTCTTTGTCAGCAACAGGTGGAACCCTCTATTAGATCTCCAAATGAATATAAAAGAGAAAGCCTGGAGGTACAATGGATAGCCCACTTGTCCTAGGGTCAAAAAGACCTGAGTTCACATCTATCCTCAGACACTTGCCAGTTGGATAATCCTGGGCATGTTACTTATAATTACTGCCTGTCTCAGTTTCCTCACCTGTAAATGGTATAATAATAGCACCTACCTCAGAGAGTTCTTGTTATGATCCAATGAGTTAATATTTTTAAGTATTTTATAAACCTTAAGGTGCTATATAAAACCCTTGACCTTGTGGAAGCTTAATTGCTAGGTATAATCATCATAACCAAAACCTTCATCCCACCCTACCAACTCTGACATCACCCACTATTATTGATGAAGAAATGGACATTCAAAGACTCAAATGGAAACATGATCCTATCAGAACAGATATTCCTTCCAATTATAAAGATTCACCTATCCATTCCTCTCCATCCTTTGCAGATCTCATTCATGTCTTCTCACAAATCTACCATTGGAATTCCACCCAATGCACTGGGACACTTCCTCCTTTTCTCCTGACTTCACAGGTGTTCTAGTGAAAAACATGGATAATCTACTGATTATCCCTTTTTTTTCTTGAACAACACATTCTTTTTTGTTGTTCATACCTTTCTCTAATGATATCCTTTTCTATGGTTTTTTTTATAGCTCTTTACTTGCCATCTGTTGTTGCCTGATCCCACCCACCATGTGATTCTCCATTACTGTATAAGTAATATTCATTTTTAATTCCTCAGAAATTATAGTATTCCATTACTTTTAGCCATTCAACAAGATCTAAATAATGTTTGTATAAAAAAAGAGTGGGCTTTCTTTCTAGAAAATGTTTGAAGTGATTAAAGAATCTTTGCAATTTCTTTTTATGTATTTTTATATTTGTTTTTGTATTAGACAAATGCCAAAATAACATAAGCATTCCCATATACAAAGTAGACAAAAAGATTATTGTATGTGAATCTCTGTTACTTTCAACTTTCTTGCATTTTTAAGGAATAGTCAACTTTCAAAGCTTTTCTGTTTGTCTATGTTTTCTTCTGGTTTTAAGAATGTTCAACTTCTGAGAGAAAAGCTAGTCTGCTTTCCTCTTCTTCTTCAGTTCTGGATCCAAATAATTCTTCATTTTACTGGCTCTTTATGAAATCTATTTCTGTCTTGTAACATGCATGATCTTAAGTGGGGTGAACTGCCTCACAGAATTCCACAGAAACCCTCAGAACTCCAAGAGAGGGGGCAGTTGGGGCAATTAAGAATGTGGATATAAAAGTAGGACTCAGCTTGGTAAACTCACTCTTTGAGGGAGCTGGGTGGCTTGAAAGGGGTAGGAATTACTTCTTCTCAGCTAGCTCATCTCTACCCTCAGGGAGCAGGGTGTTTCTTTGCTGAATACTCCATTTGACTATAATCAGACTGTGAGCACTGTGAAAATACCTTATATGCAGTATCCTAGTCAATCTCTAACAATATAGATCTACAATCAAGATTACCTTCACCATCTTAAACTTCATAACATTAGATTTAAGAGAAAGTTTAATTTGTAAGGGAGTTAGGGGAATAAGTTTATTCAAAGGCATTCCCCTCTGGGAGATTGCTATTTCTGTCAATATCCTGAAGATACTTGATAGTTTTACCTCAACCTCCATCCTAGAGATTATCCATTCTTCCCTGTTTCCCTGAATTAATAAATCCCTTCCCTTTTTAACTTTGTGGGGTGTGAAGAGTTATATTTTCAGCATTTACCAACCCAATTCATACATTACCAAAGCCAAATCTTCATCCGGGTAAACTCTGAGCAAAGCTGTAATCCAGAGTGCAGGACTGCTGTTTGAAATCATCCCAAGCACTTAATCTATCTGGGGCTTTAGGAATATTCTTCCAACAGTGGAAATTGCTAATTTCTGTAGGATTATTCCCTATCTGTCAGCCAATTTAGCCCTGGGATAGCCAAGTTCAAATAGCCTTCATTTTTTATCAAAAAGGGATTCTGTTTTAACAGCTTACAGGGGTAGCAACTGCCAGGAGGGGGAAAAAGAATTCCATTCACTCACTCCCCTCCCCCCTGCTAGTCCTTCCAGCTTGACCTCTGCTGTGACTTCATTGCTTAACCATTGCCAAGTGGACCCATCTTTACAGTCTGAAATCTATATCCATTTCCATAACTATATCTTTAGTCACTGTTGGATGTGTTCTATAGAATTGTCATCTAGTAGTATGCCATAACTTGAACAAAAAACATTCTTTATCCACTTATTCTTTTCTGTGACGATAGTTAGACCAAATTCTTCTGAATGATTACAAGGTCCTCCCAGAAGGCTCAGAAATATTTGGGGGCTTATCCCCAAACAAATCTACGTATAGGAGTTCACTATGTGTAGGAAATCTCCCTTCCAAATTGTTCTCTGTGTTGGATCTCTTCCATGACAGTGGTAAATATCTTTGTAAGGATACATCTTTCTGCTTTATGCCTCCCCTGATAATTTTTTAAAACATAAAAACCCTTCCCTTCCATCTTAGAATCAATACTGTGTCTTGGTTACAAGGCAGAAGACCAGTAAGAGATAGGCAATGGAGGTTAAGTGACTTTCCCAGAGTCACACAGCTAGGAAGTGTCTGAGGCCAAATTTGAACCCAGCATCTCCCATCTATAGGCCTGACTGTCAGTTTACTGAGCCACCTTATTGCCCTCCTGATAAATTAGCTATTAGAAACTCACTGAGTAAGGTTATCTCTATTTTTCTATCTTTCAAGGAATTGTAAATAATTTTTGATAAGAGAACAGGACATCCTTGGCAAAAGAGAGTTTTAAGGCAATGCTTTCCTCCATGAAACCAAATGTCTTTTTTTCTTGAGATCAGGAAAGCAATAAGCATAACAGAATCTTATATTCTCTTCATCTTTCAGTCAACTATGTAATGGTAAAGATGTTATTCCTAATAGAATGTTTTTTATGAAAGAAAAACTTTGCCCTTTAATAATATTATGTGGATATATTATTATTTTAAAAATTGTTCATGGATAGGAAAGTAGGCATATAGTTGAATGAGTAGTTGTTGTTGTTCTCTTGGCCCAATTTAGAATTTAAACAGTGATTTCCAAAGTGGGCACTACCGTCCCCTGGGGGTGCTACAGCAATCCAGGGGGGAGCGGTGATGGCCACAGGTGCATTTATCTTTCCTATTAATTGCTATTTAAATTTAAAAAAAATTAATTTCCAGGGGCCTAAGTAATATTTTTCTGGAAAGGGGGCGGTAGGCCAAAAAAGTTTGGGAACCACTGATTTAAAAGATTGAAGTTTTTTTTCTATTCTTTCAGTATCTTCCCGTTTCTTTATTACTTTGGGAATCATTCTCTCAATAACCTCAGGACCAGAGACTCATCAGACTAGGACAAGAAAAAAAACCTTACTGATCATCTAGTCCAATTCCTCATTTTACAAACATTTTAGAAAGTGTTCACCGGCAAAATTACTTCATGAAACAAGTGATAACCTGCTTGAAGGCTTGAAGAAAGCTTGGCAGGAGATGTAACTAAACAGTTATCCCAAGGTCATTCAAAAGAGAAAACAAGGACAATACACAATTCTTAAAATGGAAAAAAATCTGTAGGGAGTTTTTACAAACTTTTTTTTCGAGAGAGTTATTACACTTGGACTCTAACTTTGGAGTAATAGAAATAACACATAAACAACGACAATAAAATCCACTGGATCTGATTAAGTACACACAGAGATGAAAGAAAAAAAGATGAAAAAAGAAAAGCAAAGAAAGGAGAATTAAAGGGCAGGAAAAATTGAGAGAGGTTAAAGGACTCATTTACACTTAGCGCAGTGATTCCCAAAGTGGGCGCCACCACCCCTGGTGGGTCCTGCAGCGATCCAGGGTAGCGGTGATGGCCACAGGTGCATTTGGGGGTGGTGAATAGTTTAGGTCAATAAATAGTTTCATAATTCCAAAGTTCAATGTTTCTAATTTACACCTTTCTTTACTATATTTTTACGAAAAAGGTAGAAACATTAATACATGTATCTTTCCTATTAGTTGCTATTAAAATTTAAAAAAAATTAATTTCCAGGGGGCGCTAAGTAATATTTTTTCTGGAAAGGGGGTGGTAGGCCAAAAAAAGTTTGGGAGCCACTGACTTAGAGTAAAAGAGTAGAAATTTGTGAAGAGAACTGTCCTCTCATCTAAACCATTTCAAATAATCATTTTATCCCATTATGGGTACTGTCAATGTAATATATCCATAACCATGAATGTATATGTCTCTAACAAGACCAATTGAGTACCCAAATGCTGGTGAAGAAACCAAAAGATGGGAGATAGGTGAATAAATCATTTTTTAAAAAATCTTCCTAGAGGAACTAGATTTTGAAATAGGCAAGTATCATGTAAAGCATAAGAATTTGATACAACGATTGATAAGTTTCCTATTAGGTATAAGCAGCAGCTAGGTGGCACAGTGGATAGGGCTTGGAATAAGGAAGATATGAGTTCAAATTTTGCCACAGACACTTACTATGTGTATTGCCCTGGACAAGTTATTTCACCCTGTTTGCCTGGGCTTCCTCATCTGTAAAATGAGCTGGAGAAGAAAATGGCAAACCACTCTAGTATCTTTGCTAAGAAAACCCCAAATAGAGTCACAAAGAGTTGGACATGAATGAAACAACTGAACAGCAACAAACCAGGTCTAAATTATAGGTTGATAATCTTAGCAAATGTAAAGTCATGAAGGTAGGAATCAGCAAGGGTTTTGAGTGAGAATGCAATGTATTCATATTAACCACTGGTGTAAAATAGACCAATCTTTAGAATCTGGTGTGATTAGACCAAATTACAACCCAAGTCTTTCCCAGAAGCCATACCCCTGTGAAATAATTGTGTCCTTAGAGTGAGCTAGAATCTAATGTGCTGTGGGATTTAAGGTTTCTGTTATGAATATAAGGAAACAAAAATGAATAGTAGTACATGGTTACTACAAACCTTTCTCCCTCAAAGCTGTTTTATAAATCAATGAGACTAAAAAAATAATCTCAAACCAGCCCTTGAACCAAAAACTGCCTTTGGCTTTCAAAGCCAGTGCTTTTCCACTGTGGAAGGGGAGGGATTAGTTTTAGCCCCGGGTAGATTGGCCTCTTACATTTTCCACATGGTGGAAAGGAATGTTTTTAAGGCAAGGATGAGGCCCTTAGGAGGTAGAAAGACTACTAAAGCACTTGTTAATAATGACAAAGTCCTTACTTGGGAGAACTTAAAGTCAAACAAGCACTTCTAACTACAGTCTGCAAAGATTTATAACTAACTATCCAAGTGGTGGTCACATCTTTTTAACTTAAAGAAAGAGAAGACAAGATAAAAAATTCCTCCAACATGTTTTGCTTTCTTATTCTTAATAAGGAAAAATAAAATGAATTATTTCTGCTGTTTTTTCTACAGAAGATTCTAAAATAAAACTTTTTTACAGTTAAAAAAATTTAAACCATAACCTCTTTTTTAGGCTTTATTCCTTAATCAGACATGTTTATAGAAATGTAAAACTATAACCAGTTGAGTAGATGTGGACCAGCCAAAATGTGTACTTGCCTTCCCCAAATTATTAAATATTTAGATCTTCTATTAAATATGATATTGAATTTTAACATACCCTGTGGCAGACAGTGGCGATTTTACTGAGGCAAAGATAAGAATATATTATCAAACTAAATATGCTTTTGAGTTTATTTAAGCAAATTAGGCATTTTGAGAATACAGTTGGTTTAATAAATGTATCTATTAGTAAAGTATGCTGATCCATAGTTATACAAATGGATCTTTGACTTCACAAATATGAGTATTCCCTGTATTCCGTGTAATGTTACATAGTGTAGCCCATCCAACCTTGACCATCTTTTGCAGTCATTGTCTGAGACTTCTCCCCATTCTCCATAAGTTCACCATTGAGTCTATACAACATATGTGGGACTTTCTTTGTTTTCTCTTGACATTATAAGGATACCAGTGTCTTTCCATTGATTATCCATCATTTTCACCATATGATCAACCTATCTTTTTGCTTATACATTTCTTTGCTCACACTTTTACTCTCATTGTCCTTTGTAAATCCTGGTCGATAATGTGTTGCAGCCTATTCATAACCACAATGTGCCTAGCTATTATCCTTTGAACATACTTAATTTCAATTCTTTGTAGTTATATAATACCAAAATAATATCAAATGTTTGAATATAAGAGTAAAGTATGCCAATTCATACACAGTTTACTTCATAAGATGGTTCCTCAATTTAAATTCTGCTAATTTTCCTACAGAGATAAAACATGTATGTTTAAAGCATGCAACATAATTTTATCATTGGGAAATTTTAAAATAGTATAACTTAAAAAAACTCATATTTTATTCAGATATTTGAGCCTGGCACATTGGAAAGAACACTGAATCTGAAATCAAACAGGATCAGTCTTGAATTCTGGCTTTGCCACATATTAGCCAGGTGACCTTGGACAAGCGTTATTGTTATCCTCTGGGTTTAAGTTTCCTCAGCTGCAAAAAATAGGGATCATAATAATATTTGCATTATCCACTTCTCAGGGTTATGGTAAGAAAAGTAGCTTAGAAACTGTACTATACAAATGTGAGATTTTTTTGTTTTTATAATTACAACAGTAGTGTCATACATTATATTGTTTAGTCCATAAGTTCCATTTTAAGCAATCTTGGTCTATTATCATCTAATTTAAAAAGCATATAATTTAAGGGATAATTGTTTTTGCCTCATTAAAGAAATTTTCTGATTTATCCCAATTCACTGGGAAACTTCTCATACATTTAAAACAAGTTTCATCACCTCTCCCTTCTCCTTCGCAGAAGTAGGAAACTATGGATGTGGACTATTGCATCATGTGCCAGTCTTTTTTGACAACAATGTTTATTTTTGTGTAAGTTGTAAGTTTTCTTCCATACTTTATTATAAAGGATAACTCCCTAGAAGGGACTTGGGAAGAGTACAGTGAGAAATATAGGTAAGCCATACAAAACAAAAGACAACAATAAACTAAGTAAATAAATACAGTGCGTTTCACTTTACCCCATCAAAAAAACTTACTTATATTCTAAATTTTCAGGTATATACCTATTGTTTATGTTATGCCTGTACTCTCTTTTGACCTATAAAGAGTTGTATAGAATCTCTAACACCATGTATATTTCTTAGAAATTTAAAAATATATCTTATTTGTTGCTCATATTTGGGTTTTATGTATTTTAGACTAGTCATACTGAATAGGAAATAAGTGACCTGAAACAGGTTACACCACTGTTAGGCAACTCATTAGCCAAATAGAGTCATGCCAAATGCCCATTGCTCTCCCAGCTTTGACTGAGTTATTTGTGGAATGAGTAAAGCTGAATCTTCCTCACAGAATTCTTTTTAATCAGGTAAACATCCTAAAGTATTTTAAGATTTCATGATCACAAGGGCAGAGAGGTGACAAGGTGGATAGAGAGATAGACTTGAGATGGAAGATCGTGGGTTCAAATTCGGACTAAGACACTTTCTAGCTCTGTGACTAAGCAAGTCACTTAACCCCAATTGGCTAACCCTTACTGCTCTTCTGCCCTGGAACTAATATGTGGTATCAATTCTAAGACAGAAGGTTAAGGGTTAAAAAAAAAACAAAAAGGAAAGAAATTAACGTCTAGTTGGAAATTATACATCTACCCCCTCCCACTGAAATCCCCCTTCCTCCATTTTTTGACAGGGGAGGGAATTTTAGATTAAGTTTTTTGAATCATTCCTAAATGATAGAGTAAGCAGTAACTGTCCAGGAATAGTTTTGTTGCAGTGGTGCATAGATACATGGCAATGATTAAGATGACCTTTCTCAATGTTTGCTTGTTTGTTTTTTTAACTTTGGCAGTGCTGAATCTAAAATTATTAATAATGATAATAACTCACATTTAAATGCTTTAAGGTGACAAGAGAATACATAGCAATAGATTAGTTGGTAGATTTTAATTTTAGCTTAAAGAATTTGGTAAGTTCTTTCATTCATCCAAGAGTCATAGTCTTTTTTGAAACTGAACAAGTTTTTTTTATCTAAATTTATTTATTTATTTATTTGATACATTAAAATACCCAGGCAACATCCTCCCTTCCCACCATACCCCTGATTAGAGAAGATGTCCTTTGACAAAAAGATATATGTATATATAAAACTACATCTTGCTTATTCTTGTCAGTTCTTTTTCTGGAGGTGGACATACACAAGTCATTCTCCAAACAATATTTCTATTGCTGTATATAATATTCTCTTGGCTCTGCTCTTTTCATTCTTCATAAATTCATGTAGGTATAGTCATTTTTAAAATTAAGCTGTTGTCATTTTTTACAGAGCAGTAGTATTCCATCACATTCATTTTAGCTTTCCCCAATTAATGGGCATCTGTTTGCCAACACAAAAAAGAGCAACTATAAATATTTGAGAACATAGAGGTTCTTTTCCTTTTTCCCTGATCACCTTAGGAAATAAACTTAATAGTGGTATTGCTGAGACAAAAGGTATACACGGTTATATAATTCTTTGGGCATAATTCTAGACTTAGGCACAAAGGGAGATACAATGAGCAAATAAAAGAATGGGGTTAGGGGAGGGGAGATCTAGTTGGCTCCATGGATAGAGAGCCAGGCCTGGATATGGGAATGTCCTGGGTACAAATGTGGCCTCTGATAGTTCCTAGATGTGTGTGACCCTGGGCATGACACTTTAACCCCAACTGCCTACCACTTACTGCTCTTCTACCTTGAAACCAATAGTCAGTATTGAATCCCAGTCTGAAGGTATGAGTTTTGTTGTTTGTTTTTTTTTTTAAGAATAGGGAACATATTACCTATCAGATTTGTTGATAGGAGAAGAATTTATGAATGAGCAAAAGATAGAAAGCATTGTAAAATGTAAAACGATTATTTTTGGATACATTAAATTTAAAAGGTTTTATACAAATAAAATCAATATAACAAAGATTAGGAGGAAAGTAGTAAATGGGGGGGGGATTTTATAGGCAGTTTCTCAGATAGATGTCTCATATCTAGAATATATAGAGAACTTTTTAGAATTTATAAGAATATGAGCTATTACCCAATTGATAAATGCTCAAAAGATATGAACAGAGAGTTTTAAGATGAAAAAAATAAAAGCTATATTTAACTATAGGGGAAAATGCTTTAAATCATTATTGATTAGAGAAATGTAAATAACATAACACCAAGATATCTCACGCCTATTAAATTGTCTAAAATGATAAAAGGGCAAAATAACAAATGTTGGTGAGGATGTGGAAAAACAGGAACTGGTCACTTAATCACTGTTCACCTTAGTTTCTTCCTTTGTAAAATGGGAGTAATAATAGCACCCACCACCCAGGATTGTTGTGAAATCAAATAAGATCATGTCTATAAAGAACCTTGCAAACTTTAAAGTGGGGCAGTTAGGAGATGCTGTGGATAGAGGGCCAACCCTGGAGTTAGGAAGACTCTTCTTGAACTCAAATCTGGCCTCAGGAACTTCTTAACTGTCTGACTATCGGCAAAGTCACTTAATCCTGTTTGCCTCAGTTTCCTCATCTGTAAAACGAGCTAGATAAGGAGGTGGAAAATCACTCCTGGATCTTTTCCAAGAAGATCCTAGACGGGATCATGAAGAGTCAGACACAACTGAAATGACTGAACAAACAACAACTTTAAAGTGATATATAAATGCTAGCAATTATTGACATTGTTAGAGTATATATCTATACATAGGAAAAACATCAGTTTAAGTTGATTTAAAATAGGCTTCAGGTTAACATGAGTATTTTAGTCTTTTCTCTTAGTAGAATACTTAAAAAATAATTTTTTTAAATTGTATTTCAGAGATATGCAACATAAGTTACATTAGACTTCACATGAATCACTTAACCTTTCAGGACTTCTTTCAATTGGAGGTCAGATTCTGGGCAAAGTTAGACTATTTCCTCACAGCAAGCTGGGAAATTCCAATTATTTCAGGTTTTAGGGGGTTAGTGACATCCCTTTAATGACCAGCCACCTAAACTATACTCTTACCTTTGATTGCTGACCTCCAGACAATTACAAGTTACTCTGTGGAACTGAAAAAACACATGAACAGCCTCTGAATAGTCCTTTTAGAAGATAAGGGGCAGGTGAGATAGGGAAATAAGAAACTGAATTCTCAGTGAGAAGATAAGGGCAGATCTCTCTATCTTAACCCAAGTTTAATGAGTGAAGTCATTTAGTTTTGGGTTGCCTTAAGGTTTTAGTTCTGGCATAGATGTCATTCTTATCACATTTGCTGATGATCAAGTGAAAAGGCAGTTGGGAGATAGACCTGCTGATAGACAGCCAAGAGTAGGACATAATAACTGAATCATAGATGCATGGAGGAGAGTAAAGTATATGAAGACTAGAAAGGTAGGCAAGGGCTAGGTTGTTGATGGCTTTAAGTGACAAACATAGGATTTTCTATTTGATCCTAGAGGTAACAAGGTAACAAGGAAAGGAGAATGATATGGTCAACCAAAACTTTAGGGAAGGTGCTTTGGCAGCTGAGCGGTGTGAATTAGAATGAGGGAAAGAAGAGGCAAGGGGACCAATTAGAAGGCTATTTCAGGAATCCAGGTCAGCAGGGTCAAGTTCAAATAGAAACAGGAGCCACTAAACCCTACATAAGGATCTCTGCAAGCCACATGTTAACTTTGTTTTAAAATGTAATATCATCTTTGTATTATTGTATTTTACATTGTTAAAAATTTCCCAATTATGTTCTCATCTGACTTGAACTATACTCAAGAGTTTTGTGGGGTCTGCATGTGGCATGTTGACATCTAGGTGGAAGGTGATGAGGTGGCTTTCATTTGGGTGATGGCTCTGGGAGTGAAGAGAAGGGACTGTATATGAGAGACATGGTGAAGGGAGAAGGGAGATTTGTATCACACTGTCTGCAACAACAGTGTATATAGAGACTGGGCTTGAAGTTAGGAATACCCGAGTTCAAATCTGACCTCAGACACTTAATAGCCGTATGATTCTGGGCAAGTCACATAACCTCTGTTTGCCTCTGTTTTCTCAACTGTAAAATGGAGATAATAATAGCACCTATTTCCCAGGGTTATGAGGATCAAATGAGATATTTGTAAAGTGCTTAGCATAGAGCCTGAAATAGTAAGTGAGACACACATATTTTATTTTTCTAGTTATGGGTGCCACACTGAAAGTAGGATGTTGTTTAACTAGAGAGTGCCAGGCCTGGAGTCAGGAAGATTCATCATCCTGAGTTCCACTTTGACCTTAGACTAGGTCCCTTGACCAGTGGAACCCTGGGCAAGATCCTTAAACCTGCTTGCTTCTATTTCCTCATCTGTAAAATGAACTGGAGAAATGGCAAACCACTCCAGTATCTTTGCCAAGAAAACCTCAAGTGATGTCACAAAGAGTCAGGCATGGCTGAAAATGACTGAACATCAATAACAAAATAGAGAGTCTGAAGGGATCACCAACGAAGGGTTCTTATAATTCCATATAAGGATCAATTAAAGGAATTGGGAATATTTAGTTCAAAGAAGAGAAAGAAGAGGATGAGATGGAGGAGGAAGAGGGATGGGGAATAAGAAAGCTTTCTTCAAGAAATAAAAGAATAAGAAAGCTTTCTTCAAGTACATAAAGGTACATATGGAAAAGGGATGCATTTTTTCCTCATGGCCCTAGAAGACAGAACTAAAAGCAATGTTATGAAGACAGATTTTAGCTCCCATATATGGGGAAATTCTAAAAATGAGAGCTACCGGAAAAGAAGGAAGGGTTTGACACCCTTGAGAAGTCTTCTTGAAAAATAGGTTCCCCTTCACTGGACATTGTCTAGAAAAGACTCAATGAGCACTTATTGGGAATGTTGTGATATGGTTCTCAGTCAGGTAAAAACTGGATGAGATGACTTCAGTTCTTGTTCACTCATTTTAGTCATGTCTGACTCTTCATGACCCCTTTTAGGTGGCAAATATACTCCAGCTCATTTTATAGATGAGGGAACCGAGGCAAACAGGATTGTAATTTTCTCAGGGTCGCATAGCTATTAAGTGTCTGAGGTCAGATTTGAACTCAGGAAGACACTCCAGGAAGGCTGGCATTCTATCCACTGCATCACCTAGCTGCCTCTTCCAGCTCAAAGTTTTAGATTCCGTGAAATTCACATTTAGCCAGGTGCAGAAGAAGTATTTTGTTCTAAAGGACTATGTTCTGAGAACATGGGCTATTTACAGCTCAAAGGAAATCTAAAAGATGCTTTGGTACATGAGTTCTTAACCTGAGGTCCATGGTCTTCCAAAGGAGACCATGACTCAGTTTGATAGAGAGGGAAAGAACATCTTAATTTTCATCAACTTATAAATTTAGCAATTCATTCAATTATTTAAAGGCATTATTCTGAGAAGGGCTTCATAGATTTCACTAGACAGCCAAAGAGTCCTATAAGAATTGAGAACCCCTAAATTACTACAGTCAATGAGAGACTTGAGACCCATAGAGAAAAATTATCCTTCTCCTATCCTGTATGCCTCTTTCTTTTGAAAAAGGGTTCTCTTACTCTTTTTTTAAAAACCCTTACCTTCCATCTTAGAATCAAGCAAGAATCAATACTTTTTATTGGATCCAAGAGCAGTAAAAGCTAGGAAATGGGAGTTAAGTGACTTGCCCAGGGTCACACAGCTAATAAATGAGGCTGGATTTGCATTCAGGACTCCTGTCTCCCAGAGCTAGCTTTCAATCCACTGAGCCACCTAACTGAGATTAGACTTAGGTGGTGACTTCCTGATAAGGCAATAAAATTGGATTGTGGTGTAGACAGAGAGTTTCAAAAAAGAAGGAAAGGGTTGACACCCTTGAGAAGTCTTCTTGAGAAATAGGTTCTCCTTCATTGGACATTGTCTAGAAAAGACTCAGTGATCACTTAACTGGGAATATTGTAATAGGGTTCTCTATCAGGTAAAAACTGAATGAGATGACCTCAGTTCTTGTTCACTCTCATGTGAGTCTTCATGACCCCATTTGGGGGGCAAAGATACCAGAATGGTTTCCTATTTCCTTCTCCAGCTCATTTTACAGATGAGGAAACTGAATTTTCCCTTTTCCCAGAATTCAACCCAACAACTACTCTCAGGTTTTTCTCCAGGCTTCTTAGAATCTCCAGGTTTAGACATACACCTCTGAAAATAGGTTAAAATCAGGCCAGCCTCTGGATTTGAGGGGCTGAAATATCCTTGGCCCCAGGGGAATTTTTCTCCAAGTCTTTGGTGGTTTGTCAAATGTCAAACCAAGGAGTCCCTAAGGGCAGTCATTCTAATTTGACTACCAGAAGCCTAGTACAAGTATATAAATGATGCAGAGGCCCTCCCCGATTTCCTTGCATTAGGATACATGCCAACTGGGGTATGTTACTGTTATGACAAGATAGCTTTAAAAATTATTAGATGCAAGTCAGCGTCTTGTACCAACGTGGGCATGCTGTTATTAAGCAATATCTATTTACCATAGGGTTATGGAAGCAGGGCATTCTAGACAATCAGCAAAAGATGGAAAGCTGAGAAGCAGCAACAAATTCTGCATTGAAATGTAAAAATAAATCACTAAATCTCACCTTCAACATACCTATGTGAGCCTAATCTGATTTTCCCACCAGTACTGGGCAATCCATCCTTAATTACATGGAAGTTGACCAAATATGAGCATTTGATTAACTCTGTTCTTTTTCTTTAAAGTCGTTGGTTTGTTTTTGTTTTTGTTTTTTAATCCTCCTCTAACCTTCTAAAGGTCTCCTTTTTGCTTTCCTCAAGCATCCTCTCCCTCCCTGCTACATAGCACTGTGTACACTTGCTATGACAAGACAAAATGCCTCAGCATTTCAGGCAGCCTTCCCCCTTCCCTCTCCCTTGTGAGGTGACTCCAAGCAGACCATTGAGATCACATCATTAGTTCATCACTACAGAGCAATGTTGCTGAACTGACCTACTTTTCATATTTGCCTACAGCAGGCTAATCCTGTTTAGCATTGCCGAAAGGGGATGGGGCAGAGCCAGGAGCTTTCTGACTGGTACAGATGGCAGTCTTCTGCAGTGATCGTTGGTTTAATCTGTTTGTTCTTCTGTTTTCTATTAGTCTAGAGGGTTGGGAGAAGAGCAGAAGAGGTGAGGTAAGGATAGAGGCTTTAAGCCCGGGGATATTTTGTGTCTCCTATTCAGCCTTTTTCAACGGAAATGGAGCATTATGATTAATTATTTTGTGATTCAGAGACCCAAAGTTTTCTCCAAACTTTATAAGCAAATCACAAGACAGAAACTGAGATACCTAACAAACATATATACATATTTAGAACTTTTATTCTTTTCTGAAATGCAGGTACTTTTGACTATGAAGGATTACCTGTCAATTTTTTTTCTGAAATATTCAATTTGTGATTTGACAGAGGCATAGTGTACCCTGTGGTCAGCAGAGTACCTCAGTGGTAAGATTTCCTTGATTGCAGTATCAAGTATTCCTTGAATGCAGGACACATTCTTGTGTCCCCTTTATTCCCTGAAAACATAATAAGAAGAGTAGCAAAGCTATGGTACAGAAGGGAAGGACACTTCATTTAGGAAAATTGAATTTTAGTCTGCCACTTTCTCCTTATGACCTTAAATCATCTAACCTCCTTAGGTATCAGTTTCCTCATCTGTAAAATGGGAATATATTCTGACCTCCCTCCCTTATAGCAATGTTCTGAGAAAAGCACTTTATAAGCCATAAAATATCATATAAATACAAGCTTCTACTTCTTATGATCTTAAGATAATTTCTGGGAGGTAATGCTAAAAGTTTTGCTACTAAGCCATGGCTGAGCTTTGCATTTTTTAAGACAAATCCCAGATATCTAAAATACAAAAATAAGAACTCAAAAATTGATATTCTCTCAAATGGAGAGGTTGCTTCCCAGTGAAAGAATCTTCATTGTCATAAATCCAACCTTCTTATTTTACAAAGGGTAAAGTGATAAGACAGGAAACAAATAGAAGAATCAAAAAATCAGACCTGGGTCCTCTGTTCTGTAGCTGATGGTCTTTAGCATGACACCAGGTCTCTCACTTTCTCCCACATTCACACATCTGGAATAATCATTGTTGATAGCATCATCTTTTAAATACAAATGATCATGGTGAGGAACTTCTCTGGCACAGTGTCTGTACCTCTCATTTGGCACACTGATCATATCTGGACCTGTAGCAATAATTATCTTTTCACCTGGTACATATCTATCATCTCCTTAATTAAAACATAAGATCATAGGTAGAAAGCTAGAAGACACCTTAGAGTTCATCTTGGTGAAGAAACTGGGGACCAGAGAATTTAAATGGACAACTCCACAGAAATTGTCATTGGCATGGCTTGGATTTGAATGCCACCAAACCCACTATTCTTTGCCTGTTCCATGTTACTTTGAAGACAGAGCAAGCTGAGATAATACATTTGTGTAACCCAGACAAGGCTCAGAAATTATCCCTCTCCCATCCTGCATGCCTCTGTCTGTTGGAAGTTTTGAGTCGATCTTGTAATGTATTCAACTTGACTCTAATTCATTTCCATTCAATTCAGCTCAACAAACATTTACTAACCATACATTCTGTGCAATGACATCAGAAAATAAATACTTACCTGACATAAAGAGCTAAATTTCCTTACAGAAAAAAATATTTACCTTTTCAAAAAGCACCATTAATATATATATATATATGTGTGTGTGTATATATATATATATATTCTCTGTCATATCACCCCCAGCAAGCCATGCTGTTTTCAGACAGCTGTTTTAATCTTTGTTCTGGGGTATGGCCCAGAACTTATCTTAGTCTTGGATCTGAGGTCTGGCCTGTGTTTACTTCTACTTGTCCCCTTTTCCTAGCACAATGTCATTTATATTGTAGAGATTCAGTAAATGTTTGTTGATAATGGTGATACTTAGGATGTTGACATAAAATTGCTTATGGTACATAATTGTAACACAATTTAAAAAAAACTTGACTATCATACTTGGAACTCTTGTGAATAAATTATTCTGACTAGCTAAGTTTTTCCAGTGATCACTTGTTTCATTTTAGTTATTTCAAATGATTTTCTAAAATTGTGATGTCTCTGACTTTTTTTTAACAAAATACCCAGAAAGTAATTTAACCTCTTCTTGAGGCCTTGGGTCATCATTTAAATATCAGTCATTGTACTATGATGGTGATTCAGGGCCAGTTAGGGTTTGCAGTGTTTGTATACTAAATGTTCCCAAACTACTGTGCTTTTTTTGGTTTAGTTATCTTTAGAAAAAGTATTTTGTGCCTTCCTTTGCTTTCAGGCTGTTACTTCTTGCTGTTGTCACTGTGCCTGGCTATGGCAGACACTCTCTCCCTTTCTTACTGCTATTTCTGATCTGCTATGAGCTTGGAAGTGAGATAACCAGAGAAACCAAAGCTTCTTTATGGAGAAGCTTTCATTGTAGGGAGAAGTGCAATTTTCTAACTGGTTGAGCCTAGAAAAGAATGTTTCTGTATTTTAAAGCTAACAGGATATTCATCAGACCCCTCCTTGATATTTTTCTGCCCTGCCACTGGTCTAAATATGACTTGGATACAAATTTCATTAAGGAATCATTTTTTTTAATCCATAGCCATTAATGGAGTGCCTACTATGTACCTTACTTTTCCATCATTAAATAGACTTGACGAAACCATTTGACTCCATATTGTCCAAGGAGAGGGGAAAGAAGAAAGAGTTGTGTAGCAATTATTATGAAGTTGAAAGAGTTAAATGATTTATCCAAGGTTAAACAGATAAAAAGGCAGAGAACCAATATTTGAACCTAAGTGAACTGTCTCCAGATGATCCAATTTTCTTTCCACTGCATTACTCCTCTGGGCTAAGTTTTGGCTAGTCCAGATTTATCCAGGAGCTAATTCAATAGACTCTATGTTCCATGAAAGCATCGACTCTGCCTTATTTAATCTTTGACTCTTGCCTAACACAGCATTTTTCAAATAGTAGGAACTTAATCAGTCTTTGGTCAATTGGATTAGATTTTAATTTTATAAGATATTGAATAGCATTAGAAACACTGTTCTTCATGAGTTAAATATAAGCCAAATGGTTGGTAACTAGGTGTCATTTTTGGCATCAATATCAGTAAAATAACTAAAAACATGTCCTGTCATGGGAGCAACCACTGGTTGCTTATAACAAGAGCTCATATTTCTATGTTGCTTTAATTTTATTTAAACCCTTACCTTCCATCTTAGAATCAATTCTAAGTATGGGCTAGGTAATGGGGGTTAAATGATTCGCTCAGGGTCACACAGCTAGGAAGTTTCTAATGTCAGCTTTGAACCCAGAACCTCCCATGTTTAGGCCTGGCTCTCAATTCACGGAACCACCCAGCTGCCCCCTCTGTGTTGCTTTAAATCTTACATAGTATTTAGCTTCACAACAACCTATGAGGCAGGTGTTACAAGTATTATCATCCCCATTTTATAGATTAGAAAAGTTGGGCCCAAAAAGATTAAATGACTTGCTCAGGGTCACAGAGCTACTAAGGCTCAGAACCAGCATTAGAACCCAGGTTGCCTAACTCCGGTCCAACATCTTTTTTTATCATCTCTCTTAAAAGAGCTACCATTTGAGTTTTCTTATGACTGTTAATACAAATACAGGCTGTGTCTTTTTGATGTCAAACAAATGCTTGAGGCATTCATTTCCCTTAAAAAGTCTGTCATGCTGGGGGTGAAAATCAAGCAAATTCTGGTGTTTATTTCTTTAGATATGTAACTAGTTCATTAAATTTTTTGGTTTTCACTGGGTTGTTGTGTCATTGTTATGAAATAGCCACCATGTCAGGGCCATCCAATGGCTTTTGGCCTCATAAATTTATTAAAACCTGGTGCGAATAGGATGCAGTGACATTTCACTTGTTCTATTAACTACTCTCTAGATTCCCCAACCAGTCCACCCACTCACCCAAACCCCAAAACTCCCTGTGAAGGGAGAAAGTGGTAGCTAGCAGCTATATTGACAACCTCAAGGACTGAGCAAATTGTGACATGTTTCAGTGAGAAGGGTGTCTTTTAGTTCCCACAGAAGCCTTTTTTTTTTTTTAAAGAAGAATACATGTTCTCATTGCTGGGTGTCAACTGTTGTTATAAACCACAAATATTGAGGCTGAGCTCCTGCCCTTTTTTCAGGACTTGTGCCAGGGAAGGAAGATGGACTGGGTGAATTTTGCACTGGGTATGCTGCTACTGTACCACCAAGTAAAATCATTTTTCATTTTTCTCCCCTCATAAGGAATTTAGGGCACTTGGTGTTGGACTTTTGGTGGTTGTTTTGGAATGAATTCAGAGTAATAAGGTGTTACATGATTCTAGACAGCTCTAGTGGGTTGGGTTGGTAGCTTTTGCCAAATTCAAGTTGTAGCGCTTGGATGACCTCAAACAAGTTCACAGAGACTTGATTTGAAATGGTAAGAAAAGTCCAGTATTCCTTTCCTGGAAACCTTTAAAAATAGGTTCTACAGCCATCTCTTTTGGAATATTTCCCAGGCTCTTCTTGGACATCTCTATCCATATACTTCCCCCTTTCCATCCCTCATTTTGTTTCATCTTGCCCTGGGTGAATGTCAGTTCCTTGAGGGCAGGACTGTCTCTTTTTTGCTTGTATTTGTATTCTGAGCATTTAGCATAGTGTTTGGCATAGAAAGGGCTTAAGTCATCTGTCTATCTATCATCTTTCTATGGCTTGCAGGATGAGGTAAATGGTTTATTGAAGTCTCTTACAACTCTTGTTCTTTGGCTTTATAAAGAAGCAGAATGAGAATGCAATGAGTAAAACATGGATGGGTTCCTCTCTTCCCTTCTCCTCTTTTTCTTTTCCTCCTGCTATTCTACTTTCTTTGCTTGAAAACAGGAGTTCTTCTGCCAATGGTGTATGGTTAGCCCAGCTCTCTTGTCTTATACTAATGCTCTCTCAGAAGCCATTGTGTTATGGCTCCTCTACTTTCATCCCTTTCAACATCCTGTTGAAACCCCTGCATTCCATTCACTTATAAAAGAATGTGGACCCTGATCTGTACTTTTGGATGCTGACTCAAACTGCAAATACTATGGAAGTTCTGCTATTGACTACAGCCTGCTAAGGAGGGAGGAATAGGGTTGCAAATATGTGCCACCTCTTCAGAGAGTATAGATCCCCCTTTGCCTAATGTTTCTAAAGAGGCCCAGTTTTTTTTTAAGATTATGTGCCTTCACTACTCCCAGAAGACTACCATGAATAATGCTACTTCTCTGCCTCTTCTCCCTTCTTCCTCACTTCCCCAGATCTTAGTGGTGGTATCAGAACTCATTTACATAATGCACTCATTTATTCTCCCCAACTTATCCCTAAGGGATATCATTTTGGGGGCTACACACTGAACATATAGAGAGGCTATATGACAGCAGGTTAACTAAATCAATCAAATGGAATATAGTGAAGGAGACAAAATAAGCTGCTGAAGGCTTTTGTTCCCTGGCACAACTTTGAAAAGGGTGATGCATGCTAGGGAATAATCAAGGACCCTTTGACTCTTTTAGAGTAGCAAGTCTAAGAGCAGAATCAGAAGAAGCTACAGGTGGTTTAGGCTGTAGCTACAGCTTCATATCAAAGAAGATTCTTTCTGTCTATGTATGTGTGTATATATACGTGTGGGTGCTTGCTCACATCATGTTCCATAAATTGATTATTTCAGCCACTGTAAACAGACACAGACAGAAACCCAATAAAGCAGCAAACCCTATTTGTGAGGATTGTTGACTGCATAAATGGTAGTGAATAAATGAATGAATGAGGGAGGGAGGAGAGTGAATGAAAAGTCATTTAATAAGCACTTACTATGGAGAGTGTAAAAGCTGGCTTGAAACTTAACATTAAAAAAAAACACCCTAAGATCTTGGCAACTGATCCCATCATTTCCTGGCAAACAGAGGAGAAAAATGGAAGCAATGTCAAACTTTATATTCTACGGCTGAAAGATCACTGCAAACGGCAACTGCAGCCATGAAATTAAAAGTTGCTTGCTCCTTGGAAGGAAAGCTCTGGCAAATCTGGACAGCATACTAAAAAGCAGAGACATTACTTTGCCAAAAAAAAGGTCCGTACAATCAAAGCTATGGGTTTTCCAGTAATAATGTATGACTGTGAGAGTTAGACTATAAGGAAAACGGAGTACCACAGAACTGACACTTTCAAATTGTGGTGCTAGAGAAGACTTTTGAAAGTCCCTTAGGCAGCAAGGAAAGGAAATGAAAGAAATTAATTCAGACTATTCACTGGAAAGTCAAATATCGAAGCTGAAGATTCAATACTTTGACTACTTAATAAAAATACAGGACTCACCGGAAAAGACCCTGATGTTGGAAGGACTAAAGGCAAAAAGAGAAGAGGTTAGCATGAGATGGCTACATAGTCTCATGGAATATGAACTTGGACAGACTTCAAAAGGATAGTGGAGGATAGAAGGGACTGGAGTGCTTATGGCCCTTGGAGTCACGGAAGAGGAGAATATGATTAAACAACAACATTTGTTAGGAACATCATGTTAAATGGCTAATGGTACAAATGGAAGAGCAAGATAGGAACTTATATCCTAATGAGGTAGACAATATAGCCTGGGAACTTATATTCTAATAAGGATAGTGGCTAAGGAAGGATATTTTGGTCTAGAAAGTGGAACAATAGAGCTGTCAACTGATCTGCTCTTTACAACAACAATGGTAGTGTTGATTCGATTAAAATTCAGAGCAAGAGATATGCAGGAGAAATGGATGGGGAGGAAAGGGAGGATGAATAGATGTGTAGCTGGGGTAAAATAGTATGGCTCTAGGGAGGTCAGAGATAAGTGGCTAAGCAACTCCTGGGTCTGGCCTCTGATGCTCTGGTTTGGAAGATGAAGAATTAGCAGTGGTAGAATAGAAACAATAATTGGGAACTTTAGTTAGATTATGCTTTTTTTAATGACTAGTAAAGTTGAAACTAAAGGGTACAATTGAATGGATAAAAATTCAAGGAAAATGAATTTATTTTGGTGGGGCAAGTATGGGATCAATTAATCAATAAATACCTATTGAACATTTATTCTAGCATGTATGAGTGTTCCAACTACTACTCCATTGAGAAAGATTAGTAATTTCTCTGTAACTTATACCACTAGTTTACATCAGAGGCAGGACTTGAACTCAAACCTTTATAACTCTAAGGCCAGTATTCAATCTATTACTATACAACTCTCTAAAATAAAATCTTAAAGAAATCTACTCCTTCCTAGAGATCACTAAAATAATTATCTAATTAGCCTAATAACATTAAAATAATAGCTGGAAATGAGGAGTAAATTAAGTTGACCCCTTAATGGGTAGTAACGTGGTGAATATCAGGAGTCAGGAAGACCTGCTTTGGAATCTAACCTCATGTGCTTATTAGCTGTTTGACCCTGGGCAAATCATTTAACTTTTGTCCGATTCAATTTCCTCATCTGTAAAGTGAGAAAGGTAATAATAGTGCCTACCTCCCAGGATTATTGTGAGGATCAAATGTGATAACATTTTAAAAAATTTTCATGTTAATAGCAAATTTCCACAAAAGTTTTCCAAAGTTATAGGATCCAAATTGTCTCCTTCCCTTCTTCCCTTTCCCCCTCCTGGAGCTGGCAAGCAATTCAATCTGGGTTATACATGTATTATCACACAAAATGTTTTTCCATATTATTCATTTTGGTAAGTGAATAATCTTATAAAACCAAAACCCCAAAACCTATACCCAAATAAACAAGTGATTAATCATATGCTTTCATCTGCATTTCTACTCCAACAGTTCTTTCTCTGGAGGTGGACAGCATTCTTTTTCATAAGTCCCTCAGAATTGTTCTGTGTCATCATATTGCTGTTAGTAGCTAATTTTCACATTTGATCATTCCACAATATTGCTGTTACTGTGTACAGTGTCGTCCTGGTTCTGCTTATTTCACTCTGCATCAGTTTACATAGGTCTTTCCAGCTCTTTCTGAAATCATCCTGTTCATCATTCCTTATAGCACAATAGTATTACATCACCATCATATACCACAATTTTTTCAGCTATTCCCCAATTGAGGAACATCTCTTTAGTTTCCAATTCTTTGCCACCACAAAAAGAGCAGCTATAAATATTTTTGTACAAGCAGATCCTTTCCCTTTTTTTAAAATGAGATAACATATTTAAACTTCTTGTCGACCATAAAGCACAATGAATGCTAGCTTTTCTTTTTTGAAAATCAGAATAGAAAATGCGGGAACATATAGTTCAATTTTATTCTTAAAGCAAAACACACAACATGTTCTCATATGTACTGACATTATTTATATGTGTCCCCTGGAAGAGGACAGGGACCTCGTGTCATTTATCATTATATCTTAAATGCCTAGAATATTGCTCTGCATGTAGGAGTTAGGGAAAGGACTGGACCTGTACTTTTATCAGTGTTGAGAGCTCCCAGTTAGAAGCTTCCTTTACCAATACAAGAGAAAATCTTTTTGGGATCACTTAGGGGTTAAGAGACTTGCATAGGATCGTGCAACCAACACATGTCAGAGTCGGGTCTTGAAACCAGTTCTTCCTGACTTCAGTGCCAGCTCTCTGTTATTTAGTCATTTCAGTCATGTCCAACTCTTTGTGACACCATTTGAGTTTTTCTTGGCAAAGCTCCTGGAGTGATTTGCCATTTCCTTCTCCAGGTCATTTTACAGATGAAGAAACTGAGGCAAACAGGGTTAAGTGTCTTGCCCAGGGTCAAACAGCTAATAAGTGTCCAAAATGGATTTTAACTCAGGTCTTCCTGACTCTGAGGCCAGTGCTCTATCCACTTAAACACCTAGCTTCCCCTAACTACATCCTTCTCTATTCCACACAGGCTCAAATTGGATTGAAGTGAAGTAACGCATACTTTGAAGTCAGCTTCCATGTCTGGTTAATTTAGCAAATCTGGTCAACAGTGGAGTTGGAGACTTTGAGTTTATTCTTAGACTGCAAGACTGAGAGGCACAGGGAGAGTATGGAAGGAATAAATATGGCCTCAGTGCAAATAAAAAGCAAAGATGTTGTCTACCAAAAGGGTGTGTAAAGTTATAGACATGTTAAGGCCTAGACACATACCAGTCTCAAGTTTTCAGCTTGCTCTCCCTTAACTATAGCAATTACGAACAGAAGAGCATGCCTTGGCTTCCAAAGAAAAAAATATAAAGCCAAAAAGGCCCATGTTTCTTTCTGTCACTTGAGACTCTTGATAGGGTCCCCAAAGTTCCTTTGCCTAAACATTTAAAATCTAATTTGTCACTTTGGTACTAGGCCATGTTTTCTTCATTTTGTTCTCTTTGCAATGAAAGCTCCAGCATTGTTTTGATGAGAGTTCCCAGAGCTGCACATTGCATTTGGATGAGTGGTTAAATGGAGTAGAGATGCTAGAATGGCACTGCATTTTATAGGTTCATTTCTGTTTTTCTATGGCAGCAAAACAGCTCTTACAAACAAAGGCCTCTCCGTGACTCAGCTTCAAGCATGATTCATAAATCTACTTTTCCCCTCTTGCTGATTTTTATAGGCATCTATTGTCCACACCCTGACCCACACACACTGTTACACATTTGATTCTCCAGTTGACTCAAGTTTATACCATGTAGTCTTGTGCCTTTAGGAAAACTACCTCTAAAAGTTTTCTTAAATAAAAACATCCAAAGATAGGAAAAAATATATATGTAATGGCAGGATTATGCTTAAATCCAGATGTCTCAGTCTTTTCTATTTTGGAAATTCCTTGTTAACAAAACTATGTGATTGTGAATTTATTTAATAATGAATTTTCCATTTTCTCCCTTCATTCTATTATTTTAGTGTGTCACAGTTCCCCTGAATAATGAATCATCAAAAGGGAAAAGGGAGAGAGTGGTGTGGGAGGCATTATCCTATTTCATGCTTAATGGATAAAGCAGTTAACTTTTCCTTTTTACAAATCTATTTCATATTCCTTTGTGCAGTTATAAAAGCTAGATGAGTTTGATCATCTCAGTTTAGTTTCTTTTGGTAATCAAATAGACATAATCAATAGATATATTGGTGATAGACAATCAGTAAACTAAAGAGCCTTTGTAAGTGGAAGGAGGATAAATAGAAGTGGCATTAGTTCATCTTTCTGTCCCCAAATCAAAGGATATATAAAAGTATAATGATATTTTGAGTTAAGGTTATTTTTCAAAGGGGAGGAGCTCAGCCAGAAGGTCTCTGCATGATAACCAGCCTCTAAATGTGGAAATGCTAGTCTTAGCTCTTCTCTTCTATCAAGAATATCACTTCCCACTCCACCCTCACCCATTCCATCTCACCCCTAGGTAATAAAACAACATTATTTTTTAAAGTGCTTTGAGGCAATATTTTGATGCATCCATGATCTCACTAATTACCTCCACCTACCCATCCCTTCTCATTCTATGACCTTCTTGTCGATGGTCTTCCATAAATCCCCCATAAAGCATCTCTCCAATAAACCAGAGAGGCCTTTCTCTGGAGTAGAGGTTCTTCTTTGAAACCCATTGGTACTCTGATGAAGCCTATGGATCCCTTCTCAGAATAAAATTTTAAATGCATAAAATTAAATACATAAAATTCAAAGGGAAAAAATTATATTGAAAGACAATGCTCAAAATATCTTAAAAACAATTCACAGACCTCATGTTAAAAATCTCTGCTCTAGATCATTTAATATTTCATAGATACCAGTATAGTATTCAACTAGCCCATCTGTTAGGATCATTACTTGACCCACATACCTTCTTTCCCTTTTGTGTATGTATTTGCTGATCCTTTTTCTCCTGCTTCTTGCATACCAGTTATTGATTGATTGATTCCACTATACCACAACATGGTACAGTGGAAAGTGTAAGAGATTTGGAGTCAGAGGTCCTGGGTTTGAGTTCCAGGTCTCCTCCCTACTGCCTATGTAGTAATTAACCCCTCCAGGCCTTAGAACCTCATCTGTAAAATGGTGGAGAGAAATTTAGATGGCCTATGAGATCCTTTCCATCTTTAAATCTATGATTCCATGATTATTTGAACCATAGCCTACTGGCAGCTTCCATTTGTATTATCCAAAGCCTTTTGGTTTATCTGAAAATTATAGTCTCTGGACATCATGGTGATCCATGATTAGCAACTATATAACATCACTGTTTAAAAAAATGAATATTTGTTATAAGGAGAAACTTTATTTCTGGTTGTATCACTCAAGGAATTTTGCATGGAAGATACTTTGTTGGAGGGAAGACTTTAGGCCTATCTAATAAAATGTTACTTGAAAGCAACCAGCAGTAGAAAAATGTTATATTCTCCATTTTTCTTTCTTTTTTTCAGCAGCTTGCCTTTTATTTATTTTACAGTTTTTAAACTGAACTCTCCTCTTAATGGTACTATAACTTTCCTTTATACTGGTCATATGAGTACTGGAGGGGGCAGGAAGCTGGTCATGGGGGAAGGAACTCAGTTAGTTGTATAACTATGAAGGTGTATTTTCCTATATTTCCTATATCCTCTTATTTTCTTATATTTTTCACAGAACAATAAAAGCAAAGCCTTAATAGGAAATTCTAGTCTTAGCTCTATAGAGAGCAAAGTAGGACTGTAACATATGACCTCTCTTGTCAACATAGTAGAAGTAAAGACAGAATTTATGAGAGCTGAAGAGTTTGACGAACTAGGAAACTAGTTTGGCTAAAGAGGAGGGAGATGAGAGGATATTGAAAAACTGGAGACCAATAACTGAATTTATTGGACTTGGAAGTTTATAGATATCATGGAATCATAGAACCATAGGTTTTAAAGTTGAAATAAACCTCAAGGATCTTCTAGTCCTACTTCCTTATTTTATAGGTTAGAAATAGGTTAGAAGTAGAAGGTAGGCTAGGAGAGGACAAGGGATTCAACTTGCTCTATATACCATAGGTGGTAAGTGGTAAAGCCAAGATTAGACCCTAAGCATGCTAAATCCAAAGCTTTCTTCATTTTACAATGCTGACAACAACAATAGTCTTCAGCATTTGGAATGAACTTCATTGGAGTAGAGGTGGGTTGGTTGCTGAGTGACATGTCAGAAGGGAGTCTGAAAGTGTGAGTGGGGTGTATGAAGTTTGGCAATTCTTCCTTCTGACTTCCTATCTAGCTCCCTACGGGAACAAGAATGCCCTCCATATCATATGTAATAAAGAAACATATAGCCTTTGCTTGAGGATGTCCAGTGAGGGAGAAATCTACTACCTCCTGAAGTTGGCCATTTCACTTTTGGATAACTTTTATTGTGAAGTTTTTCTTTCCATAAAGCCTAAGCTTTCCTTCTGGAAATTTTCACCCATTTCTCCTAGGGGGAAAAAAAAGTCTAAACTCTCTTTCATATAATAGCCCTCCAATATATTTCTGCCCCCATATACTCAACTGCTTACTTGAAGATAGATTGTAGTTCTCCCCAATCCCTCAATTCTTCTCCAGGCTAAATATCCCTATTTTCTTCCACCAATCCTTCTATAGCAGGAAGACAATAGCTTGGCTACTCTCCTCTGGATATTTCATCAATGTCATTCCTAAATGTGGCTCCTGAAGCTGAACACAGCACTCCAAATATGATCTCACCAGTAGGCATATTACGTCCCTAGTGCTTGATGTCATGTTTCTCTTAATGCATTAATTGCCATGTGATATTGTTGACTTATATTGCATTTGCAACACACTAAAAACCCCCAGACTGTTTTGAAAGAAAGTCTTGCTTTGGCCATCTTTTAGTTATGAAGTTAGTTTTATGTGCATCTAAGTATAAATCTTTGTATTTATTCCTACTAAATTTCATCTTCTTATATCAGCCAAATGTTGTTACCCGCTAAAAAATTTTTGGATTTTGACCCTGCCAGCCATTGTATTAACTATCCTTCTCAGCTTTGTATTTTATGAAAATTTGATAAAGATATTATCTATGGGGTCAACTATGTGGCTCAGTGGATAGAATGCCAGGCTTGGAAATTGGAGGTCCTGGATTCAAATCTGGCCTTAGATACTTCCTTGCTGTGTAACCCTGAGCAAGTCACTTAACTCCAGTTGTCTAGCCCTTACTGCTCTTCTTCTTTGGAATAGATACTTATTATTGATTCTAAGAAGGAAAGGGTTTAAGGAAAAAATTACTATCTTTTTATACAAGACATTGAAAAAATGGTGACCAACACAGGGCTAAATGTAGTTGTGGGTGGGGGCAGGAAGTTGGGGAGGAGAGAACTATTTTTCACCTTTCAAATTGACTTCAAATTGTTAATGACCATATTCTAGAACCAGTGTATTCCACATCTTTATATCTCTTCTATAAGAATAGCATGCGAGACATTTATATAATATTTGATAATCTAGTTTAGCTGTAAATTATTTCCCTCAAGCTAGCCATTTCTTCATTTCCTACCAGGTTACACTCCTTTGGATTCCTCCATCATCTGGCCAGTATCTCTTCATTCTCCAAGATTACATCAGTCCTTATGCTCACACTTCATCAATAATTTATTCCATGGGGGTCCTTCTGGTTGGAGGGCAGAAGGCTCTTCCCAGAACCCCTATTTAAATTGAGGCCCAATCCAGTTCTTTCCTCATTTCCTACCTCGATGGCTAAGCTCCTTTGACTTTTCCTCATGCCCCCTGGCTTGATTTCTTCCCTCCTCCTCAACTCATTTCCCTTCCCTTTGATTTCCCCTATTAGATTGGAAGCTCCTGGAAAGCAAAAACTTTCTTTTATCTTTCTTTGTATCCCCTGAGCTTAGCATAGTACCTGGCACCTAGCGACAATTAATAAATATTTATGGGCTGAGTGACTGAAAAGCAGAAAAAAATGATAAGAAAATGCCATTAGCTCTTCTTACTATAGTCATTCTGGTTCTTTGTGATGCCTGTTTACTTTTCTTGGTGTTCACTTATCCTCTTTTACAATAAATTCTAGGATTTTCCCAGTAATCAAAGTCTAACTGACCTTTAGTTTGAAGACTTCACCTCCTTTCTTCTTTTGAAAACTGGAGAGCTTACTTCTACAAACTTCTACAGACTTAAAGTACCACTCTGATTTTCCAGAGTCATTAAGAGATTCTTGACAATGGCTTAGCAGTCCCATCTGCCAATTCTTTGGTTAGCCTAAAATATTCTTCATCCCAGTGCATGGCCTTTTTGGCTTCCTTGGTGTGGCCATTGTCACATCAGTTAAATTTCTTTAAGAAATGATGATAATCATTCAGTTCCTTTACTTATTTTCATTTTTTGTTTTTCAAAGTCAACAACCTTTTTTTAAATTTGTTAATATAGATTGGGTTGGAGTTGCATTTGCACACAGTACCTTTTCAAGGGTGAAGAGTGCGTTCCTTATCCTTCTGTTCTAATTTGATGATAATTTTGACTCCTGCTCTAAAGCAGGGGTTCTTAAATTTTTTGTGTCATGGATCCCCTTTGGCAGTATGGTGAAGCCCATGAACTTTCCAGAATGTTTATAAATGCATAAAATAAAATAAATAGGATAACAAAGGAAACCAATTGTGTTGAAATAGTTACTGATTTTTTTTTTAAGTTCATGGATATGGGGTTAAGAATCCTTGTTATAATCAGTAGATGATGATAAGACTTCACTTGTTTCCAGGCAACAAAGAAATAAAATACTAGAGTTACCTTTAGGTACAACTAATAATAAAGAGAAAAAGAGGTGATTTTAGTTCACATTAGTGAACAGTTTCCAAAGCATATTTCATTTTAAAAATATAATCAGTGAAATAACATTTACAGGCTCCCACACATGTGATATAAAATTAATCTAAAGTGACACATTGCCTACTCACTGTAGCTGATGGTAAGGACATAAGGCAAAAGTTCCATTGACAATAAATAAAACACTAAGCCAACCAATGGTGGATTGAGAATACATGTCCTCGCTTTTTTTTTTGTAATGATTTCAGCTACTTCTTGATATAGTGAAATAAATGAAAAAGTTTTATGTTTATTTGGTTGGGAGGAATTTGAGAGCTAAGTTGGACCTTGTAATTTAAATGATTTGTTAGCCTACTTTACTGAAATCTTCACATTTTTGTTTTCTAGAAGCATTATTACCACTACCAGCATGATCATTAAGTAAAAAAATAGAATTGATTTTTAATAATTTCTGAGCTTTGTGGTAATGTAGTATGAATCAGTGGACTTACAGGCAGAATCAGTTGACCCAAGGTCAGCATATTCTGAAGGGAAGAGTGATGGAAATAGTTTCTTAGTAATATAGATATCTATGATTTGGGGTTTTGGTTTTATAAGATTATTCTCTTACAAAAATGAATAATATGGAAATGTGTTTTGAGTGATAATACATGTATAATCCAGTTGAATTGCCTGTCAACTCTGGGAGGAGGAGGGAAGAAGAGGGAGAGACAACAAGAATCATCAAATTTTATAAAATGTATGTGTAAATTTGTTATTGGAATAAAATAAACATTTTTAAACTCTTACCTTCTGTCTTAGAATCAATACTGTGTTTTGGTTCCAAGGCAGAAGAGTGATAAGGGCTAGGCAATGGGAGTTAAATGACTTGCCCAGGATCACATAGCTAGAAAGTGTCTGAGACCAGATTTGAACCCAGGACCTCCCATCTGTGGGCCTGGCTCCTAATCAACTGAGCCACCCAGGTACCCCCTAAAATAAAGATTTTTTTAAAAAGAATATGGATACCTGCTCAGGTGGGCTTCAATTCTATATGACCTCTGGTATCAGCCTTGTGATTCTGTGTTCTAGTTACTCTATTAGATCTTTGACAAATAGCAGTGGAAGATGTTATTTGCCACATACCCTCTTACTTCCACGATCTAGTGTGAAGATTATGAGTACAATTGGATACTACAGTATTAGAGAGGCAAAGTATCTTTGATTCCTTATGGAGGCACGGGATTTACCTGATGAATCGAAGACAGGGTTTTTAAGACTTCCCTCTTTTCTAGTCAGTTGCCTTGACCTGTGATTGTCACTCTCTCGACCATTTACCTTTTTTAAATATTTCTGGGAGCAGTCTAGAGTCCAGAGGTCTCAGAGATCCCCTAGGAACCATTCTGTAGGGTTTTAGGAAATATTTCTATATGGAACTCATTAGCCAGCTGCCTCCCTACTCCTTTCAAACACATACAACTTCTCTTATTGGGTAATAGTCTAAGACAGTGATGTGCAAAGATGGGGGCCCCCTGAAATGTTTTATCCAGCCAGGGGACATTATTCCTAATCTGACGAATACAATGAGTAGGATACAATTCAATTAAACTTCGAAAGAGTTGCCTTAGAAACAGACTGACAGATGAGCATTTCCTTTCCCTTGGCCCCCACTTTAAAAAGTTTGCCCATCACTGGTCTAAGATATTTTATTTCCTATTAATCCCCTTCAAGCAGTCTGTGTGTCACCTAAAAAGGATTCAACTGTCAAATTCTCTGGGAATTCTTCTTTGATTGACTTCAATTAATAATGAACTTTCCAGGGCAGCTGGGTAGCTCAGTGGATTGAGAGCCAGGCCTAGAGACGGGAGGTCCTAGGTTCAAATCTGGCCTCAGACACTTCCCAGCTGTGTGACCCTGGGCAAGTCACTTGACCCCCATTGCCTTCCCTTATCACTCTTCCACCAAGGAGCCAATACACAGAAGTTAAGGGTTTAAAAATATAAAAAAAAATAATGAACTTTCCAGAAAGACTTCAAGTAATGAATGAAAAAAATAAGTAGAAATTACATAGCATCTAATAAATCTACACTATACTCAGCACTTTATAAATATCTTAGTTGATCCTGACAACAGCCCTAGGAGGTAGATGCTCTTATTATTTGCATTTTACAGTTGAGGAAACTGAGACAAACAGATTACCCAAGATTATACCCCTACTAAGTGCCTGAGGCTGGATTTGAACTCTAATCATCCTGACTCCATGCTTGTACTCTATCCACTATACCATTTAGGTGCCTCATGACACTTTTTGTTCTCTCTCCACATATGCACACCCCCAACTTTTCCCCTTCCTCTTAGACCAGATGGTGAACCTTTTAGAGACCTCATGCTGTCCCCCTCCCTTACCCTTACCCCACACAAGGGAGGGAGGAAGTACTCCCATTGGACTGCTGGGCAGAGGAGTGGGTGAAGTGAGGAATGTCCTCAGGTGGTGGAGAGGGGGAGAAGAGTAGCCTGAGTGCTCTGCTCCCCTCCAGCTATGCCACCTGTGAGCCACCCACCTTATCACATTGGCTGCTGGGCACAGGGGTAAGGGGTGTGAAACAATGTTGTCAGGCATGATGGAGAGGGCAAGGGGAGCAGTTCTGAGTCCCTCTGTCTTTCTAGTAATGAACTCTAGTTGGGGAGGGAGCATGGCATGATGCCCATAGAGAGCACTCTGTGTGCTATCTTTGGCATGCATGCCATAGGTTCACCATCACTGACTAAGCCTATAAGCCCCATGAGGAGAAAGATCTCATATCTAATCTTTGTATATCCTTCTGTCAGCTTCCCCTTCTTCCCCAGGAATTAGCACAATGCTCTACACTTAGTATTTGCTGAATTTAATTGACATAGAGAAGCTATTCCCTAACATGGCCAAAGAGATTTTATAAATTACTTTTCAGTGTCACTTTCTAAAAATGCTGTGAGATATAAGTAGTTTTACTCTATGGCAGAATGTATCATTACAAACAGGCATAGAAATGTAGTGTGGTTTTGAAGGCAGAGTATGAATTGTGAAGAATGCTGAGTGATGTCCACCAACTCATCATGAACTTAAGAGTTCTCACCCTTTCAATTTTATTGTATCCTTGTTAGGCCTGACAACAACCACTACAGACTCCCTTTGTCTTGCCCTTTTCTCAGTTGTGTCTTCTTGTTCTACTGTCTAGGAATCAACATATTCTAACTTTATTTAGGTATTACCTCTGCTGATAAGAAAGGAAGTACTTCCATTTTAGGACTATCAACCAACAAGGATTTTATTAAACCCTTATTGTGTGCAAGGTACTAGGCTCCTAGCTGATAGAGACAAAAATGAAACAATTCCTATCCTTAAAAAGTTTAAATGCTAGCACTTAGGGCTTGAAGGGACCTCAAAAATTATCATTTTTCCATAGTCCTTTGTTAAATTAAAAACCAATAGTTAGATGCCTGCTGGCATCTAGTACCTTTAAAAGAAGTATCAGCAGCCAGGCCTTTGGTTCTGCCTTATCTCTTGTTAAACCAACTCCAAAGACAAGTTAAAAACTATAGTTTTCACCCCAAAACCCTTTTTAAGCTATATGTTCCTATATCCAAATATGTCCATTGGTAGAAATGCAAATTAGGCTACTGGAAATGGAAAGAGGCCGGAAATCTTAATGTCAGATGTGAGTTCCATGGGTTATCACTGTTATAAGAATGCTGTGCAATTTTGACTGTGACCCTTAAATTCTCTATGCTATGGTTTTCATTATTGTAAAATGAGGATAATAGTGCCTTCCCAGTTAAGCTCCAAGTATTCTTGCATAAGAATCAATTGAGGGCATATACATTAAAAGATTTTGAAAAGTTGAAGGATTGCATAAAATATATGTTATTATTAATGAAGGATGCTGCCCTACTTAGCAGGACTTTGCCCCCCTACCCTCAATTTGTTCATCGTCATTAACAACTCAATTTTGCTTTTTCCTATAGTCAACTAGTCTACACATACTAAACTGTTTATTTTCTTCTTTTCATTAGGGATATAATTTTGCCTTTTAGATATACACTAGTAGACTCAGCTAGTTATATTTAACAAAGATATTTAAGAGATTTATATGAACAAACAATTATACAATCTGTAGTTGGAAAGTTTGGTTTATTTAATTTCTTCAAAAAGTACTTAGTAAGGGGTAGCTAGGTAGCACTGTAGATAGAGCAATAGGCCTAGAGTCAGGAAGATTCAAATCTGGTCCCAGATACTTCCTAGCTATGTGACCCTGGGCAAGTCACTTAATCTCAATTGCCTAAAAAATGATACTAAGAAAGAAAGCAAAGGTCATATTAAATATACACATATATTTATGTTAAATATATATACATACATATATCTATATAGATATAGCTTTACTAGCTATGTGAAAGGTATGCTTAGTTAAATCATATCATATAACATGAGTAAAGTACTGTGCAAACCATAAAGTACCATATAAATGCTAACTCTTTTAGAAGGAGCTGGTCTGGGGAGATAATTAGTTTGGTTTTTGGACTTGTTGAATTTGAGGAACCAATGAGGAATCTATGGGGGAAAGCCCAGCATGTAATTGGAAAAGGACTAAAACTTGGTGAAAGCTGGAAATAAAGGTCTATGTCTAGCAATATGTGTAAACATGATTATTATGACCGTGAAAAAGGATGAGGTCACAAAGGAAAAGAAAATACAAGAAAAAAGGGCCAAGGACAGGATTTTGGAAATATATGAAAAAGGATTGTTTATTAAGCCATTTTTCACTTGTGTCCAACTCTCCATGACCCCACTTTGGGTTTTCTTGGCAAAGATACTGGAGTGGCTTGCCATTTTTGTTTCCAGCTCATTTTACAGATGAAGAAACTGAGGCAAAACTTGCCCACAATCACCCAGCTAGGATTAGGTCTGAGGTCAGATTTGAACTTGCAAATGTGAATCTTCCTAACTCTATCCATTGTGCCACTTAGCTGCTGGAATAAGAGAGAGACTTCTCTAAATATGGTCAGAAAGGAGGAGAAAATACAGATAAGGTATGGTCAGAAAGGAAAAAGTAGAAGTAAGGTGACAAAGTAAGGCAGAAACAGATATTGCAGAGAAACCTAAAATGGCAAACCCGGAGGCGGCTAGTTCAGTGAATTGAGTGCCAGGTCTAGAGATGGGAAATCCTGGGTTCAGATTTGGCCTCAGAAACTTCCTAACTGTGTGACCCTTGACAAGTCACTTAACTTCCATTGCACAACCCTTACAACTCTTCTGCTTTGGAACCAAAACACAGTATTGATTCTAAAACAAAAGGTAAGGGTTTAAAAAAAAAAGATGATGATGACTAAGAAAATCCCATGCAACTAGAAAATTAAGATACCACTGGAGACTTGTGAAAATTTTTAATAGAATGATGGTGGTGATGAAACCAGATTGCAAAGAATAAGGAATAAGGAAGGGAAGCAAAGAAATAGAGATAGTTGGTCTGGAGTATTCTTTTTGGGAAAAAGAGAGAGGGGAATGGTTAAGATAGTCAAGAGAACTAAGGGGGAACTGGGCAACTGGGTAGTTTAGTGGATTGAGAGCCAGGCCTAGATGGGAAGTCCTCAGTTCAAATCTGGCCTCAGACATGTCCTAGCTGTGTGACCCTGGGCAAGTCACTTAACCCCCATTGCCTAGCACTTACCACTCTAATGCCTTGGCACCAATATACATTATTGATTCTAAGATGGAAGTAAAGAGTTTAAACAAAAGAGAGAGAAATGAGGAAGGATTTTTCCCGCTTTGGATGGGGAGACCGTGGTATGTCTATAGATGATAGTAAAGGGAGACAATGGAGAATGAGTGACTGGAGAAGAAAGAAGAAATTATTATTGTTTCCCAAAAGAAGTAGCTTTGCAAAGGAAGAGTACTTCTTCCTCCTCATCAGGAGGGAAGGAAAGAATGAATGAAGATACAGAGGGAATTCTTTTGGATAGTTTCTGTCTTCTCAGTAAAATAAAGGAAACACTGATGAGAAAAAGAGAAGTATGGTTAAGGGCTTAGAATCATAACTTTAAAACTGAAAGGACTTAGAAGCTATCTACTTGACTCCTTTTTCATGTTACAAATAAAGAAACTGAGGCTCAGAGAGATTAATTGATTTGCCAAAGGTCACATAGCTATTAAAAGTGGAAGAAGAGCATTTTGGATCCAGATACTCTTGACTTCAAATTCATTGCTGTTTCCATTGTATCAACCTGCCTCTCTGAAGAGTGGGAAAGGTTTTGAAAAACAACTCTTGGAAATGAAGGACTAACAAAATATGAAAAATATATATANTTGTATCAACCTGCCTCTCTGAAGAGTGGGAAAGGTTTTGAAAAACAACTCTTGGAAATGAAGGACTAACAAAATATGAAAAAAAAAAAATATATATATATATATATATAGTGAAGCATGAATGGGACCCAGCTAAAGTGAAATAATATGAATATAATGGATCAAAACAGCTTTGTTCCATGATTCTTTCTAATAATACTTAATACCATGTGAGTAGAATTAGATTAGGAGAGTTCCCCTGGAAAGGTTCAGGGTTGATGGTGAGGGAATCTGTATTGATCATTGAAATAGGGTTCAGACTTTGGTAGAGAGACAAATGAGGTCAAAATTATCTCCCAAAATAAATAGAGAATTGAATAATTATATCTTATAGCGAGGATACTATTCCAAATTTGGACTCCTTTTATACACTATTCTCTTCTGCAATATCACTAAAAACATGTGTATTGAGAATATGTACATAACATAAACTTTTTCTATTTTATTGAATTTTGATGAATCATTTAATTTTAAGTATTTAGAAAAATGCATACCTTCACTTTTCCAGAAAGTCTGTAATTTCTGAACCCTTCATTAAAAAGTTATGTGTTACTCATTTATAATTGCAGTAAGCTACAAATACTAATTTTGTGGAAAGAGATGATTCGTTTTGCTTTTCTATTTAAGCTTCCTCTTATTCAGAGTAATATTAATGTCATCCCACATCCTACAAACCAATAGCTATCATATTGGTCCAGGATTTTCATTTTTATCTGTGAGTTTCTTTTCAACTTCATCCTTTGTCCTCACCTTGTAATCATTATGTTTTGCCCAGTACTTTTGAACAATTATTGGATATAATTGTTACATTTAATATTTGAAAAGATGATGATGGTTTTTCAAGCCCACTAACTGGTTTAGCACTCCAAAATAGATAATATAAACCTAGAACTGTAAGAATAAGGTTAGAGTTGGAAGGAACTTTAAAGATAATCTACTCCCCCAAATCCTCAATTTAAAGAAAATCCGGATCTAGAAAAGTTGGGTGACTTGTTCAAAGTCATCTAGTTGATAAGTAGCAAAGCAGGAACCCAAACACAAGCCCTCTGATCCCAAATCTAGTGTTCTGTCCACTAGTTATTATTAATAATCTTAAATTAATTACTTGAAAATTGATAATTATTATTAATTAATAATAGCTAACATTTTAATAATGCTTTATGGTTTATAAAATGCTTTACATACATTATCTTATTTTATCCTCACAACAGTTCTGTGAGGTAGATTCTATTGTTGTCCCCACTTTGTAGATAAATAAACTGAAGCTAAGAGAAGTCAAAGGTCTTGCCCAGAACATTTAAAGTTAGAAAGTGTCTGAGGAAGGATTTGACCTCAGATCTTCCCAACTTTAGATCCAGAAACAACACAAGGACACTCTAAAGGTCCCTCTGAAGAACTTTGGTATCAATTGAGAGACATGAAAGATACTGGCACAGGACCATCCAGAATGGTATGTCCCCATTAAAGAAGGGGACAAAGCAGAATTTCAGTAGCTCAAAAAAAATAATCCATGAGATGAGCAAATTTAGAGACATCTCCATCCCAAATGTTCATATGGGCTATTTGTGATCAGTGGTAGAGTCTTGTGAACTCATATTAATCTTCTCAGCCATAGACAGACACTATATGTTGACCCTGAAAGAGTAATGTCATTTTGGTCCTCTTCATGTATTGAAGGACAGTAACAACCAACCAGTACCAAATAGCCAAGATGTTAAGAAATGATCTTTCAGAAGTAAATAAGGTGTCTCAGACGGATGGTTGGTTTACTGGTCTCTTTTTAAAGATTTCCAGATATGAAAACTGTATCATTCCCTTAAAAAGCTGTTCCAGAAGTTAGTGACTGACAATAAAAGCATTCTTCCTTATGCCCACCAGAATCTCTCCTGTTTTCATTTAAGCCCATTTTCTCTTGTGGAGTACTCAGCAGACATCAAACACAATTGCTCTGTCTTATTCATTAAAAAAATTTCACATAATTAAAAACAGTAACTAAGTCACCCCTTGATATTAATTCTCTAGGATAAACAAGTTCCTATTCCTTTAACCTTTCCTCCTAAGACCTGTTTTCCATCCTTTTGATCACAGGAATTGCTCTTCCTTTGTCTATTTCTTCACTTCTTTTTTTAAAAGCAATGGCCAAAAATGCTGACACTTATTTCTAAACAAGCACAAAATAAAATGGATATTTCCCTATACATAGTAGAATAGAAAGAGGATTGACCACACATGAAATGATAGACACTCATAAAAAAACAGTAAGAGATCTGGCCATGTGATACAGAATTACTGAACAGAAAATACTTGTCCCTAATAGGTAATTAGGGGATTGAAGTATTCCAGAGTTAAGAAGGACAAAGCACATGAGCTATTTCTTCAAATATGTGTGTGCCCCAAAAGCTTGGCCAGAAGCCCCTGTCTTCTAATGAGTTAACAGGTATAGAGATGGGTAACTCTTTTGCTGCCATATACTTTTTCATGAGAGGAAGAAATTGTAGTTGTCTTATCTTTACTTCATCTCTGAGCTTTAGCAGGACAGCAGAAAATCTCAGATCATCACATTTTCTGGCAGAGGGACTTAGATATTAGAGAAAAGGTCCAGCAAAAGTAGGTTGAAGCTCAATAAAAACAAATGCAAAGGAATAAGTTTAAGGATGCAAAAAGGAATTACAGAGATGCAAGTGGCCTTCTTACTGCATAGCCATAGTGGATCATAAGTGATTTGCTCAAAGTCCCTAAGTTCAGTAGATAGAACTGACGGCCAAACAAGGATTCCAACCCATTAGTCTGTACAAAGAATCCATCTATTGTGCTTGTCTTGCTCTATATTGCCTAGTGTCCGGTACGCTGTACTTTAATGCACCTGACATCGCCTGACTTTTAGGTAGTTCATTCCCTAAGCTCTTTGGAAGGCCAGACCTGTGTACTGTTGCATCATTAAATGAAGTTAACACCACATTTTTCATTCCATAAAGTTCTGAACAGTCTCCATCTGGAAGGCATTAAGCGCATGTCTATTTGCAGATGTGTTAACCCTCATTTTAATTGCTGTACAAGACTCAATTGCTGAGCAAGATCTTCTTGTGATTCTATCATAGAGGAGGCTTTACCATTTCCTGAATGAAGAATTTACTTAATTGGGGGTTATATCTGCATAACTCTTTTCCCTCCTACTTTGAATCAAAGCTGTGTCTCTATATCATGTGATACTAGAAGTAAAAATGAAGTGCTTAGGGGAAAGATTTGTTTTTTGAAGTTTCTGTTTAGACTTTTTCAAAATAAATATTCTTAGGGCTGTTACAGATAGGACTACAGGATCATAGATTTCAGAGATGGAATAGACCTTTCATTTTACAGATGAGGAAACTGAGGTGAGAGATGTTAAGCGACTTAGCAAAATGTAAACATAAATGACAGAGTGGGGATTGAATTGGGTTTTATCTGCATAAATCCTTTCCCTTCCACTTGAATCAAAGCTGTGTCTATATCATGTGATATCTGAAGAATGAAAATAAAATGCTTGAGAGAAAGACTTGTTTTTTCATTCAAGTATCTCTAAATACATCCAAATCCGAACTTATTCATTGAATGCCACATTCTAGGATAAAATGATGAAAATAAAATGATGAAAAACCATAACTGTAGCATTTTTCCTCTTTAAATATAATTTTGGTTTTTTTTCTCATTAGCAAAAATCTATTTTCTCTTCTTTCTGCTTTTTCTCTACTATTGAAAAAAAAGGAAACTAAAACCCTTATAGCAAATATGCAGAGTCAAGGAAAATGATTTCCCGTATTGGCCAAGTCCAAAAACATATCTCAATCTGTATTCTCATTTCATCTGTCAGATTATCTCTGTCAGATTAGTGGAATGCTTATCTCCTGCCCTTTAGAATCATGGTTGGTAATTATGTAGACCAAAGTTCTTAAATCTTTCAAAGCTGTTTATTTTCACAGTGTTGCTGTATAAATTTCATTCTGCATCAATTCATATAAATCTTCCTAGGTTTCTCTAAACCTGTTCTTCCCATCATTTCTTACCTACCAATCACATAAATAATTTTTTATTTTCCCATCATTTCCCATTTGATGGGTACTCCCTTAGTTTCTAGTTCTCTGCCACCACAAAAAGAGTTGTTATATATATTTTATACATATGGGTCTTTTTCCTCTTTCTTTTATGTCTTTGATGTTATAGGCCTAGTCACTGGAGAAATATGCTTTTTAAATTGTTTTAGTTTTAGACTTTTAATTGTCAAAGTAGATGTTTTCAGGACTTTTGAGGATAGTACCACAGGTCCATAGATTTAGAGGCAGAATAGATCCTTATCATCAATTCCAACTCCCTCATTTTACAAATGAAGAAACTGAGACCTAATTTATTAAGCAACTTGTCCATGTTATATGGCAAAGCAGGAATTTAAACACATGTTCTCTTACTCCAAAACCAGCTTTATTTCCACTTTATCATGTTTCCTTCCTTCTCCCTATTTTGCTTTTCTGTAGTAGACACAATAAGTACAGCAATGATTTATTCTTCCCATTAATTGCATTTCAACCATTGTCTTCCCCTCTCAGCATTGAAGGGGATTTGCATCCAACTAAATCAGCAAGCAGCCCTGCCTCCTGCTACAGTGGGCACTCAGTAGACAATTAATAAATACTGTTGACTGAGAGACTGACTTCCTAGCTAGGGAAGACTCCCTAGAGAACATGAGACTTTAGGAGATATTCCGTGGAAAAGAAAGGAAAGAGAGAACTGGAGAATTGTAAAAATTTAGAATTATTGAAGTCGATTGAATGGGAGAGCAGAAGGAGCCAAAAGTGAACTTGTTCCAGGTAATTGTTTGTATTGTGATAGGAGGCATCATTTCTAGAGAAATATTTGTGCAATAAGAGCAGACGGAAACCTCTGCAGCTTGGTACGTCTGTCACTGAAAGCACTGCAGATATTAATATCAGGTATGCATTCTTTAGTCCAAATCCCTGGAAGTAAAAAGTCCCCAACACAGATAGTGTGTCCTGCCTTTTCCTTGGCTATTAGCATAGACTTAGCATAGCATATCTCTTTTATTATGTTTTTTTCAGTATCTCTTCTTAACCCACATGCCATTCTCCTGGTAACACATTCCCAGAACACATAATACATTTCCTTTTTTCTAATGTCTCTTTTTCCCTTAGGGAAAAAAAAGTATTTGACTTCACGGTCCTCTTAGAATCTACCCTTATTGGCATAATTGTTATATATGCCATGATGTCTTTGGTATGAAAAAGAGCCTACCCCCCAACTCTTAGGAACTCATAAGAATAATATAAATAATACATAATAATAATTTGAATTTATATAGTACTATATGAATAATATACATAATATATACTATAATAATAACTAGCATTTATATAGTATTTTAAGTTTTGCAAAGCACTTTTATAAATGTCTCATTTTAGCTTCACACTAAATCTGGGAGATAGAAGCAATCACTATCCCCTTTTTATATATGTGGAAACTGAGACAAGTATTAAGTAACTTGTATGGGGTCATACAGCTAGTATTTTTTTAATTGTAAATTTATTTGTTTGTTACCTTAAAATTCCCAGATAACTCCCTCCCTCCCCTCCTCACACTAATGAAGGCATCATTTGCCAAAAAAAAAATGTGTATATATAAAATTATATTTTGCTTATTTCTATTTATCAGTTCTTTCTCTGGAGGTAGACATACACAAGTCATTAATATTCCCTTGGTTTTGCCCAATTCACTCTTCATAATTTCATCTAGGCCTTTCCGTGTCTGAGGTCAGATTCAAACCCAGGTTCTCCCAACTCCAGGTCTGGCTCTCTATCCACTGAGCCATCTAGCTGTCCCTCTATATTTTTTTAAATTAATTTGCTCATCATTTCAACTATTAAGTGTCTTGAATTCAAACTTGAACATGTCTTCCTACCTAATTATGAATATGGTCAGAGAATTTTTCTTTCCCACTAAATCTACTTTTTCTCTAAACATTCCTTTTTTATTAAGGCTAGCACCTTCTTTCCAGTACACCAGGTTCATAGCTTTATTTGTTTGTTTATTTATTTATTTTGGTTCATAGCTTTAAATTACTCTTCAGTCTACTTTTTTTCTCTATATCCAGTCCATTGTCAAGTTGTATCCACTGTCATTATATCTTATTATCTGTCCACACTTACACAATCACATCCTAGGTCAGGCTCTCATCAGCTCTCAGCTGGACTATTGCCACAGCCTCCTAATTGGTCTTCCTGCCTTTAGTCCTTATTTTCTCTAGTGTCTCCTTCATATAGTTGCCCAAACAATATTCCCAAAGCACAAACTTGGATCACTTGATCAAGGATCTTTAGTAGCTCTCTATTATTTCTAAATTAAAATGTAAATTCCTCTACCTGACATAGAAAGTTCTTTACAAACTGATTTCCAACCTACTTTTCCAGACTAATTTTATCTGACCCCACCTTAATGCACTTTACATTCCAGCCAAATGGGCCTGCTTGCTATCCCTGAACACACCATTCCATTTCCTGTTCCCATGCCCAAAGGCTTAGTGCTTAGAACAGCTCCTCCCTTCTTAGAATCCCTATCTCCTTTCATAGTTCAACTTATATGTCATCTCATATAAGAAGCTTTTCCTAAGCTTCCCTTTCTGTTTTGGTGTTTTCTTCCATCCCAAATTATCTTATATTCACTTACTTATTTATTATTGTTACCCCCCAAGAGAATGAAAGACCTTTGAGAACAGAAACTTTTTCATTTTGTATTTCTGTCTTCAGAACTGAACCAAGGATTTTGCCATAATAGAGACTTAATAAATGCTTATTGAATTGTTTTAAATTCTCCACTAGTCTGGAAGCTCCATAGGGGATGCTTTTTTGTATTTTCCACAGTGCCATGTGCAAAGTTAGATGCTCAGTAAACAATAGGTAAATGCTAGGAGCCTCTGGAGTTTCGTAGGGATCTGCCTTTGTGCAGAAAAAATCTTGTAGGTACATTCTGATTTTAAAATTGTTATGAGTAGAACAAACTAAGGATACCCTTTAGAACAAGGTTTATTAACCTGGGGTCACTAAACTTGTTTTTTAAGAGTATTTTGATAACTATATTTCAATAGCATTTATTTCTTTTGTAATCCTACATATTTGATTTTAGGTATTTAAAAAAATTATTTTGATAAAAGGATCTGTTATCATCATCAGATTGCCAAAAGTGCCAAGATGAAAAACCCCTACTCTAAAGTTATAGGGTAAAGTAGCACTAAAGAGACTTAAACCAACACCAGAATTATGTTTAAGAAAGTTGTAAAAGCAATTTGTTAACTCTGTACTCTTTTCCTTAGGAAAAACTGTGTAGAAAATCTAATGGATGAAGATGAGAAGGACAGAGCAAAGAGGTAAGAGCTATTCTTAACCTACATTTGTATTCTTATTGCCAGATTTTTGCCTTTCCTTACTATTATTTTTTCTTCTGAAGATTTGCTAGGATGTCTGTTTTTAATCTGACGCTAATATCTCAGGGTCTCCATTTTCTAATAGTTTCATCCTTGAGATTGTGTCTTCTGAGTAGACTTAGCATGCCAAATTGCTTCCTATGGCTGCATATTTCTCTTCAGTTCATTATAGGTCTTGAGACCTTTAAAAATGGTTATAAGGGACAGTTGGGTGGCTCATTGGATAGATAACCAGGCCTGAGACAGGAGGTCCTAGGTTCAAATCTGGCCACAGACACTGCCAGCTCTGTAACTCTGGATAAATCACTTAACTCCAATTGCCTAGACCTTACACTTCTGCCTTAGAACCGATACTCAGTATTGATTCTAAGACAGAAGATAAGAGTTTAAAGAATAATAATCATTAAAATTAATGTAATAGGTAAGTTCTAATGATGTGGATAGACACTTACTCCCTGGATTTCTATGGAT
The DNA here is from genome assembly GCF_016433145.1 of Gracilinanus agilis. Taxonomy (NCBI): domain Eukaryota; kingdom Metazoa; phylum Chordata; class Mammalia; order Didelphimorphia; family Didelphidae; genus Gracilinanus; species Gracilinanus agilis. The sequence goes on from NC_058132.1 coordinate 491,023,857, forward strand.
ATGTCACTTAACCTACCTAAACCTCAATTTCCTCATCTATAAAATGAGGGGGTTAGACTAGTTAATCACTAAGTCCACTTCCAGCTCCAAATCAATGGTTCTAATTCAACCAAAGCTCCTTCCCATTTTCCATAGGCAGTAGTATTTTGATCCAACTGCTTGGTTTGTAATTTATAAAAAAAATTAAGAGATAATGAAACTATGTTAATAACTAGCCTACCAACATCAGATGTGTTGATGTGAGTCTCCTTTTCCATGAGGCTCCCTGGTTGCCTCACCCATGGGACCACAACATAGGCAAAGTTGTCCAAACTCTGAGAGAAAAAAGTCATTTCTTCTCCATCCCACTTGAAATACATTTCCAAACAGTAGAGAGAGTAGATGGTGAGGAAGCAGATATACTGAACATACATAGACAGTTTTTTGAAGAAGTTTAGCAACGAAGGAAGGAAAAGAGGTGGGAAAGTAGCTGAATAGAATAGACAGAATCAAGAGAAGGCAATTTTAGGATTAGGGAGGCAGACTGGAGTATGTTTGTGAAGGAGCCATTGGAAAGGGAGTCAATGATAATGATGATAATGATGTTAGCTAATATTTATGTAATACTTTCTGTGGGCTGAGAATGTGCTACTACAGGAATGTGAGACTACAAAGTGAAGATCTCATTTGAGCTTCACTGTAACCCTGGAAGTTATGTGCTATTTTTAGCCCCATTTTACAGATAAGGAAACTGAGGCAAATAGAGGTTAAGTGATTTGCCCGAAGTCACACAGCTAATAAGTGGATGAGGATGGATTTGAACTCAGGTCTTCCTAACTCCAGACCCAGCTTTCTATACACTTTACCACTTAGATATTAATACACATGAGAAAGAATGGGGATGACTACTGCAAGGAGGATGGAGGTAAGAATGGAATGGAATATTAGGATTAACCTTAGTCAGGAAAAGAAATGTCTCTTCTGTAGCCAGAAAAAGGAAGAGGGAGTATATAAAGTTGCTGAGAAGTTTTGAAAAATGGAGATGGTGAGGTGTTGAGCAAATTCACATTGGAGAACATTAATCTTAGTGAAATAGGAGAACAAGAATATTTTGTTTGGGGCTTTTTTCATGCAAGTGGGAATATTTATTGCCTTTGGCCAGGAGCAAGCTTCCATTCCAGCCCCTTCCCTCAGAGTTAGGTCCTTTTCCAATTCAGGAAATTGTGTGGTAGGTACCTCCCTTGGTTGAAGATTTGGCCAATTCCACATTAAGAGTGAAATGTATGTGTGTGGTGGGGGAGCAGATTACAAATGGTAGTGGAGAGAAGAAAAGCAATCACAACAGGGAAACTGATAAGGAGTCACCTAAGAGAATTGTTGAGGATCAGTGAAAGCTCAGCTGAGCCTTACATGTGATAAATTTATAGAGAGTAAAATCAACTTGATTTTTGTCACTTTTCTCCAGTTATGCTCAACAGTCTGAGAAGTTTTATAGAGATACTGAAGACTGGGGGTTAGTCAGAATGAAGGTTAGCAGATAAAGAATAATGGAAGGTCAGGGGAACAAGGGATTCTGGGGTAATGATTTGTGAAACAAAAAGTGGCAGATCCTGGGCTGAGCATAGAGACAAATGAAGTCAGACATGGGGAGATAGAATGGGATGGATAGGGGTAGAGTAAAGCCCCCAGGGGGGGTCATATCAAAGGAAAAAATGTGATTGAGAGACAGGACTGGAGGCTATGATTGTGGGATGGAATGTTCAGGCTCCTAGAAAGAGTACTCCAGAAGAAAGTGAAGTCTCTGGTATGGTTATTCTGCTGGTTGGTGACTGAAGCAGGGCAGAAGTAAATGGAAGACATATTCTGTATTTATGCTAATCACCATTAAGGCCATAGGCTGGAAGGATAGGGAGACTACAAAAGAAATAAAAGATAGGATCACTCTCAAGTTACTGCCATTTAAGATAGTGGAACAAACTAATCCATACATGAAGTACTTAGATTAGATATCCCTATAAGATACTTTAAGATTCAGGGATATAATAAGTGAGGAACCAGTCAACAGGAATTCTTCCTGGCCAAAGAAAGCAAGCTTATATGTGGAAACATGTCAAATTGTAAAATAAATTTATCACTTACACAACTGATGGAAATATTGAGTATTTCACCTTCACTAGAATAGATTCTTCTTGTTGTTCAGTCATTTTATTTGTATCCAGCTCTTTCCTGACCCCATTTGGGTTTGTGGTGTTTTTTTTTTTTTTCCAGCAAAGATACTGGAGTGGTTTGCCATTTCCTTCTCTCGTTCACTTTACAGATGAGGAAACTGAAGCAAATGGAGTTAAGTGACTTGCCCAGGGTCACAATGCTAATGCCTGAGGCCAAATTTGAAGTCAGTTTCAGCACTTTATCCCCTGTGCCCCCAACTACCTAAAACAATGATTAGCCCATAGTTAAAATTAATTAGTATTCCTTTTCATATCAACTGGAAAACTGTGATTCCACAAACCCCTCAGGTGATAATGTATAGAGTGAGGTCTAGGACTTCATAATTTGTGGTTCATTTCTCTAGAAAGCGTCCTTGAGAGCCCAGGATGATTCCTGTACTCTCTAGCTGAGTAGATGCCAATTCTTACACATAATGTAGTTGTTAGCTTTCACTGTCTATAAAAAGACTCAGGTGGGAGGGAGGAGTGGAAACAATTCAGACAAGAAATCTTTCAAGGCAAGTAGAAACTGAACATACTCAACAAGAGTCGAAATAGGAGTTTGAGAAAGAAGGTCCTAAGTTATTAAGAATATGAGGGTTTGACTCTGTTTCCTTGATTTTTTAAACCTTTACCTTCCATCTTGGAAATAATACTATGTGTTGCTTCCAAGGAAGAAGAGAAGTAAAAGCTGGGCAATGAGGGTTAAGTGACTTGCCCAGAGTTACATAAGTAGGAAGTGTCTGAGGGCAGATTTGAACCCAGAACTTCCCCTCTCTAGACTTAGCTCTCAAATTATACTAAGCAAACAGTCTTTTTACTGAGGTGTCATAGTGGACTAATGATATGCCATAGATTTAGAATTGGAAGCCACCTCAGAGGCCAAATTTCCATTGTTCAGAGCCCAATTTCTTCATTGATGATGAAGGAACCAAGACCCAAGGAGACTTAAAGGTCACATAGGTATTACGTATTGGCAACAGGATTTGATCCAAAATCCCCTTCGAATGATTGCTTTTTCCACTATACCACACTATTTACTGTGACATCAAGGAGGTACAGTTGAGAGATGGACTTAGTGTCGGGAAGTCTTGAATTCAAATTTGGCCTCAGCTGCTGTGTGACCTTGACAAGTCACTTAATTTCTCTCAGCCTTGGTCTCCCTATCTGTAAAGTGGGGATTATAATAGCACCTCCTTCTCAGATTCCTGGGATGATAATGAGATAATATGCATAAAGAACTTTGCAAACCTTAAGGATCTATATAAATGTCAGGTGTTAATTAGCTGTTTTTGTTGTTGTTCAGTCTTTTTCAGTCATGTCCAATGCTTAGTGACCCAATTTGGGGTTTTCTTGGCAAAGATACTGAAGTGGTTTGCCATTTCCTTCTCCAGCTCATTTTATAGATAAGGAAAGTGAAGCAAACAGAATGAAGTGACTTGCCGAGACTCCCACAATCAGTAAGTGAGTGAGGCCAGATTCGAACTCAGTCTTTCTGATTAGAGGCCTGAAACTATCTACTGCATGATGTAACTGCTCTTATTAGGCAATGAGCACCTATAAAATTCTGTGTATTGTGGACAACTATCACGTTGTTTTGTGTGGACAAATATCACGTACCCTACCTTCAAAGAATATCCCCAGAACCAGAAGCAAAACATGAATCAATTAGGGAACTACACAAGAAACAATATAATTAATGGTAAAGATGTATTCTACCAAAAACTGAATGTGGGGAAATGAGACTAGTACAACTTCTGCACACAGAGGATAGCCTTCCTCCCCAAAAAGTCATATGGCTCCATTGTAGAAGAGTTCTCTCACTTCATTGTTTCATTTCTTTTTCTGTAAGCTCAATAGGTTAGAAATGAAAAGTTATTACAGTCAGTCATGAAAATCATAGCCCAATTTATCAGTTTGTGTTTCACTGGATAGCACTATCCACCTTCTGGTTTGGATGTGATTTATCTTCCGTGGCTGAATATTGTTTCTCACATGTGCCTTGTCATCATAAAAAAAGTCTCACAAAGGAAGAGTACAACAAATGAAAATCTTTGTGTCAAATCTGCAAGGCTTGAGGAGAATATTTGTTATTTTTTGTGGTTTGGATGGGTTAAATGGAGTATATTAGCAGGCATCCAGTGAACATGAGGTCATGTTAGCAACGTTTTTACTTCCATGCTACCATAATTTCCAGATGTGGTTTGGTACCTAAAACAAAGTGAAATTTGGTCTGTACCAGGCAGAATGCTAATTGTTCCTTTGGCCCAATAAAGAGTTTAATAGAAAGGACATGTCTGTTTGATGCATTAGTTTTTGCTCTTTTCCAGTTTAAAAAAAAAAAACATTTAGTGGTGAAATAAATGATCGGTAGACTGGGAAATTTAGAAATCAGGAAGACTTTCCCAACTCCTCTTAATTCTAGTGCCTGCCCTCTGTTATTTATTTGCATGTTGTCTCTCTATTAGACTGCAGACTCTTTGTGGGAAGGGACTGACTTTTGCCTCTTTTTGTATCTCCAGGATTTAGCACAGTGTCTGGCATATAGTAGGTACTTAATAAATGTTTGCTATTGATTGCTTTATTAATACTAGAGCAGACATGACATTTTGATAGCACATACAAACAATCTTTGGGTAGAAGAACCAAATCAGAGGTTGGAGGTTTATAGTCCTAGAGGCAAAAGGGACCTCAAGATTCATCCTATTCAATACAGTGATAGTGGTGACCATAGAGCACTTAGAGCTTAGTTCACAACAAAAATGCCAAGGTCATCTACTGCATCCCAGGTCATCATCAGTCATCCTGACTTTTGGTCTTGCCACTAGACCTTGATGACTCTGGAAAAGAAACTGAGACTGATGACTTTGTGCAACTATGCCTCACTTAAATCCAATTCATGCACAAGTCAAGACATAACTCCATAATGTCATCAAGCCTCTTCAAAAATGATGGACATGGAGCAGCTAAGTAGTACAGTGAATAGAGTGCCAGGCCTGGAGTCAAGAGGTCCCCGGTTCAAATGTGACCTCAAATACTTCCTAATTGTGTGATCCTGGGCAAGTCACTTAACTCCAATTGCCCAGGCTTTACCATTTTTCTGCCTTAGAAACAATCAATTCTAAGACAGAAGGTAAGGGTTAAAAAAATGAAGGATAAACAACAGCAACCACCTTCATTTTATAGATAAGGAAACTGAGGCCCCAGGGAAATTAAGTGGCCCATCTAAATGAATCTGCTTGAATTCTCAAAGTACTTTAGAAACTAAAACGTCTTATTCAAAGAAAGAAAAGCATTTCTCTTAGGACTTGGGGGAAGCAATATTTTTTGCATAATTTAAGTAAAATCTATTTCAAATAAGATTAATCTTATGTTTGGTCCAAATATTCTCTGATAGCTGTATGGTTAAGTTTCAGTATCTCATTCTTAGTTATTGGAAAGAAAATGTTGGCTTCACTGATCCTGAGTTCCCAAACTACTGTGCCAACTCTCAACTAATTTACAATTATGCACATTAGACTTCAAAATGGTAGTATCATCATGTTGTAAGTACAAGACTGCTTTATGATGTGGCAAACCACCCCCAATGAAAGTAGAAATCTGGGGACAAGCTAGCTGGCAGAATGGACAAGCCCAGGCCCTGGGCAAGTCACTTAACCCCAATTACCACTCATCTAACTTGGAACCAATTTTTATATCAATCCTAAGACAGAAGGTAAGAAGTTTGGTTTTTTTTTAAAACAGAAATCTGTGGACAGAGTATATAAAAGAAAAAGAAAACCTTCAAGTAATGTGTCTTCAGAAGCCCAAATGGAAGAAACGAGTATAAAACAGAAAGAATTTTAGAATAGGCAATCAGGGTTGTTAGTTCCTAGAACAGGTTATTGTGGGAGGTTATGAAATTTTCATCCTATGATATCTCTTAAAATAGGATAAAGATCCATCTGCCTTCTGTGCTTCAGATGTATGTAAATTGGTGGTTAGATTATATGACCTCTTGAGTTCTCTGAAATATAGCCCTATGACTTAATGTTCCCTAAATCCTCCCACCCACCTCCAGTTTTGCAAAGCAGGACTTGGCGACTTGTCTCATGTCTGGCAGAAACAGCTCAGCATCCTTAACCATGAGTAACGGAGCCATTGGTTTTAAGAATAGATAATTTTATTTTCCTTTATTAGGGATTATGTAACAGTTCTGTTCTTGATGCAGCCTAAACAATGCCTTTCTCATTCTACAATGCTTATGGAACTCCTGGGCAGAGTATACCTATGAAACCCTTTTGTACTGGGGCAGGAAGGTCTGAGTTTCTTTATTCATCATATTCCCATGGGTGTCTAGTGGAGAAAATTGGACTTGACTACAGATGTGCCTTCCTGAAAAGTCTTGCATTGACTGGATTTTTGTCTATTAAATTTTTAAGTGCTTCCAGTGAACTTCTCTAAGAGGACACTGCAGTAAATGCTTTTTGCAGCTCAAAGAATACTTTGGTTATACAAATAATCACCCTATAATTTATTGATTTGGGAAGCTCACATTTTTAAATGTAGTGCTTTCTTAGGACAGAGAGCACCCCAAATCCATTGATTGTGAAATTATAAATTTTGTACATTGCAAGTTTGTTTGTTTTTTTGAGGTTGCCTGTAGGGGGTGCTAGGTAAAAGGAGACAAAACTGGAAGTTTGGCTAGAAACACCACTTCAGCTGAATTACTACTATTATTTGTGATCATTATTATCCCCATTTATACAGTATTTTAAAGCACTTTCCTTGCAACTACCTTATGAAATAGTAAGTATAAATACTATTATTGCCATTTCACAGGTGTCCATGATCATAAAGCTAGTGAACTGGGATTTAAATTCAAATTTCATGACTAAATTCAGCTAATTCATTTTTTATTAAGTTACATTATCGCTCTAGTTTGTGCCTCATTCATATTAGGCACTCTGGGTAATATAGTGTCAGTTAGTTGCTAGAGGCTTAGTTTCTTTTGAATAGAGAAGGAGCCCTGACAAGTTTGGTACCAAAGATGTAATAAACGACTTCCTTTCCTTCTTTGTAAAGATGGGAGACAAGGACTGAGGAATACTTAATCATGTTATTGTTGTTGTTCAGTTGTTTAGTCATGGCTAACTTTTTGTGATCCCATAGACCAGTGATGGTGAACCCTTTAGAGATGGAGTATGGAGCTCTGCCCCACCAGCCCCCAGACCAAGTGCTGTGCCTACCCCCCTCCAGACTGCCTGCCATGTCCTGCCCCCCCCCCAATTACTCCACACAGGAGAGAAAGCATTCTCATTGCGCTGCTGGGAGGAGGGGTGAGTGAAGTGAGAAATGCCCTCAGCAAGTATAGAGAAGGGGAGGGGAGTAGCCCAAGCACTCTTCACCCTTCCAGCTCTGCCACCTATGAGCTGCCCACCTTACTCACTGTGCACTCCCCTGGGCTGCTCAGTAGAGGGGAAGGGGATGTGAAAAAATGTTCTCAGGTATGGTCGAGAAGGGGAAGGGAGCAGCTCCTCTAAGTCCTCTGACATTTTAGTAATGAACTGAGGGAGAAAAGCCACATGCCCACAGAGAGTGCTCTGTGTGTCATTTTTGGTACCTGTGCCATAGGTTCACCATCACTGCCATAGACCATTACACGCTAGGCCCTTCTATCCCCTGATGAATGCCCATTGCTTCCATGACACTATCTACGTGTCTTCTCTCTGCCACCTTCTCTTTTCAATATTTCCCAACATCAAGGTCTTTTCCAATGTCTTCTCATTCCATTGTCCTTCTTCTAGCTTCGGATTATAAGGTCAAAGTATTTGAGGACTTCAGAATTTGACCTTCCGATGAATAAACTGATTTAATTTATTTAAGTATTGATTGATTTGATGTCCTTGCTGTCCAAGGAATTCTCAAAAGTCTTCTCCAAAACCATAATTTGAAAGCATTGTTTGTGCAATGCTCAGTTTTTCTCATAGTTCCAACTCTTGGAGCCATACATTGTTACTGGAAATATGGTCACTTTGACTATGTAGATCTTTAAATTTTGAAAAGCACTTCATACATGTTATTTCATTTGAACCTCACAATAAAAAAAGTTATTTTCCCCCTCTTATAAATGGGTCAGCTAAGTCTGAAAAGGTTTAGGTAATTTGCCCAACCTCACAATCTAGCAAGCATCTGAAGCAAGATTTGACCTCAGGTCTTTCTGACTGCAAGTCCTCCATTCTGTTTTTCCTATAATGTTGACTTCTATTCATATATTATTTCGTTTTGCATTTTTTTTCTGACTTCCCCTCTTGTAATGGATGGGTCTGGGAGGGAGAGAAAGAAGTGAAATGAAGGTAACATAAAAACAAATGATATACATAAAATTCTTAAAAATTAAAGGAATTAGGGCTGCTAGATGGCTCAGCAGATTGAAAGCCAGGCCTAGCAATGGGAAGGTCCTGAGTTTAGATCTGGATTCAGACACTTCCTAGCTGTGTGACTGTGGGCAAATCACTTTACCACCCCCTTGCCTAGGCCTTAATGCTTTTCTCCCTTGAAATGAATACAATATTGATTCCAAGACAGAAGGTAAAAGTGTTTATAAATAAATAAGGGAGTCCTACATCCAACTCTGACCTTTTTTGTAATTTTGGCTGAGTCAACTAGAGACAGCAATTGCTCCTGCTAACCTTGGCTGCTCATCAACTTCTATCACCATAAATATGTTAAACCTTACTCTAAGTGGTTCCAGCTCCTTAATCCTAGTCCCCTGCAGAGGACCATGCTAGACACCCTCAACCCTTAAGCCAAATATGGTCCAATGACCTCCCTAAGCTATATTGTTCCTTATCTACCAGCATACTTTTCACATAGGCAGTGAATACAAGTACTGAAACTACTATCCTGTGAAAACACTAATAGTCATAAATTGGATTCATCTTGGCTGCAAGTTAATAGGGAAAAGTACTCAGTCCAGCTAAGCACATCACTAACTCTGGTAATAACTTTCCATTTTATCGGAAGGCATTCATTTTCATAAGCTTTTGCTTGCCCCAGTTGATAATCATTTAGGTAGTATCTTCTGTTTCTCCCATCAGGATTTTATTCAGGTAACAGAGTGAGAAGAGATATTCTAGAGTAAATCAAAAAGCAAATTTTACTTTAAATATGAGGAATCTTGTCGTTTTGAGGTTAGTTGAGTATTAAAGAATTTTTTATTAAGAAAAATAGTCAAAATTCAATTTTTAATATCAACAGAAACAAATAAAGCGTAGGAAGACATTAAGAGGAACCTCCCTCTTAAGGGTGAATGATACATTCTTCCTCTTTAAACACATTATAATGTGGTTTCTAATTAGATTTTATTGACAGAAATACTTTTAAGATATTGTTTTTCTGCCCTGCCCCACCTCCTCCAGGAATGGATTAAAGCAAACAGAGGTTAAGTGACTTGTCCATGGTCCTGTAACTTTCATGTCTTCCTGAGTTAAAGCCTGGCACTCTAGCCATCTCGTTACCCTAAAGTCATTAAGATCTGAGTTCAAATCCAGCCTCAGTTTTCACAAATCCAGTGACTCAGTTTTTTTTCATCTGTAAAAATGGTGATAATTATATAGCCTTTCAGGGTTGTTGTGAACATAACATGAGATAATATTTGTAGAGCACTTTGAAAGTTCTATGTAGTATTTAAAAGAATTCTAAATATTATTTTCTGACTCTTTTATCTATTATATCTGTGTATTTGTTTTAAGGGAGGCTCAGTGCACCTCAAGTGTTCATAAATATTCTACCTCCTCCTTGAAACTAGTTTAGGAAAACCCACATCTAGCCATGTGAGAACCCAAAGAGGCTCTTCTTTTGCCCCAATTTCTGAACTTCTCTGATCATTGAATCTCAGCTTCAGGCACCTAGACTTATGATCATTCTAGTCCCTGAGCCTACTTGGCTTCTCAGGTTCAGCTGTCTGCCAGATTTGTTATCTGATTTTCCCCTCTGCCCTCTTCTTCTGTTGAGGACTAGAAGTTAAGTGACTTTCCCATTGTCATACAATTAGTATAAATAAGTCAAACAATAAATATTTTTATTAATTGCTTTCTGTATTCTAGGCACTAAGAACTGGATACAAAAAGATGCAAAAAATAACCCCTGCCCTCAAGGTGCTCACAATCTAATGAGGGGGTCAATATGCAAACAAATATATACTAGGCATGCCAAATATGAGATAAATGGAAAATTATTAACAGAGGGAAGGTACTAGAGTTACAAAGGAATTAGAGATGATTTCCTGTAGAAGATGGGATTTTAGTTGGGACTTTAAGGAAACTGGGGAAACCAAGAGGTGGATGTGAGGAAGGAAAGTGTTCTGGGAATGGGGGAGCAAAGAAAATTCCAGAGTGTCTTAAGAAATGGAATGTCTTGTTTGTGGAATAGCAAAAAGGCCAATATCACTGGATCAAAAAGTATGTGGTGGAGTAGTAAAAGTGTAAGAAGATCTGAAAGGTGAGGAATAAGAGGAGCTAGGGTATGAAGGGTTTTAGATGCCTACATATTTTGGGTTTGATTCTGGAAGTGATAGGGAACTCCTGGAGTTTATTGATATGCAGAGGTGATGGTGACAGGATGGGACCTTTGATTTAGGAAAATCACTTTGGTGTATGCCAGTAGCATACACCAAATGAAAGCTTTGATTTTTTTCCCATCTTTGTCAGACAGTTCAGGACTACCTTAAGCGTGGTGGTCTTAGAATCTTTTCCCAGGGGACCTCCTTGCTGATAATGAGGTCATTCCAGGATTATCTACCCTATGTCTTCTTTTCAGAGCTGTAAAAACTAATATCGGCTCATTTCCAGAGGATATCACAGTTTGTTCACAGAATGAGCACAACAGAACAAGATTGTGTTTCCATCACTTGTGATAGGAAGCTTCATCATAATCTTTGTAAGGACAATGTGAATAGTCATTATAGACATTACAGAATAATAATAAGCTGTGTTTTAACAACTCAAGTAATTTATAATGGACAAACTGGGACAGGAACAGGGCTTTTTTTGCTAAGGAGATTACATGTTACTTTTCAAATCTAGGCCAAAAAATTATTTATAATGCATATACTTAGAAAGTTAAGTTTTCCCAGCTGTGTGACCCTGGGCAAGTCACTTGACCCCCATTGCCCACCCTTACCACTCTTCCACCAAGGAGCCAATACACAGAAGTTAAGGGTTTAAAAAAAGAATAAAATAAAGATAAAACTAAGAAAGTTAAGTTTTCCTTTAACTTTTCCATGATTTTACATTACATATTTTCTACTGGACAAGCAAAGGGCATCTCAGTCTCTATGTCCATAAATGCAATTCTAGAATATAGATGCCTCTACTATTTATGTACTGTCTGTAGGAGGCAAACAAAGATTAAAAGCCATAAAAGTAGAGGCTATGATCTAAGACAAGAAAGGACTGAGGTAAAAAAGCAGGCCCAAAATGCTTGGGTAAAGGCTGTCATTTTTTTATTAAAGAGGAAAAAAATCTAAACAGAAGATTTAAGATATCTCCCCAGATTTTATCAGGAATCAGCCAATCTAAAATGTCATGAGAAAAGAATAAGATGCAGAGTTAGAAATAACAACATATTATAAAGCTATTTTGAAATAAATGCAGGTGATGCTGTAATGGCAATTTTTTTTTAAAAAAAAGACTAGCTCCTTGCTCTTTACTACCAGTTCTTGGTCTTCCCTCTGTTACCATGATTCAAAGACTTCTCTTTTTGTTATTCACTCCCTAAATCTTTATTACCCAGTCCAGGTCCTCATTTAGTCTTATATTAGCCTCTAGATCATTCTCCCTTTCTTCTCAGGGACTTCAGTACCTGGCACATTGCCATCCTCTCTCCCTTAGGTCCTACTCTAAAACTTGGGGACTTAAAGATTCACACATATCTTTCTTGTGAAAACTTGACTTCCTATTTCATCAGTCGCCTTAATCACTCATTGTGGTTATTAGCTTGTGACCTACAAGCTAATTATTCCTCAGCCAACCAGAGATGGTCTTCACCATCACTTCTAATTACACTTCTAATGACAATCAACTGTGTTGGCTGGATCCTCTTTAAAATTATTTTAGCTAATCTAAACTTGGCCTTTCCTGAAGCAAGGTAGTCCTTCTGCACCTACCTAATCAAATCTCTAGCAACTATTTCAAACCCCTTCTCTCCTCGAGATTTCAGTGAACTCATTTTTCTGTTGCCCTGGGTTATGGAAGTTCTCCCACAGAGTCAAGCCAAGCAAAGCCTCCCCTTCATCTCTGTATGACCAATCACAGTCTTTGTTCTGTTTGTGTTTCTGGACCAACTGTATAAAGGAAATGCTCTCATTTTTAGATGAATCATTGATTACCATAGGATCTTGGATCTTTTTTATTGGCAGTTATCCTTGCTAACAAATTGATTGTGCTTGTACTTTTGTGCCTCGGTTTCTTTTTATCATAGATTTTTATTGCAATAATTCCCTACTTGTTAAAATATAATTCATTTTATATTTTGTGATATTGTTTGATATTTGCCATGTTCAGCACCTTGTGATTTTTTTTAAGGTAGAAACGCCCATATAAGGCTCCCAGCTATTTTTATATCTTTGTGAGTTGCCAAACACATCGAGTAGCTGGTTTACTAGTGAAAGGCTTTTCCATGTTTCATTAGACTGGTCCCTGTAAAGAATTCTCAGTTCTTTTCTCAGACTATACTGAGCTTCTTTTTAACACAGTAACAGTAATAATAATAATACTAAACAATATATTATAGTATTTTAAGATTTACAAAGTGCTTTACAAATATTATCTCATTTTATTCTCATAAGAATCCTGGGAAATTGAGGCTATTATGATCCCCATTTTACAGATAAGGAAACTGAAACAGATTGCATTTAAATGACTTTCACAGGGTCAGACAACTCATATGTGTCTGTGATTATTTTCAAACTCTAGTTTTCCTGAGGTACAACATTCTATTTACTGTGCCACCTAGGTATATGGCAGGACTTGTTGGAGCTTGTACCTCATTGGCATAGCCTTTAAGAATTCAAGTTTGCCTCCATGCCATAATGAGGCATAAGAAGAAAAATTTGTGGAAAGCTGGCATATAACTGATTTTTAATAAATAGTAATTGAACTGATTTGAGTTGAATAGTTATAATTATACCATATAAAAATATTTATAATGTTAATATTTCTTTAGCAGTCTGTAAGAGAGAAGTATCCTAGTGACCTAATAAAAACATTCCAGTCAATATGGTAAATGTATACTTCTGTTGGAGATCATTAGTGGCACCTAGTTGACATAGTGAATAGAGCATTAGGAATAGAATCAGGAAGACGTAAATTAAAATTCAGTCTTGGATACTATCCATGTGATGTGGTTAAGACTCTTGATCTTTGTCTGCCTCAATTTCCTTAAATATAAAGTGGAGATCATAATAGTACCTACTTTCCAGGGTTGTTGTGAGGACCAAGTGAGGTAATATTTGTAAAGTGTTTAGCACAGCACCTGGCAAGTTGGTACTTCATAAATGCGTGTTTCTTTCCTTCCATTAGGCTATCTTTCTTCTTAGATATTTTGATGAATCCATAATCAATCATATGATGACAGACATTCTCTCTACGAACCCAGATCAAAACTCATATGTCATTTTATCCTAGGCAATTTTTGTTCAGCTTTCTACAAAAAGATTTTGGGAGAATGATTTCTGTGCAGAGAAAAGATTCTCAGAATCTCCCCACTGGGGAGCTGTAATCTCAAACAGACAAATATTACTGAGAGCTTCTCCTGAGAGTCTAACATGCATGGACAGACAAGTTTGGGAGAGAAGCTGAGAGGGAAATCTGATGGGAGTTGGGTGAGGGTACAAGTAAGGAAGAGAGGAAACAGGACACTAAAGAAATAGTCTAGGGAAATGGCTGACTGTGGCTAGGGTTGAGATCAACTAGGACCCTCTGTGGCCATTACTGTCTATATCTACCACCAAGGCCAGAGAGGAAAGCTCTGAGACCCAAGCTTATCCGATCAGTTGTGAAATTCCTCCTTACCCAACAATATTAATCCAGTGGTGAAGAGCCTTCCACCCTTTCCTTCTCCCTTTTTATCTGAGAGGGAAGTTAGCTGATCCAAAGTTTTTCAGTCCTTTAAGTTCATTTTTGATTCCTGATTTAATTAATATTTTAATCCTGGCTTATTCCAGATAAAATTTATTTAATTTTACCTTCTTTTTCTTATGTATAAAGAATTATGAAAAAGAGAAGTATGACTGGTTTTATATATAGGAAAAAGTCAAGTCATTGTTAAATCTTGAAACTGATATTGACAATGATAGCTATTTATTAATTTTTATAAATATCCCCAAATTGGCAAGACTGAGTCTAAGTTTTTTGCCCATGAGCAAAAGCAACCTAGTCCCCATTGCTGTCTGGTAGAAGGATGAGCTGGGGGATTACACCTTCTTTTCCCTACTCCCTACATATATATGCAAAGAAATATCTCTGTTGAGGCAGCCCAAGGTAGTACCTGGAGATTATGTCAGACCCTGGGAGAGGAGAAAGGGAGTGTCTAATCCAGGTTGGTAATACCCACCCACATTCCAAGGATGAGTATTCATCTACAATCAAGCAAACCTCTGAACTCAGACAATTCAAAAGTTATATTTACCTAAATCCCCCTAAGATTACCTATCCCATAGTCTTTTTGTAAGCCTATTACTATTTTGTATATCCCTGCAATACTTCAGTTACCCTAGTTGTTACTAAATGGCTCAGCCTACTTCCCTTTCTGGTCATACACATCCTACATGAAGTCCATTTTAAAAAATAGATTCTATTGATAATTTTTGCTATCCTATCACTCATATTTCTTTCTGTATCCATCTCCCTATTCCTTTATAGAGAGTTATTCCTCATTTTAAAAAATTAATAGAAAGAAAAAGAGGAGCAAGAGAAGAACAGTTTAATAAGACTGATTGGCACTTTTTTTGTTGTTATTCAGTAGTGTCTGATTCTTGGTGACCCCATTTGGGGTTTTCTTGGCAAAGATATTAGAGTTTTTTGCCACTTCCTTCTCCAGCTCTTTTTATAGATAAGGAAACCGAGACAAACAAGGTTATGACTTGCCCAGGACTGCACCCCAAACTGCCCGATCCACATGAGATCAAATCTTTTTATTCCCTTTTTTGTATGCCAATCATAATTGGTAATATGATATCTGGACTTGATAAGAATACCTTTTAAGATCATTCAATTGTGTTTATACTGATTCTACATAAATCAAACTACTTACATTAATTATTAGAACTCTCAAGTATTCCAGTCACTACTACTAACTGATATACTTATTTGATTGAAATGGAAGATCTCCCCTTCTTATAAATAAATTATTGGGTTGTATTTTTTAAAGGGGCAGCTAGGTGACATAGCAAATAGAGCTCTGGGCCCAGGGTCAGGAAGGCCTGAATTCAATTTTAACCTCAATCACAATTCCAGCCTGGGCAAATCATAACCACTGTCCTCATCTGTAAAATGGGGACAATAATAGCATCTACCTCCCAGGGTTATTGTAAGGATTAAATGATATGATGAATGTAAAATACACTGAATAGTGCTTAGCACATAGGAAGGTCTATGTAAAATTTAACTATTGTTACGAGCTATTAAACTGGTACATCATAGTTTTAAAAAAGATCTATGATATCTGGTTTATCCCTTGATCTACTAATATCAGCTAAACATCAAAGTACCAAACCCATTTGATCTAAGAGATCTGATCTTGAGCCCATGAAATAAACATTTATTAAGCTCCCACTATGTGCCAGATACCATACTAACTGGGTAATTTATCATAATACAGGGTATTGTGAGGCCTGATTTTAATCTAATGACATGCTATATGTAGCCAAGAGAAAACCATACTGGGAATCAAGAAATCTGAGTCAGAATCCTGGCTCCAAGACATATTAACTGTTTGACCATGAACAAGCCTTTCACCTGCTTTGAAGCTCAGGAAGCAGAGTGGAAAGTACCCTGGACTTGAAGTCTAGATCAGGGTTCTGATTAGGATTGTGAAACTTACTTAATATGTGGCCCTAGCAAATCATTTAACCTCATGAACCTGTGTTTCCTCTTTGGTAAAATAAGATTGATAATGCCTATAAGGACCTGAGTCACAGGATTTATTGGGAGTATCAAATTAAATAATGTAGGTCAAGTACTTAGAAGATCTTAAGAGAAGTCAACCTTTTAGCCCTATAGAGGTATGAGTTACTATTATCCTAAAAAATGGAGACAGAACTTTCTGGAACATAGGCACAAAAATCTGGTTTTCCACCTTTTTTTGTTCTATATTGGAAGGCAGCTTTGAGTAGATTCTGAAATCTCTATAGGTTCTGCCAAAGATTTTCTCACAGTTCCTAGAAGTTTTACTATTGATAAGACCACCAGTGAAAAGTACAGATGTTTGACTTATCCCTTCCCTGATCCCCTGTAGTTCTTTCTGTCTCCATGACTTATTTTGGCCTTAGAATGCATACTGTCATTTGTATCATAAATGCATGTCTTGACTTGCCAATGAGCCTACAAGTTCCTTTAGTGCAGGACCCATTTCAGTGTGGTACAATGAACTTGGTGCCCAGAGATCTGCCATTTAATCAAATTATCTAACACTCAAGCCTCAGTTTCTTCATAGGTAAAATAGGACTTGTTCTGACTGCTTTATACTGTTAGTGTAAGGATCAGTTGAGCCTTACATACATGTGAAACATATTTGTGATCAGATATGTGAAATTACTTTGAAAATGGCAAATTATAAATCATTATACAAAAGTAAGTCATTATCATCACTACATGCTTCTTTTGTATTTGCCACAGCCTTTAGCTTTGAGCCTTGTATGTAGTAGACCCTCAAGAAATATCTATTGGTTTGAGTCTCATATGTTATGAGATACAAGGTAGAACATACTCATGACCCCTGTGTAGCTCAGCCTCAAATTTGGAAGTAATGAAGTTAGGGAAGTATTGTGAAAAATTGACTGGAGCATATTCCTTCACTGCTAAAGGAAGGGATTCCCAACTGGGTACTTTTAACTCAGGATCACAATCACTAGGATCACCTTTTCCTATAGGTTTACCTATAACCGTATTTATATTGCTTTTGTGAAACTGGAACTCTAGGTATTCAGAAAATAAGGCATCAAGGGTGTTGTCAGGAACTGCAAAGACTTCTGGCCGTAGCACATACAAATTCCCTCTACTTCTGGAAAAGTCACTAGTTTAAAAAAAAATTGTCATCTATGAAATGGGGCTAAAGCAATTTAACTTGCCCATGGCATTAAGAATAGGGTAATTCCAGAGTATGGCTTGATATAATGTCTTGATTTCAGTCATGACAAATGATGTCATAACTAGAATGTTTTGGTTACCAATGTTTTTCGTATTTTTAGAGCTTCACGAAACAAGTCTGAGAAAAAGCGTCGTGACCAGTTCAATGTTCTCATCAAAGAACTTAGCTCCATGCTTCCAGGGAACACTCGAAAACTGGATAAAACTACAGTGCTTGAAAAAGTCATTGGATTTTTACAGAAACACAATGGTAAAAAAATGTAACTGCTGTTCTCTGTTTCTATTTAATTCCTTCCCTTTCTATAGTGTCTTCGTGGTTTGAGATTTCCTAGTTTGAATTTTTCTACCTTTCAAGTTTACCCTTTTAAGAAGATGTATATAGATATAGATATAGATATAGATATCTATATATATATAGATATATATGTGTGTATGTGTGTGTGTGTGTGTGTGTGTGTACATAAAACAGGAGTCAGCTGTTCTCCATACCAAATTACTCCTCCCTCATTAATAACCCCTTGTTAGGCTAGGTTAGAAGGTGGCACTGCCCTCCCAAATTGTCTTTATTATTCTGATCACTCATAGCAATAACGTGTTATATAAGGAGTATAGGGAACTCTGAGCAGTAATAACCTCCCAGACCAGTCAGGATATAAACATTGCCAATGGGATTATCCTTATCAAAAGTATGCTTGGAGTATACTTGTTTTTCTGACTTGTAAAAATCTGGGAGTCAGCTGTATTGATTTCCTAACAGACAGATCAGTACCACCTTCTCTTCCCATCCCTGATCCTGTCCCTAATTCTGACTGTGTGATCATCCTTGTATTGTTCTCACTCACTTGGACCGCTGAACAGCCTCAAGTTCTGGTCTGAAAAGATATTGTACTTTTGGACAGTTCTTGGAGCTGTTGTCAATGTAAGATCTTAAGAGGTTATTAAAATCCTGTGTTAGCCTACTTTCTTGTAACCTTTACCAATCTCTTTTCCTCCTAGAACTAACTATACCTTTGCTGCCTCCCACCTGCAGATTAAGAAAAAAAAATGGGGGAAAGTAAAAATGTAGGATATTAATAAGAATGAGAAGCATAACCTCTTTAAAAAAAACAACATGACTTCAAACATAATGAAAAGTCACAAATGTCAGAAGTATTGAGGAAATAATTATAGTTATTCTATCATTACGGCGATGCTTCTCTTTCACTGAAATTTTGCCACAGACAAGATGATTTCATGAGAGAGGGCATGATTGGGACATCTGAAAGTTTCATTGTGCTTATTATTCTTTTGCAATTTCTTTGATAATTATATATACCTATTAAAAATGTGACAGTAATAATATACCGTCTTTTTCAAAGCTGCCCAAGGGAGAGGGAAGAGAAATGTTAATATCTTCAGTTAAAAATGTCAGTGAAGAACAATCCAGTGAGATTGGAATAAAAGTATAACAATACTAGTTTAGAAAGCCCCAATATTGGAACTAGAATATTTCCTAAATAAGCACATTTTCTAAAAACTGAGATTTCCAAATAAAAGTGAACATGTAGTAGCAGAACATTTTGCCCAAATTACTGAAACCAGATCAGTAGTATTGATAAAAGGAGATTGAACCCAGACAGATTGACTTACATTGTCAAATTCTGTTCACCTGAGGAATCTTAGAACCTTAGAACAGAACTAGAAGGAATTTATGTGAATCAATCAGTTCATAAGGATCCTAGTAAACAGTTATGACTATGACCTCCTCATTTTTCTTCATGGGAGAAATGCTACTTATTATCAATTCCCTTACATTCATTCCAAGGGTGAACAAGCATTTATTAAGCACCTACTATACAAAATTCTGGGGATACTAACAAAAAGCAAAAAAAAATTTTTTTTCTTGTTTGATTCTTCTTGTTTGATGGCCTGGATCTTTAAAAATAGGTCCCCTTTCCTTCTCTTCCCTCTCAACCCTCTCCTCACCCCATCCAACCCCCCAGTTTATAGGCTGCATTCCTCAGGAAAACTTTGACCCAAGGTGGGGTGGGACATTGATCTCAACCAGTAAAGAGAGAATTCCAATCTAATGGATTTTGGGATGCGAGACATAAACAAAAAGGAGGGGTCAGGGTCAAGTCTTTCAAGTAAAATGCTTGTGAGAACTTTCCATTAGAAGGCACTTAAATCAATAAGCAACATAAGAAGTTCAGTTCATCAGTTTCATATCATTTCCAGTTGTGTCCCAGAATGCCTGTGTGGCTCCCCAATCAAAAGAGATCATAAAGTCATTCATGTATTGTCATGTACCTTCACTAAGGATGGCAAGTGTAATCTTTGCATTAGTGCAACAAATAGTTGATCTGTTAATGGGACAGTAACACAAGAGCATAGACCAGGAAATGTCAATGTTACCACCCTAAAATGAAAGAATTCTCCCTTTTTCATGGCCTTTTATTTCTGTTTCTATTGACTAAGGCAGAAATACTCTTGGGGTATGTGGATTGGGATTTTGGTGTTTGGGGAAATTAAATTAAATCGGTCAGCACAGTGCACACAGAAGGGAGATAAACAACCCTGGAAATATTGCCCAGTGGAATGTAACATTTCTATTGAATGCAATAAGGACACTCAATTGTGCATCCCTTATTTGCATTTAATTCAGGGCTTTAGGCTCATACAATCAGTGGTGTTGAATCAAAACAGTTTTAATTTCTCTGCAAAAGAAAAAGGCCAGATTCTTGTTTTGATCTCCTCCAAACTTCTACTCACCCATCCTTAAAAAGGGAACAATGATCAGAAGATTGAAGCAAAGAATTGGTCAAAGTACCAAAAATATTCATTGTAAGGACCTGAACCCCAGTTAACTTTACTTACCTTGGCTTTCTGGCTTTCCTATAGCAGAAAGGCAGGAGAGGAAGATAAATGAGAGAATACACCAATGAATACCCATTTGACTAGCCAGTCTATATAGATAATTTTCCCTGGTTAAGCTTTTACCTAGAATTACTGGGCTAAATGAAGGAATCTTGGAGCAAGAGTTGGGGGTAGGGAAAGGGAGTTATTGGATACTATTGTTTGAGATCATGGTCCAGTTCTCATTTTATTTAATGACGTGCAAAGTTGCTTTGAGTTAAGACCAAATTTTCCAACTCATTTTGAGAAATAATGAAACAATAATGGGAATTTAGTTGTATTTATTAAGGTTCCTGCATTAGACTGTGAGCTACTTGAGTGAGAGCAGGGCTTTTTAAAATTAAAAAAAAATTTTTTTTTGCTTTTTGTTAGTATCCCCAGAATTTTGTATAGTAGGTGCTTAATAAATGCTTGTTCACCCTTGGAATGAATGTAAGGGAATTGATAATAAGTAGCATTTCTCCCATGAAGAAAAATGAGGAGGTCATAGTCATAACTGTTTACTAGGATCCTTATGAACTGATTGATTCACATAAATTCCTTCTAGTTCTGTTCTAAGGTTCTAAGATTCCTCAGGTGAACAGAATTTGACAATGTAAGTCAATCTGTCTGGGTTCAATCTCCTTTTATCAATACTACTGATCTGGTTTCAGTAATAGTGATAGAGGGGCAAAGGGGGCTCAATCTTAGCCTCCTTCTCAAAAGGCCAACCCAGGTTATACATAGAAACTTAAGTAATCATTTAAAAATAATTGGTATCCTGATGGCATTCATAACACTGAATTTTCAGTACAGACAGTTCTCACTTAATGGAAATTTTCAATATACAAATTCTACTTTAGGTAAAAAATTTTGAAAGAAACTTGTATTCCAAAAAAAAAACCCATTATGTTAACTTTATTGTGTAGTACTGTGTTCTTTCTACTCTTTTCTGGAGCTGCACTATCAACCTCCCCCTCCCTACCCATACAGCATCCCCCTCCAAAAAAAACAAAAACAAAAACAAAAAATTACTAAAAAAAAATCCCTTTAAGTGAAAACAGACCAGACCAGAGGGAAGGGACCTTCACCCCATTCTGCCCATCCTATATCCATATTCAGTCAGGTACCTCATGCTGTTCTTGTCCTGTAGGTTGCCTTTCCTCTTCTAACTGGGTCCAGCCCCCTCCTTCCCCACCTCTGCCTCCTTGATTTTTCTTCTTCTCAGTACCAGTCAAGCCCCCCAAGTGGCTAACCCCAGTCCCTGCTTTTCCTCCTCCTACTTCTACTTGTCTATCCTGATCCTTGAACTATGTGCTGGCCTCCTGGGGTCCCCTCCCTGCTTCCCTCCCTCCTTCCCTTCCCCACTCCCAGTCAAGTTCTCATTACTTAGAAATCACATTTAAGTAGAATGACCCACTTCCACAAAGTGAGAACTGCCTATATACCACTTTTTTTTATTTCCTAGAGACAGCATATCTAACCTTAAAAAAGTTATATATTAATTGGGCCCCAGGCTACAAAGACTACAATTACTAAAGGATGTTGAAACACCCACTGAGTGAAATGGCAACTATCAGTGTTACTATACCATATTAAAAAGTAGCTAGTCACACTGGACCAATCAGGATAGGAAGACCAGGGTTTACTGCCAAGCTGTTAACTGTCACGAGAATGGCAGTTTGGCCAACAGTCACTTAGCTCACCTAGGTTAGGGTCTATGTAACCAGCAGGCAACAGGTAAAAGTTGTAACAGTTTTAATTGAATAAACAAATAAACAAGGATGGGCATTAGGGAGTCTACTTTTAACAACTAAGGACAAACCACAAGGTCAAGGGAGGGACTTAACTATACTATTCTATTGACCAAAGCCAGGCAGGGCCCAAAGGAAGCAGCACTGAAGTCACAGGGAAAGCTCCTCCAAACATGGTTCCAGCCAGGTATGGTCAGCTCAGCTAAAGGGCCTGAGGATGGCTTTCAATTGGGATCTCACGGTAAATCCAAGGATGGTCTCAGGATGCCAGGAGCCAACTCCACCAAGACAGGTGATCCAAGGTACCCAGGTAGGGAGAGAGAGTTTGCAATGCTGTCCACCAGATCACAAACCACTTCCCCACCTGGTGCTGCTCTGCAGGTCTGTTTTCCATTGCTGAAAGCCTCCACCTCTCTCAGGATCCCAGGGAATCTGGATGCAGTTTTCCCTAACTCTGAGTTCTCCCAGGGTTAGCAACAATTATGTCCCCAACCACTATGGAGTCTCTCTCAGAGAGCAAGAAGCACACTTTCTGCTTCTTCATTCCATCTTGGAATCCTCCAGCCCTTCCTGCGAGGTCCAACACTAATACTAAATTAATAACTAAATAACCCTCACAACAGTTTACAACCAGATGTTGTGGAGTACAATGGTGAACTCCTGGATTTGGGAAGGATACCTTTTGCAAGAATGCAAGACTCCAAAACTTAGCTTAAAGGTAAAAAGAAAGATTTATTAGTAAGATAGGATTATTGGCCAGCAAGATGGCATGAGTGGAACAACCCTGGAGGTTGCTCCCAGAATGCTTCAGTTCAGGGGTTTTTATACCCTTTACAACAGAGAGTAAGTGATGTTGTGTCATGGAGTGGTAAGCACTTAGGCGGGGTGTGGGGTCTGCCTCGAGACCCTCATGGTTTAGGGAACAGATGGATGCCTGAAATACAGCCCGGTGGTATCAAGGTGTAGCCTGGAGGTGCATCTCTGTCCATCTCAACCTAAAGGACGATTCAAAGATGATAATAATCTCAGGGTCTTATAGATGCTATCGGATGTTCTTGGCTTAGAGTCACAAGGACAGAAAGGAGCAAGGGAATTTCCCTGTTTACAGTTTGCCTGAGTTAAGGGGTACAGTGTCCATGCCATCTCTGTACAATGCACATGCCATCTCCCTACCATACCCATGCCAATACCAAATGGTTTAAATGTTACTAATATAAAAGAAACATGTTTTCTTTTTCTCTGCAACTGATAAAATGTAGCCTTTCTTCTAAAGGAAATTTAGACTATAAGAGAAAGTTGAGTCTTTCTGTTGGAGAGCATCTTTTGCCATGATAAATTCAGTCCACAGGTTTATAAAATAAGTCACATATGTTTTGGTTGTTGTTGTTGCCACAGTCCTAATGAATTACATTAGTTATATAATATGTGGCTTTACTGGCCACAGTAGCTATCTCAAATATAAATTTTCTAAAAGTTGGAAGAATTGGAAGACATGAATAAAGGTCAAAGAAATGGAAGTTGTTCTGTTTCTAATTACTTCATTGGCAATACTAGAATTAACTCCCTCTAAGATTTATAAGTAGAAAGTTTCTTCACTAGCTAGATTTTCTTTCATCCTATTCATCTCAAGGGCAAATTCGTCATGACCTGTTGCACAGTTTTCTGCATACAATGGGCACTCAAATATAGGTTGTTAATTGACATTTTTATATGATTTTCTTCCCTGATGTAGTCATTAAGGACTATTGCTCCTTTGGACTACACTCCTTTGCACTTTAAAGATAAAGGAAATATATTTTTTGTTTTATATTAGTTTTAACTTGTTTATTCAATTCTCCAATGTCTTCTTTTTTCCTTTCTATCATTAATTGCTTAAGTACTAGTTGCTTTGTCTAATTGGAACAAAAAAGTATTGCAGACAAGGTATACAGTATGTGTTCCTTACAATTTTAAGCCTATAGAATCTCTGGATTAACAAGTTAAATATTATCCAGAGATTTGTTTGTTTAATTAATTTTAAGTTCTGATGTATAACATAGGCCAGAGATAAGAATTTAGTATACTATTTATAATTTTTTTCTAACACTTAAGATATTTTTCTTAATCATTTTATTGCCTATAAGTCTAAAATAAGGAGCAGTATTTTAATGAGAAAAAATAGATTTTAAAAATACTAGATGTCATATTTAACTTATCAAAAATTCTATCAAATTTAACATAACTACCTATAAATTTTAATGTCTTAAGCACTAAAAATTTTAATTAATTAAATTTATGCTATAAAATGACGGGAAAAAAGAATGTCTTAAACATAGTGCTTATATATGGAATCTATGTAATATGAAATGAAAAAAGAGGCCTGAGAGAAGAGCAAGAATACACCTAGATAAACCTTGTATGCTTTGCATTTGCAAAGAACATTTTAACACTTTAAAACTGCCCTCATGGAAGTCTTAGCTTCATGTTTTCTTATGGTATAGAAGTGAACATAATTGTGCAGACCTTATCAGATTGGAAGGTCTTCTTGTGTAGACCTGTTACCTGTGGGTTCGCTTTCCTGTGACTAGCCAAAATAGTTCAGTTCTCTTTATTTATTTATTTGTTTGTTTGTTTATTGAAAACCCTTACCTTCTGTCTTTGAATTGCTATTAAGAAAAGCAGTAAGAGCTAGATAGTTGGAGTCAAGTGGCTAGTCTAGGATCACATAGCTAGAAAATATCTAAAGTCAGATTTGAATGAAGGTCTTCCCAATTCCAATAGAAGCAGGCTTGATGCTACCTAGCTTCCCCATTTCAATTCTATCTAATGAATATTTATTAATTATGTAATATATGGAAGGCAATAGGGGACATAATAGATGGTGGCCTGGACTAAAGACAAGGTAGATTCAAGCCTCACCACTAATGTCTACTGACTGAGATCCTAGCTGTGGCACTAAACCTCCTGATACCCTGATGTAAGAAATAAAATGGATATAAAAGGATAGATTAAAAAATTATAGTTTTAAAAGATTTATTAATAACCATTAGAAAAATGAAGCTACGTGCCATATTAAGAGTTAGTTTGAAAGACCCGCCATTACCTCCACCACTATGCTGCTTCAGTTGAAAAGAGAGTGTGCCCTTCCAGGCACTTCCTTTTTATTCTTCTCTCTGTTATTACACTTTCAGTCTATGTGATTATGCAAGAGGAATCATGGGAAATGTAGTTTGAAAGAGTCCTAAATGTCCACAGGCATTTTAGATCATGGATCTCAAAATTAGTTCAAGGACACCCAAATTTCCAATATCACATTCCCCCTGAGATCTGGAGGAAAGACTGGTCTTCCCAATGGATCTTGTAAACTTAGCCAACTTTTAAATTACAGAAATTTGGGAATAAAAAGAAAAAAGGATAAAACCAATGATCCAATGATTGCTAGCTGCATTGACAAAAAGCCAGTTAGGGGAAGTCTCCTTTGGCATAAGAGTGTACATTCAAAACAAATGCATTCAATGCCCCATAGTTAAATCAACTGCATCCCAAAGTTCATTTTGGATCTCGATGATGCAGTGTAAGTTCTTCAGGCATCTTCATGGTGCCTTCTCCAAACAGGTTCGTTGTCTGGATTCTGGGGAGATAGCAAATTTCCTATCCTGAAATTATTCTCAAAAGAATTTAAACTTTACATTATAGATTATAAAACATACATTCCTTTCTGAGGATTATACATTCCCCCCTGAAATTACTCTCAAAAGAATTTAAATTTTACATTATAGATTAAAATACAGACATTCTGATTATAAAACATACATACCCTCCTGAGGAGAATCAATAACATTCTCCCCTGAAGAGGGTTAAGGCCAACACCCAGATCAGCTAAGGATACATGGCTGAGTTTTTGGGGTTGTGTGAATCAATTGGCAAAAGAAATAAAGATCCAAAAAAAATCCAAATAAAAGAGAAAAAATAACTTGTGAATGAAATGTAAAATGTCAAAGTCTTATGTGCAAAATGTAAGGAAAAATAAACTTATAACAGGTCCTTGAATCAAGGCCCAATTAAAGTGATTTAAGCAATTGTGCAATTACCCAATTCAATAGCCATGACAACAGAAAGTTACAACACTTACAAGAGAAAGAAAAGGACCAAATTTCCTGTGAAAAGGGAAGTGTCTTTCCCTGGTTTGATCTGCCTGCACATCTCAGGGATAGGGTGAGCCAGGATGATGGCCAAACTTTTGTACTTGACTAGACTTAAGCTCAGGGAAGCCTGGCCTTTAACATATGTCAGAAAAGCTACAACCCCAAACCCCAAACACTAACTTCAAGTCCTTCAGTATTGGCATAGAAGTTCAACAGTCCTACCTGGATTGATATGGTCTTTTTTTATCTTGTGCTGCTAGGCACTGTGCAGTTTCTCACCAATCCCATTAGGACTGGGTAGTCTCCTTCACCTTGTGGCTCTTTTGTTCCCTCCTCCTGGAATCAGACAGAATCATTAATCACAATCCCATATTTATCAATTATTGGCAGGTTTCCATAGACTAAAGCTTTTGGGGTATGCATTAATATTATAGCAAATATATTTACATTAAACTTATATTACTAAAAAACGAAAAAGATTAATGTTGATAATATGTACTTTAAGTACAAAAAAATTTGAAAAAGGGAAAAAATAAAAAAACCTCAAATACTGTATTGCACATAGAAGGGAAAAAATAATAAAAGAATGTTTTAAAAATCAAAAATATATAGCTTAGAATCAGCGAAAGGTTTCTCACCCAAAAATAAGATCCATTTCCTTGTAAGCTTTGCCATGAACTACTGTAAGTGTAAATGACTTTTACAAAATAGCAGATTCATAATGCACATTCAAATAAAGTACCAGAATTTCAATAATACATTTAAGGACAATAGCAAACCCATATGAGTTTTCTATATAACCACTCACTAAGATGTTTAAAAAATGTATACTTGTCACAAATTCAACAGGCATAGTAAATCATTCAACCTTGGCTGAGATATGTTTAACAAAATCTATTACTGCCTCCATCCCAATTGTGGGGCAGAGCCTAGGAAAATCTGATAAAAACCTCTTGGGTCTAAAATATCACTAGAAATTCTAGATCCTTCTTATGAGAAAGCAAATTAACATAAAGAGTTAAAATATCAAGCATACAGGAGCTCTTTTTGGCTTCCTGTGTAATATATTAAAAAGTTTGGGTAGGAAATTTCCATTTGTTTTCTCTACCTTTTTAAGACAACATTCTTTATTTTATACACACACACACACACACACACACACACACACACACACACACACACACACACCCCTATCATCCATTCAGAAGTTACTATGAAATCCTAAAGTCAATTTTTAAGACCTCTTATAAAGTTACAATTTAAATTCTCAAGGCATCATAGTCTTCAAGGTTATATACAATTGGCAAGATAGAATAAAAATTGTTAAGGCAATATGTGAACCTATAGTTGAGGTAACAAATTCAGTATACATAGGACTTATGGGCTTTTACAACTTAAAAAAAATGTGTTTAAGATGTTCATGGTCTTTTTACAATGATATGTTGTTTAGTAAAATCATAGGTAAATGGTACAGATAAAGAATTGTATAACAGAATAGATATCAGTTTAGCTTAATACAGTTAAACTTTTAAAAAAATTTAAACCTTAAAGAAATCAGGAAATACAATAATTTAAGCGAATGACAAATTACAAGCAGTTAGTTAAAAAATCTTTCTACCAATCAGAATAAACTTCTTCACTATTAAGGAGGTACAATAAAATCATGAACAGAATTAATCTAATATCAAAAACTTAGCTTAAAATGATTCAGTGTAACAGAAAGATGTTGATCAGATTAATATATGAACTTAAAACAGTAAAATTAAATCATAAAACAAACAATCAGCAAAGTACAATAAAATACAGAGACTTTCAAAAAAAAAACCATGGAGTCTGAGGAGGTTTACTAATTTTACCTCCAGACTTTTAAAAGTTCTTATTTGGTAAAAGACTAGAAGTCCATGTGCTATCTCAATCTCAGTCCCTCCCCCACAGGAAGAGCTTGGAAGCCAACTGGGGTAAGGACTAGAAGAATCACTGGCGGGGACACTCACGTGGAGAGGCTCATGGGGGGAGGGGGGGTAGACAAGCAGCTAGATCAGGATAAAAAAACCACATGGAGGGGCTTGTGGGTGTAGAAGCTCTCTGTTAAAAGTCATTAATGTCTAGGAGGAAACATACCTAGGAAATTCTCCGATGTGCATAATGAGAAAGAAGGGGGGGTTTTATACTTCCCAAGTTTCAAGCAGTGGCAGGAATGGCCAGTCCTCAATCAGCAGGATGAGCAGGGTGAAAAATCATGGCAGAAGTAGTGTGGTTTGTTAGGTTATCTGAAAAATTGAGTTATGTCTCCAAACTTCAAGTGGTCACCATAAATGTAAGAAATAAAATGGATAATAAAAGGATAGATTAAAAAATATTATGGTTTTAAAAGATTTATTAATAGCCATTAGAAAAATGAAGCCATGTGCCATGTTAAGAGTTAGTTTGAAAGACCCGCCATTACCTCCACCACTATGCTACTTCAGTTGAAAAGAGAGTGTGCCCTTCCAGGCACTTCCTTTTTATTCTTCTCTCTATGTTATTACACTTCCTGTCTACGTGATTATGCAAGAGGAATCATGGGAAATGTAGTTTGAAAGAGCCTAAATGTCCACAGGCAGTTTAGATCAGGGACGTCAAAATTAGTTCAAGGACTCTCAAATTTCCAATATCACACTAAGCAAATTTTCTAAGAATTTACATTTTCCAACAGTGGCTTATCTGCATTCTGTCCCAACCCAAAAAATAATGTAGAAGACATTTTATTACTTTGGAGTTAAAAAAATGAAGAATAAGAATCTTTGCTCTTTGGGATATTAAAATCCATGTTAATTTAGAGAGGCTCTTCCCTAGAAAGTGGGCCACCAAGGTCAACATTTTTGACTGATAGCCAATTTTATAAAATGCTGACTATGGACCAGGTATTTTATGAAGGCTGCCTAATGAGGCATAGTAAAGTTGTATTCTGCATTTTCTACTAATGAACTTCTGCCTCTTGAAGTATTTAAAGTAGTGTTGCACAAATGATGAATAAAATGATGCTTTCTGTGTTGGTATCATTTGAGTTTTCAATTTTTATTTATTTGTTTGTTTTTTTGTTACATTAAAATTCCCAGATATCTTCCTCCTTACTTCCCTTCCCTGTATTAGAGAAGGCAATATATGACAAAAAGATATATGGATAGGGGGCAGCTGGGTAGCTCAGTGGAGTGAGAGTCAGGCCTAGAGACAGGAGGTCCTAGGTTCAAACCCGGCCTCAGCCACTTCCCAGCTGTGTGACCCTGGGCAGGTCACTTGACCCCCATTACCCACCCTTACCACTCTTCCATCTATGAGACAATACACCGAAGTGCAAGGGTTTGGAAAAAAAAAAGATATATGGATATATAAAACTATGTCATGCTTATTTGTATTTATCAGTTCTTTCTCCGGAGATGGACATACACAAGTCATTCTTTAAAAAGTATTTCTGTTGCTGTAGATGATTTTTTTCATTTTTCTAATTTTTTTATTTTTCATATTCTGATTTTTAAACATTTTTAAATGTTTTTCATTCTAAATTTAAAGATGCCACCTGTTCTAAAAGCCATACATTTCTACATACAAAGAAAAAAACACACTCCAAAAGGTTATATAGGAAATTCTAATGATATTTTCTCTAAACCCTATACCTCTGGAATGACTATAATTTTTTCTTCTTATAATTTCACCTTAATAACTCTTTTTTTTTTTTTTAACATTCTTACCTTCTGGGGTAGAATCAATACATGTTAGAATCAATACTGTGTATTGGTTCCAAGACATAAAAGCAAGAAGATCTAGGCCAGTGATGGCAAGCCATTTAGAGGGGTAGTTTAATAGTAAAATTAGGACTCTGGTCCTTAGAATTTTATCAAGTTTCTAAGAATCACTTAGATAGATAAAGATAGAAATATAAGAGATTTTAACCAAATATAAGACCCCACAAGATTGCTCCCAACATGGCCTCCCACAGCTACCTTCTTGCCCTGTCACCAGAGATAGAGAGCGAACACTTCTTGGATTATCCCTTTTATTCCTTCCTTTTACACCCAGGTCAGTTTCAGAGTCCTATCTGCGTCCAGCGCGGAGGCCTCGCTACATGATGTAACTAGTTGACCAGCTTAGGTGACATAAGTGATATAGCTCTAGGAGTGCAGGGATGCAGACAGGACTCCATGAGCGATGCTGGGAGAGGATTCCCTTCACACAGAAGGTGATGTGAGAAATGTCCTCAGGCATGAGTGGAAAGGGGGGAGGAGTACAGTATGGCCCCTCATCCCTCTGGCTTTCTAGTAACGAACTCTGGTGAACTTTGTGCTAGGGCAATGGCATGCATGCCCACAGAGAGGACTCTGCATGCCCCCTCTGGGACACATGCCATAGGCTTGCCACCAGAGGTCTAGGCAATGAGGGTTAAGTGATTGGCTTAGCATCACATAGCTAGGAAGTATCTTAGGTCACATTTGAACCCAGGACCTCCTATCTCTAGCCCTGGCTCTTTATTCATTGAGCCACCTAACTGCCTATATTTTAAACCCTTTACCTTCCATCTTAGAATCAATAATGTGTATTGGTTCCCAGACAGAAGAGTGGTAAGGGCTAGACAGTGGAGGTTAAGTGATTTGCCCAAGATCACCCAGCTAGGAAGTGTCTAGGGTCACATTTGCACCCAGGACCCTTCATCTGAAGGCCTGGCTCTATATATGCTGAGTCACCTCACTATCCACTTTAATAAATCTTTGCTTCCTGGTTACTCTTCAAGGGTAGTTCCTTTCCAGATCTTATGACAGTGCCTAGTACTGAGTAGGCACAACTAAATGCTTATTGGTTTAATTTGAATTGAATAGAAATTCTTGCTCTTAATCAAAGGTGCTTAGACTAGACTAGTCCATAAGATCCTTAAAATTGACCTTCAAGTTATATACCAGAGGCTGTTGACTTTTTTGTGTATTGTGGACCCCTTTGGCAATTTGGTGTAATCTAAGGAGCTCTTCTCTGAATAATGTTTTTAATGGCATAAAATAAAGAAGATTACAGACAAAACCAATTCTATTAAAATACAATTATTATCTATTAATCTATTAAAATAAAATTAAAATATAAACATTTAAATATAAAATATCATAATAATAGTTTTTAATGGTCAAGTTCAGGGACCCCCAGCTAACCCCCATTCTAAACAAGATAGTCTGTTATTTCCTATTGTCAACTATAGTATAGATATTATATCCTGGCTCCCAGGAGGTATCTGATCTTCTCAGATTGCTTTCAGTAATATCCAATCACATGACAATAGCTTGTGTCTCATTTAACTATGCTTTTTACCCGGGCTAATGAAAAGTAACAACATATTTGTATTTGTTTAGAAGTTTCAGCACAAACAGAACTCTGTGATATTCAGCAAGATTGGAAGCCTTCATTTCTCAGTAATGAAGAATTCACCCAGCTGATGTTGGAGGTAAAATTGCATTTTTAAGTTTAAATTTATTCATTTATTTGTTACATTAAAATACCCAGGTAACTCCTTCCTTCCTTCCTTCCTTCCTTCCTATCCTCCCACTAGAGAAAGCATCATTTGACTAAAAGATATATGTATATTTAAAAAAACTATGTGTTGCTTATTTCTATTTTTCCATTCTTTCTCTGGAGATCATGCTTCCAACTATTTCCTGTGCTATATATGATATTCTCTTCACTCTGCTCATTTCATTCTTCATAACTTCATGTAGATCTTTCCATTTAAAAAAATTAATTAATCAATTTGTCATTCTTACGGATTGGTAGTATTCATCACAATCATACTCTAACTTGTTTAGTTATTCCCCATTTGATGGGCATATCTTCAATTTCCAGTTCTTTGCCACCACAAAGAGATGCAATAAGGGTCAAAAGATAAGAACAAAGAGTTTTGGGATGAAGAAATCAAAACTATATAGTTATAGGGCAGCTGGGTAGCTCAGTGGAGTGAGAGTCAGGCCTAGAGACAGGAGGTCCTAGGTTCAAACCCGGCCTCAGCCACTTCCCAGCTGTGTGACCCTGGGCAAGTCATTTGACCCCTATTGCCCACCCTAACCAATCTTCCACCTATGAGACAATACACCAAAGTACAAGGGTTAAAAAAAAACTATATAGCTATACAAAAACATATTCTAAATCATTATTGATTAGAGAAATGCAAACCAAAATAACTGCCAATATCATATCAAACCTATCAGATTGGCTAAAATAAAAGGGTAAAATGACAAATATTGGAAGGAATGTAGAAAAATAAGGTCTCGAATACACTGTTGGGTAGAGCTGTGAACTGATCTAACTATAACAATCTGGAATCATCCCCAAAGAGTCATGAAATTTGTATACCTTTTGACCCAGCAATACCACTATTAGTTTTAGCTCCTAAGGTGATCAGAGAGAAAGTAAAAATGCATTTAAAAATTAGTTTAAGTATTTCAAAAGAAAATGAAGCTTATGGACTTTGGATGTAATTCATCAGTGCAAGTAAAAATTTGGCCATAATCCTTCAAAGGCAGGCCTTGTGAAAAATGTCCTGTTCTGTGATTGCTTGCTCACATGTGTGCTGTGGCTACAGTACTTGGTGGTGTTATAAAGCAAATCTGTACAGTGAAATCCAAAGCAATGTTTAGTAATAAATCAGAATACAATAGGTTACTATTACTGGGGGGAAATGCCTGAATTTCTTACTCAGTACTAGAGACATAATGGGTTATTAGCCAGAGGGTTAATAATAGAAGAGGGGGAAAATCACATATATTCTTTACTTTCATTTGACTTAGACTTTCCTTTTCTCAGAATGTAAGGACCAGTTCTAAACCCTTTTCCTAAAATTAATGCTTAGGAGGTATGCATTTTTTAAAAATTGTACTTTCACATTCTGTTTTCATGAAAGTTTCCAATTAATTAAAACTACTTTTAAAGAGGCAATAAGGTAGAATGGAAAGAAGGCTGGATTTTGAGTCAAGGGGATGAGTTCAAATAACTACCCTGTTCCTTAATATCTTTTTATTGTTCAGTTACATAATTCTGCCTGATTCTTTGTGACCCCATTTGAGGTTTTCTTGACAAAGAGACTGGAGTGGTTTGCCATTTCCTTCTCCAACTCATTTTTATAAATGAAGAAACTGAGGCAATCAAGTAAAATAACTTGCCTAGGTCTCACACAGCTAGTAAGCATCTAAGGTCAGGTTTGAACACAAGAAGATGAATCTCCTTGATTCCTGGCCTGGCTATATTCTCTATGCCACCTACCTTTGTTGCCCTAGGGAAATTACTTTTCTTCTATTGGCTTGAGTATCCCCATCAGGAAAATGAGAGATTTAAACTAGAAGTTCCCTAGGGAACTTTCTATTTTTGAGGCTTCGATCCTAAGTGTTTCTGAAAGACCAGGTGGCATAAAGGCAAGAGAGATGGCCTGGGCAAATTATTTAACTCCTCTGAGCCTCTGTTTTCTGATCTGTAAAATGAGGATAAGAGTACCAGATAGTTCCTATCTTACAAGGCTGTTATAAGGTTCAAATAAGATAATCTATGTAAAGCAATCAGGAAAAATGTAAGTGCTATACAAATGCCAATTATTATTACTTTATAATTTTGTTAATTTTTTTTCTTGTAAAATTGTAATCCAAATTTTATGATTCAAAATTAATCATGGATATTGGAGAACTATCTTAAGGAAAATTATATGTACCTCTAATACTATATTTATATATGTATACACACACATTTATCCTCTTTGTGATAAGTGTTATATACCCATTGGCTTATTTTTTCCTTCCAAGTTTGTGATCAAGACAGTTATGAAGGCAGAGAACTATTTTTTCTGAAAATATTTCTAGTCTAAAGAGTACAATGTTAACTCACATTTCTAAAGTGATTCAAGACTTACAAAGAACTTACCCAGAAAAGACCTTATAGGTGAAATACATTATTAATATTATTCCCTGGGGCAGGTAGTTGACTCAATGGATAGAGTTCCAAGTCTAGAGATGAGAGGTCCATAGTTCAGATTTAACCTCAGATACTTCCTAGCTGTGTGACCCTGGGCAAGTCATTAACCCCAATTACCCAGCCCTAACCCGTCTTCTGCCTTGGAACCAATAGTTAGTATCAAGTCTAAGGCAAAAAGTAAAGGTTATAATAATAATAATAATAATAATAATATTCCCATTTTACAAATGAGGAAATTCAACCTTGGAGGCTAAATGACTCGCACTGAATCATACAGTTAAGTGTCATAGTTGAAACCTGAAATTAGATCTTTTAACTCTAGAACCGACATTCTAGCCACAACACCACATTGCCTCTGTCATCTAATATACATGAGGGGATAATTTCTATAAAAAACCCTTAGATTTTTCTGACAACTGGATTAGAGATAGAGCTGAAGTTAAGATACAAAGCCAGATTTTCTCCCCATTTACTCAGAAATGAGAACATTAATCTCTTTTCCTATAGGAGACATAAAGAAAAGAAGCCTCTTTTTGTATATTTTTATGCTATGAAGAGCAAGGAAAATTAGCTTGGGCAAGTTTAACATAAAGAAGATAAAATATGAACTTTATCTCAGGAATAACTAGTGAACTATTTGGAGAGTTTCTTCTTTAAGCATATCTATCTGTTCATCTCTGCACACACATATACAGAGTACTAATATAAACCTTACTGGACTTAAATTAGATACACTGAAAAAAAAGAAAGTATTTGAATACATAAATGCCATACTTAATGTCCAAATATTATGGAATGCATAAGTATTAATGAACATTTGCATAAAAAATACTTCAGTACATATAAAATATATGTAAAGAGCCTACAAAACTTACTTTTGCAGTGATGCATTTTAAACAAGTTAAATATAAAGCTGTTTGTAAAATATAATGCATGGATAGATATATCATTATACTGCTTTACATAAATAACTTTCTATTTTCATTCTCATGTAAATATAGCCAAAATAGAACTATAGCTACAGGCTTTATTTACGAAGTGAAAGCAGTCTCATTTATTCAATAAATTTCAGAAGCATTTAAAAACCTCTGAAGAAACTTGAGCTTGCATACTCAAAATTAAATCACATTCCTTGGAAATGATTTAGCCCCGAAGGGTAGGGCTGAAATTCAGGTAGGTGAGAGAGCTAGAATAAGCTAGTTATGGAGAAGTGTCACATATTTGTTGTGTATTGAGAAAAATTTTGTACAACTTCCTGCTCGCTCTATAAAATGAACAATCTACCCATTGTGTGAAAAGAGAATACCCTTAGACTGTGTTTGCATAAGATGCCTGAATTAGAAATGAAAAAAACAACCTACTCTTTATTCAGGCCATTTTTTCCCAAATTTAATTTTTTTTGTATGACCCAAGAATGCCACAAATCAATATTTCTGGCTTACCGTTCCCTTGGAGTTCTATTGAGTTTCCCATCCATGAAAAGTTCTCAATATGCTCTCTAGGGGTGTCTATCACTCATCTGTAAACAGGAAGTATTTGCCACCTTTTGGAAGTTGTTTTATGTTCTCTCTGCACTCTTTTTCAATATCCACTGTGCCACCTGCCTTTGTAATGCTAGGCATATCACTTTTCCTCGAGTGTGTGATAAGATATGAATGGGAGAGGCAGGAGACAGCCTGGGTTCAAGTTCTGACCTCAACCCTAGGTAAATCAGTTTAACTTCTCAAACACTCCCAGGCAACTCTCTGAGAAAAAAAAATTGCAGAAAAGTTACAGATCTACATTACTAAAGGGAGTTTCCCCACCCAGAGTTCCCTATACCAAAGAAGTCACAGATCCAAGCAAAACTGAGAAGAGAAAAGAGAGAATAAATGAAAGATCAGGACACTGTGTTTAACAAGTAATCTTTCATTTGGAAGCAAGAGCCCCTAACTTTACTACCCCACTGACCCCAAAAGATTTGCAATATACCTCCTAAAATAGACATCCTTCCTTCCTCTTTCTCCCCATGAAGGTCCACAAATGGCATTTTAGAAGGTCCTTAACATCCCAAGGCTTAGAAAAATAAAAACAGCTTTACTCTAAGAACAAGCAAAAGGGAAAGTTGCTTCACCCAGCTAGGTGAACCTGGAAAGTAAGGATCCAAGAACATATTGGATGAATCAAAGGCAGAACAAAGTAGGTCAGGCTTCCTGTTTACTGTAAATGAAAGAGTGCGTGAGGTTCTGAATTTTAATCAGGAGAGGTATAAATTCTGGCTTTTTTAGGCCAGAATTTGTTTGGGGAGCACATAGAGAACGTTTCATCCTTTCTAAGTGTGAGACAGAAATAGAAAAAGGTGGTAGTTTCCTTTTGTTGGTATTGTATGGTAGATGTAAGATTTCAAGCCATTAGAATTTCTACTGTAACCAATTTTAGAGTGCTGATCAAAGTCATCTTTACAATAATAGGGGCACAATCACTTGGCAATTACATTCTATTAAATTACCTTTAAATTATGCTGATGAGGCTTTTAAAACTAAAGCAGCCATTCTGAGGGAAATAACTCAGGGCTGTTGGTAAAAGTTTGCTAGAAATTGCTATTGAACTGATAAAAAGTTACCTTCCATTTTATAAATACCTCTACCCTATTAACTCCCACTTGCTCTGAAATAAAGAATTCAAGGGGAATGTGGACACACTGTCCTAGCAGATGAAAAGCATCCCCTCCTTTTTTTCCCCCCAGACTGCCAAGAGCAAGGTTTCCATTGACATCAGCAGGAGTATACCTGCCTGCCAAGGGGGCTGAAAAATGCCCTTTAAAGCCAAAATCAGAATAAGAGTTGAAAGATGAACAAGGTCATAGCCTTGTTACCAGGATGTACCTCTTTGGCAACAATGATCCATCTATATGAAAGAATGAAGTATTATAAGAAATATGACTTCATCAATACACAGGCAGGCAGCCTTGACTTATTCCTCCAAGACCTCAACCTTTTGTCAAATAATGTGAGGATATAAAGAAAATCAGTGAAATAAGTCTGGTGTTATTTTCTGATGTGCTGATGAAAAGGCTATCTCCCTCCAGAGAAAGAGCCAATAAGGCAGATCAACACCCTTTTATTTTCCATTTTCTTTCACTTTCTTGCCTTTTTAATTTTATTTATTTATGTTGAAACAATGACTAATATGGAAATGTGTTTTGTATGACTTCACATGTATAATGACTATCATATTGCTTGCTTCCCAATGGATGAGGGAAGGGCTAGAGAGAGGGAAAAAATTTGAAACTTTAAAAAAAGAATGTTAAAAAATGAATATTTTTATGTTTTACATTATTGCCCATGTAAAATCTGTATCATTTTGCTTGCTGTCTCGGGGAGGAAGAATTTGGCTCAAATTTTTTTAAGAAAGGTTAAAAATTATTTTTACATGTTATTAAAAAAATTAAATTCTTTAAAATAATCTAAAATCCTTTCAATTATCCAGAATCTCCTTAATTATGTAAACAATGTACCTATAAAGAATATTTTGAGATGAGTGTTAACTCTTAGAATTACTTACTGGAGTACTGTTTCAGATTACTGCTTCTGGGTACTTAATTACACCCCTGTGATTTGAAGGAGTTAGTGCCACTCCTTTTAAAGAGTAACATTGGGAGGGATTAATTAAATACAATATATATGGGTTTTTAAAAAAATAACTTGCCTTCTGAGGATTCTAACCACACGTTTTATTCCCCCAGCCCCCAACGCTTAGATAAAGAGGCTCCAGTTTTGGACTAGATAATTCAGAAATAGTCATTTTTTAAATGATTGATTTATTCCTAAAATAATTTTAGTTTGAACATAATTGTTCTCTCAGTTTAATTTTCTAGTTAGTTGCTTTCATTTTTAAAAAATCACTTTTACCCTGTAATCTAGAATTAATCAACAAGCCAGATGACCCAGAGGATAGAGGAAGACCTGAATTCAAATCCAGCCTCAGATACTTATTAGTTGTATGAGCTCGAAGTCACTCAATATTTCCCTCACTTTCCTTATCTACAAAATGGGCAGATAATTGTACCTACCTGCCAAGGTTGTCATGAGAATCAGATGAGATAAATAATTGTGAAGTTCTTAGCACAGCGTCTGGCACAAAGAAAGCTGTGTAAATGTTTGTTTTTATAATTATTATTAAGTACCTTCTAAATATTTGGCACTAGAATGAAAAAGCAAAAATGAAAAAATTCTTGTCTTCAAAGAACTCATCAGTTGCCCAAAATATATCCAGCTACCTCTCCAAAGTTGCTATGGTCTTACTTGGGAACTCAGCTTCCAAATGTCTTACAAAAACATAATATATTTTTTAAATCTCATAAAGGAAAAATAAAAGAATTTAACATTTGTATCTTGATAGTGAAAAATATTGATGTTTTGAAGTCAATACTGTCTTTATAATTTAGATATTTAAAAATTTTATGGGACTCTTAGAAGTTGAGGCCAGGGTCAAATGTCTTTGAAAATTACTCTGTAAGAAACCTTTGAAAAGGTCATTTACTCTAGACCGGCATTAAATGGCTTATATTTGGCCATTGTTGATATTTCAATAATTTGGTTGTTCTTTAGTGCCTAATTCTTCCATGATTTCTTCTCCAGTAGGGAATGCAGGAACTATGCCTTGAGGCTATTACACAAAACTCATATACTAGCACACAGTCACTCTTCACAAGAGGGTATTAAGTTATACTTTACACAGTCAAGTTTTAGTACTGAATCATAAAGTGCTCATGGAATTGAATCAAGATATTCCCCTTTTTGTAAGAGTAACACTATGTTTCTGAAACAGTCCAATATTATGCTTTAAAATGTTTTTAACTGGGGGCAGTTGGGTAGCTCAGTGGATTGAGAGCCAGGCCCAGAGATGGGAGGTCCCTGGTTCAAATCTGGCATCAGATACTTCCTAGCTTGTGTGACCCTGGGCAAGTCACTTAACCCCCATTGCCTTGGAACCAATACACAGTATTGATTCTAAGATGGAAGGTAAAGCTTTAAAAAAATGTTTTCAATTGCTTAATTTCTATAACCTACAAACAGAGTATTTTCCACCAAGCCTCTTTTTGCTTTTGAAAGCTCTTTCTCCCATGTTAGAAAGTTACTGTGATGTCAGAAAGAAGTGTTGTAATGTTATTTATGGAAACAGTCAAGGGAGGTTTAAAACCAAAACTATATCAATTAGGTAAAATAGAGTTCTCTGCCCTCATCATCCATAAAAGCATATGCTAAAGTGATTTCCCTTCTATTTTTTACAGGCATTAGATGGCTTCATTATTGCAGTGACAACAGATGGAAACATCATCTATGTATCTGACAGTATTACACCACTCCTTGGGCATTTACCGGTGAGCTACTCATTTGCTGTTCTTTGCCTATACAGATTAACCTGGCTTCCCTGAGTATAACCCCGACTTTATGCCTCATTTTTGAGTCACTAAAAATTAGACTGAACAAGATAACCTTCTTCTCTTGGCCTCTTCTGCAGATTTGTCCTATCACCACAGCTTTGCTCCTCAGTAGGCTGGATTTTGGCTGACTATGTTAAGTAAATGCTGACAGCACCAATTGTTATCTCTCATACCGACTGAAAATTCCACAGATTTATTCCTTATACTACTTGAGCTTGTCCTCCTTCTGACTCATTTAACAGATCTGTCTATCTATGTAGAGAAAGGGAAGGGAAAGAAACAGGTATTTTTAATATAGCACCTTCTCTGTCAGACCTTGTACCAAGTGTGTAGTAGTAGTAGTGGTAGTAGTAGTAGTAGTAGTAGTAGTAGTAGTAGTAGTAGTAGTAGTAGTAGTAGTAGTAGTAATAGTAGTAATCCTATGATGATGATGATGATGATAGCTAACATTTAGTTAGTGCTTACTGTGTGCCCTATACTATGCTCAGTGCTTTACAATTATTATCTCATTTGGTCCTCACAAGAACCATGTGAAGTAGATGCTGTTATTATCCCTTACTTTACAGTTAAGGAAACTGAAGCAAACAGAGGTCTAAGTCACTTGCCCAGGATCACACAGCCAATAAGAGTCTGAAACTGAATTTGAACTCAGGTCTTAAGGACTCTATGCCTAACTCTCTATCTACTGTGCCACCAGGTGCCTACCAGGTGAGGTTCTATTCAGGTTTGATGGGCATCTGTCATAAATGGAGTAATTCTTCTACCTAGGAATATTTCAGTAGGTCAGCAAGCTGAGGAAAAAGGTATCTGTACACAGAGGTGGAACAGAACCAAACTAAGATTTGAGGGACTTGATTTATACTTTAAATCCACAGAACTGGGCAGCTAGGTGGCAAAGTGGAGGGAGTGCTGGGTCTCTAGTCAGGAAGACCTGAGTTTAAATCTGACTTCAGACACTTCCTAGCTGTGTGACCTTGTGCAAGTCACCTAACTCTTTTTGCCTTAGTGTCCTCATCTGTAAATGAGTTGGAGAAGGAAATGGCAAACCTCTCTACTATCTTTGCCAAGAAAACTACAAATGGGGTCACCAAGAGTCTGGTACGACTGAATAAAAATATAAATCCATAGGGAACTTAAAGAAATACTTCGGCATTCTCATAAGTCTTCATTGAATCATTTGAAGTTTGAAAGGGGAGAGGCATTAGAGACTATCTAGTTTAATTGCTGTATGTTACAGATAAGGAAACTGAGGTCTACAGAGATTAAAGTGACTTAGCCATGACAGAGCTAGAGTAAGAATGGGGGTTCTTAACCTGGGGTTCATGAACTTGATTTTTGAAAAATATTTTAGGGGCAGCAAGGTGACTTAGTGGATTGAGGGCCAGGCCTACATATGGGGGTCCTGGGTTCAAATTTGACCTCAGACACTTCCTAGCTATATGATCCTGAGCAATTCACCTAACCCAATTATCTAG
Organism: Gracilinanus agilis; assembly: GCF_016433145.1. Taxonomy (NCBI): domain Eukaryota; kingdom Metazoa; phylum Chordata; class Mammalia; order Didelphimorphia; family Didelphidae; genus Gracilinanus; species Gracilinanus agilis. The sequence goes on from NC_058132.1 coordinate 491,065,010, forward strand.
CTCTTACCACTCTTATGTCTTAAAACTGATACTAAGATAGAATTTAAGGATTTTTTTTAGTGACATATTATAGAGCCGGTGGAATTTGAGCTAGGCCTTAAAGGATAAGAAGGATTTTAAAGAGTCATAAAGAAGAGGAGAGCTTTCATTCCAAGCTTGAGTAATACATGCCAAGTTCTGAGCCAAGTTATTTTTTTTCCTTTGTTTTGGGTGGTTTTTTTTTTGCACAAACATATTGGTGACATTTTTTTAAACATTCTTTTTTTATTTGAAATTCCAAATTTTCTCCCTCTCTTTGCCCTGCCCTGCCCCACCTTTGAGAAGGCAAACAATGAGACCCATTACATCTGTGAAGTCATAGCATGGTATTTTCAAGGGAAAATAAGGAATTTTAAAAAACATTTTTGTCTTATTCTTTTCACCTCTCTGCCTTTTGTCTTCTTTTCCTATTGCCAGTTCCCATGAACAGAGTTGGATTGTCTGTGGATCTGCAAAGCACCTGTCTTGTTCACTGCCTCTTTGATTTTCTGCTATTGATATCCTGCCCATCCTTACAGTGCTACCTGCATATATCTACATCTATCTATATGTTTATGTGTGCATATAATTCCAATCTCTCTCTCTCTCCCTCCCCATCTATCTGTCTCTGTCTCTTTGTCTCTCTCCTTCCTTTTCTCTCTCTCTCTTTCTCTCTCTCCATCTCTCTGTTTCTCTATCTCTGTCTCTCTCCTTTTTTTAACCGTTTCCTTCTGTCTTAGAATAAATACTGTGTATTTGGTTCCAAAGCAAAAGAGTATAAGGACTAGGCAATGGGGGGTAAGTGACTTACCCAGGTCACACAGCTAGGAAGTATTTGAGGTCAGATTTGAACCCAGGACCTCATCTCTCAGTGCTTGCTCTCAATATACTAAGCCACCTACCTGCCCCTTTAACCTTGTTTCTTAAAAATATTTTGATAACTATATTTCAATAGAAGTAGTTTACTTTTGTAACCCTATATATTTTATTTTGGGCCTTTAAAAATGTTATTCTGAGAAGAGATCTTGTAGACTTCACCTGACAACCAGGGGGTGAGGGAGGACGTGTGTATCCCCCCAAAGTTAAAAACCCCTGGACTAAATTGTCATATTTCCTCATCTGAATTGTAAACTGCCCTAGGGAAGGGACCTTACACATTTTAAGAATCCAATAAATATTTATAGATAGATAATAAAATTCATATTTGTTTTGTGGCATGCTGCTCACTTGAAGCAGTGGTCATTCAACTGAATTGTTTGTGCCAAGGTCAAAGATCCGTTGCCCTTCTGCATCAGTCTTTCTTTGCATTCCTTTATACTCCTCTAACCCAATCTAGTCTATTTTCCCTGTTCTACTCTCTTATCCTTCCTTCCTTATATCCCTTTGCCTCCCAACTTTGTCTTCCTCCTGGTCAATCTAATATCTATGGCATATCCTGCTAAGCTAAATTAAAATATGAATGACTAAGATGTGAAAATGCTTCTTTCCTGTCCCCCTCCCCCCATTTTTCAGTCATAATGAACCTATTGCTCCAAAAAATATATGACTTGGGGTTATTTGTGGGGTTAATAGATCTTTGAAGACGTGAGACAATCCTAGTGAAAATCTAGCATACTAGATTGAGAACATGCTAAATATTCTGACTTGCACCTATGTTTCAAATTCGGAGGTGTTGCTGTTGCTGCTACTACTGTAAGCTCTTTCCCCCATCTGCTTCTGGGGGCAACAATATTACTTTAGCAAGTTGAAGCAGGAGATCGTGCTAGTTGAGCTCTAGGATGGCTCCTAATGAGGTCAGATATCACAGCCTCGTTTGAAAGGAAGTAGTAGTAAGGCTTGTTCCAGTGGAAATAGTGTCTTCGAAAACATGATGCTGAGAAGTCAGTTATTTATCAAATGCCTGTTGGGGACTGGGCACAGGACTACATGCTACAAGGAAATACAAAATAAAATATATTCTCCCTGCTTTGGAGAAACACAGATAGACGTACAAGACACAACTATCAGAAAAAAAAAACCCACAAAATCCTTTCTTTCATGAGCAAAACGGCCCTGTTAATTCTGAGGAGATGAGAGGAATGGGATGGGAGTAATCAGGGAAGCTTCCTGAAAGGAGATATGGGTAAGTTTGGGTTGTTAAAAACCTCAAGTGTTGAAAGAAGTGGTAGACATATTAACTGGCAGTAATGTCTGTGTCAGAACCTTAATACCTGTCAGTTTCTAAAACTTTTAAAGAAATTGCATGATATTTGTTCTAACTGGCTCTATTAAAAATATAGCCAAGTTCATCTATTATTGTATCATTCTGCCTCATCCTTTCATATTCTTCTGTCTTAGTCCTGTTCCCTTTCTAGAAAAGGTCAGATGAAAGCATGAATATACAAGCACGCACTTTAGTACTTGAAAAATTATGGTCCTTTTAATAGGTTAACTTTTTCCCCACAGGAATGGTTATGTATTTCCTCTGAAGCATCCACATTCTTTAGCTCTTTCCTTTAGATCAGTGATTCCCAAAGTGGGCACCACCGCCCCCTGGTGGGTGCTGCAGTGATCCAGGGAAGCGGTGATGGCCACAGGTGCATTTGGGGGCGGTGAATAACTGTAAGGGGGCGCTGATAGTATGTGACGGGGGCACTAAGTAATATTTTTTTTCTGGAAAGGGAGTGGTAGGCCAAAAAAGTTTGGGAACCACTGCTTTAGATCTTTAAGATATGCTACATAGGATCACAACACCAAAGGTAGATGAGACCTCACAGGCCCTCATTTTGCAGATGAGGAGAATAAGATTGATTGCCTGTGTTTGGGAGATGGCTCTCTGGGGTTAGGAATGCTCAATACTATAACATCAACCTCACTTATTCCTCATTGGTGAGCAACTGAGTTACATGTGTTATTATTATTATTATTATTATTATTATTATTATGACACGTAATATTTAGGTTTGCAAAGTGCTTTACAAATATTATGACAATGGATTTCACAACAATCCTGGGAGGTAAGTATTACTATTATTCTCACTTGATAGATGAAAAAACTGAGGCAGGCAGAGGTAAAGTGAGTTGCTAGGAAGTGTCTGTGGTAGGATTTGAACTTAAGCCTTCCTGACTCTAGGGCCTGCGCTCTATCAAGAGTCATCTAACCACCTAGTTACCTAATATGAAGATACAGCAGCAGACAAACTCCATTTTCCAGTATTGTCCTAGAAAATGCAGAACCATGCCTTGCTATGCTTAAAATTCAGCAAAGGAAAGATTCTCTGCCACCATGAATTTAATATGAACCCAAATTATCTTTTCTGCAGAAACTACACCAGTGTAATACTGATAAAACTGACAATACAGATAGTAAGGGTTGGTTTGTTTGTTTTTTGAGGGGTCAACTCAGTATTACAGTAATAACCTCAAAACCCACTTACTCCACTTTCTTCTCACTAATAAAAATAAAGAAGCTCAGTAAAGTCCTTGATGGGTAGACATCCCGCCCAGATTCTGTAATCTCTCTAACCTTTGTATTTCAGCTAATTGCCTGAAGTCAACATTAGGCAAAGGGGATTTTTCTCTCCTCGATTTCTATCTGAAGAGACTCATTTTCAATCTTCCCCTAAGAGGTCTAAGAACCAGCTTTATCTTGTTTTTAAGTGTCAGGTTAGGAGAATAACAATGAAATATTTCTGATAGATAAATTTCCCAATTCAAAATTAGCCTGATTCCTTCTTGTTCATTTTTTTAAGGCTTGGGGTAGAAATAGAAATTTTTCTAATTTTAAGTTAAAAGACTTGTATATGTACCCAGTGGTATTAACTTGGTGCTTCATCAACATATGTCTGCCTCAGTGACCTAGTAATCAGGTGCTTAAACAAGGGGCTGTTTATATAAACAGGTACATGCACCATTCTGCTATGTGCACTTCAATTACCTGGTGACCTGATTATTGGACATTGTAGATGGAATTGAAAATGTGGTTTTAGAAAAATGAGTCCTTGTATACCTATTTGTATTTAAAATTTGAAAAATATTTGTTATAGATTGTTTTCTACCTCACATAAAGGAATAAGTAATTAAAATGAGATCATAGGAACAGCTAGATGGCTCAATGAATAGGGAGCCAGGCCTGGAACAGAGAGAACCTGGATTCAAATTTATCTTCAGACATTTCCTAGCTGTGTGACCCTGGGCTAGTCATTTAAACCCAGTTGCCTAGCCCTTGCCTCTCTTCTGCCTTAAAGGGTTGGGCTGTTTTTTTTTAATAAGATCATAAGATTTAGCCCTGTCAAGAACCTTAAAGGTCATCTAATCCTACCACCTGATTTTACAGATATAGAAACTGATGCCTTCAGAGAGTGAATGATTTCTCAAAGTCAAACAGATAGCTAACCCTCTTGGGATTCAAACCCAAGCCCTTTGATTCCAGAACCAGTGCTCTCTTCACTATACCATATTGTCTTTACCCAGACTTTATAATTTCTAGGTTCATTTTGGCATCTATTAAATGCATGTTTACATTATTTTCATGAGAGTTGGCAAACCCATACATAAACACAGACCATCAACACTAAGCATCAAAATTAATAGAGATGAACAGTGATATACATACAAAACAGAGATAATCTAAAAATAATCTGTGGCATTAAGAATGGTTATATGAATATTAACAAAAGCAATTTTGTATTATAAACTTGACAACCTCTCAAGAAATACAAAATTCATAAGCCAAAACAAAAACAAAAAAGCACATATATAAAATCTCCACCCAAATCCAGCCCATTCTTAATTACAGATCTGTGTTCCTTCACTCCCTCCAAAAATGTATATTCTTTGTTAGACCCTATCTGCTCCCCCATATAAATCTATAAAAGTTGTGCCTATTGCATATAAAACTATTTTTAAATGCGCATATAAAAAAATAAAATAAAAGATGCACAAATATCTAAATACATATATTCACATAAAAAAGATATCTTTGTTGCAATTTTTATCATACTGGGGGGAAAAAGATTGGACAGCTAGGTGGCATAGCGGATAGAATGGTGGACATAGAGTCAGGAAGATTCATTTTCTTAAGTTCAAATGTGGCCTCAAACAGTTACTAGCTATGTGACGCTGAACAAGTCACTTAACATTGTTTGCCTCAGTTTCCTCCTTTGTGAAATGAGTGGCAGACGGAAATGGCAAGACACTTCAATATCTTTACCAAGAAATCTCAAATGGTATCACTAAAAGTCAGACATGAGTGAAAAATAACTGAATAACAACCCCTATTCCAAACACAAACTTTTAAATAAACTTTTGTAAATATAAGGCAGTATGTTTTGTTCCTATTAAATGCAATAGCCCTGTTGCACCAAACTGTTGAAAGTTTAGGCTATTTTTCTACTAGTCCTTTTTCATGGCCATTCCTCTCTTTTACTTCTTTCTCAATCATTGCTAAAATACATTTAATAATCAACTGTCTCTTCTATGCTAAGTGGACAAGATGTGTTCAGTAACAAGGGTTTTTTCCCTTTTTGGTTGCAACTTTGGCAACTTTTTAACTGCTATTAAGTCTTGGAGGATGAAATTTTAAATCTTGAGGAAAGAAATCTCAGTAGACATGAAAAGATGGGATACAGCCTTGATTAGCTGGGATGTACAGCCATGGCTAGCAAAGGAAGAAAGGGATGTAGTACTTTCAGAACAAAATTATCAAAGCTTCTAGGCAATCACAAAATGATGAAGGCATCTCAATGATCTAGTCCAACCCATAAAGTAAGAAATAGCCCCTATAAAATACCCAACAATTAGTATTCCACCCTCTGCTCAGAGACCTCCAAGGAAGTCACCACCTTTCTTGACACCCTGCTTTGCTTCTGGGCAACTCTGATTGTTAGGAAGTTGTTCTTGGCATTAAACTTTTTTAAAAACCCTTACCTTCCACCTTAGGGTTAATGCTATATATGGATTCCAAGGCAGAAGAGTGGTAAGGATGAGGCAGTGGGGGTTAAGTAACTTGCCCAGGGCCACACAACTAGGAAGTATCTCAGGCCAGATTTGAACCCAAGGCTTCTGGTCTCTAAGCCTGGCTCTCAGCCTACTGAGCCATGTATTTGTCCCCAAATTTAAATTTTGCTTTTTGCAGCTTTCATCAATCACTTCTGGTTCTTACCCTGTGGACCAAACAGAACAAGTCTAGTCCCTCCTCCACATGTTAAATCATCAAATACTTGAAGGTAGTTACCAACCCCATTGCCAGGTTTCTCTTCTCCAGGCCTGTAAGTATGACCATTTCCTTCAACTGATCCTTACCTGTCCCGACTCAAGGCCCTTCTCATGCTGGTTGCCCTTCTTTGGACAATCTCCAGCTTATCCATGCCCTTCTTAAATTATGGCACTCAGATTGAAACATAATATTAGAGTATTGATGAGGTCTGATAAAGGCATTTCCAGTGGGACTATCACCTTTCTACTCCTGGAAGCTTTGTTGTTTTTGTTCAGTTGTGTCTGACTCTTCATGACTCTATTTGAAGTTTTCTTGGCAAAAATATTGGTGCAATTCATCATTTCTTTCTCCAGCTCATTTTATAAGTGAGGAAACTGAGGCAAACAGGGTTAAATAACTTGCCCAGAGTCACACAGTGTTTGAGGCTATATTTGAACTCAGAAAGACAAGTCCTCCTGAGTCCAGGCCCAGCACTCTACTGACTACAATACTAACTGCCCACCCTCTTAACATAGCCCAATATCACATTAGCTTTTTTGGCTTCCATATCACATTACTGACTCACATTGTGCTTGCAATCCACTAAAAGTTCTAGATCTTTTCCTGAAAAACTCAACTCAGATTTTCTGAGCTTCCTTTTCCCTCCTTCACTCTAACAAGGCAAAAGGTAGGAGGGCAGGGAGGAGAAACCTAGGAAAAACATTTAAACAAGTATTTATCACTTCGAATACCTGGCACTGTATGGCATAGAGAAGAAGGCTATGGTCATTCTCATCTCTGACCTCAGTGGGTCAGATTGGTGTGGGAGAAAGGGGAATAAGATTTTTCACACAATAAAAGAATCAGAGCACTATAAGGCTATATATATAGTAAAGCACTAAATTCATTTCAATAAATATTGTTCAGGGTCTTCCTATGTGCAAAACACTCTGTTAGATGATGCATATATAATGTTAAATGTCAAACTGTATAATGCTAGCAGATGCTGTGTGTAGTCAGAAAGGAAAGAGATCACTGAGCATGCAAGCATTTAGGGAAGGTTTCATGGAAGAATTATGGGCTTGAAGGATGGGTACAATACTTTGTATCAATTCTAAGTGAGAAGATAAAGGTTTTTAAAGAAAAGAACAACACAAATAAAGTCATGAAGAGATTTGAATCAGCATGGTGTTTTGAGAAACAGTGCCCCCCCTCCCAGAGCATAGTACTGTACCAGTCATTTCTTTCTTGTGTTAAGAACTGCATCAGTGTCAACTTGGGGTGCAGTTTAACTGTTGTCTAGGGACCTTCTTATGCTAGGAGTTCACTGTGTAGCCTGTGATTCAGAGAGGCATGAGGAATGGAAAGATACAAAAGAGAATGCTCTCACCTTTACAAAATGATCATCTTTCAAATGACTGTTTTTAAATTGATTTCCCCTGAACAACTGCAAACTCAGAACTGCTGAGAGATGGGTTATAGTCTCTCTCTCACTCTCTCTCTCTGGATAGATAGACAGACAGACAAGATAGATAGACAGATAGACAGGATAGATAGATAGATAGATAGATAGATAGATAGATAGATAGATAGATAGATAGATAGATAGATAGATAGATATAGAGACATGTTTTTTTAAACCCTTACCTTCCATCTTAGAATCAATACAGTGTATTGGTTCCAAGGCAGAAGAGTGGTAAGGGCTAGGCAATGGAACTTAAGTGACTTCCCCAGAGTCATACAGCTAGGAAGTGTCTCAGGCTAGATGTGAACCCAGGACCTCTCATCTCTAGGCTTGGCTTTTCACTGAACCATCTAGCTGCCCCCTATAAGATACATTCTTTTTTAAATTTTACTTTATTGTTTTTTTTCTTTTAATAATAAATGTCCACATACATTTTTGAAGTTATATGATCCAAATTGTCTCCCCCTCCCAGAGCTGACAAAAATTACTATAACATATATTCTTGCAGAACATCCTCCAGGTGAAGCATTAGAAAAAAAAAAATGTCTCCAGCTTGACACAGAAAAGGGGCAAAAAAGGAAGAAGAGACTCTAAGAGGTAGAAAATGACTTTAAATGGTGAAATAAGATTAAGTTGGAAACTTGAAAGTGGTAGCTATGCCAACAAGTTTTATCCTTCCAAGGTAACTAGAATTAAAGCAGGCAGCAAAGGCAGAGAAGAAGCATGACTGGATAGGGATGTTAATCAACGGGAAGCAGTAAAAGAGACATTTGGAACCAAGACTTCTCAAGAGAGGTTTAAAAAAAAAAGGATGTGAGCTAAGGAAGAAATATAGACATAGATGAGATGGAGCCAAATGAAATAGCAACCCCAGAAAGTGAGTACAGACCCTGCTTCATGTTTGGATTTCAATGACACATTTGACAATCTTTCAGGAAATTTAACTTCCCAAATTGCTCTTCAGACTGGTGTGTGTATTTTTTTAATGTATATGACATTTGCTTTCTGGTTTGGAAGAGGGAATGCTAAATTGAGTGCTTTTGCAAATCATAAGAACACTAGGGAAATAAAAAGGGATCCCACAAAAATGAGATTATCGACACTTTTTTTATATGCCAAGGAAATGACTCCTTGCTCCCTGTTTCCACTTGGAACATTACCTTCTGTCATCATTACTCATATCAGAGGATAGAAAATGGAGCCTAGAGTCAGGAAGACTCGAGTTCAAGTTCAACCTCAGACACTTACTAGCTGTATGCCCTAGGACAAGTCACTTAACCTCTGTTTGTCTCAATTTCCTCAACTGTAAAACAGGGATAATCAACACCTACCTTCCAGGGTTGTTGTGAGGATCAAAGGAGATTATATTTGTAAAGTACCTGCCACATAGTAGGTGCTTAATAAATGCTTATTCCCCTTCCATTCCTTTCCCTTTAGTCAGTAACCTCTTTTCTGAGTTTCATGCAATCCTTATCTACATCCAAACAAAATTCTCTTAGCCATTATCTACTAACTCGAGAATACTCCCCCTTCTTTCCTCAGTGAATTCAGTGCCTGGCTCATAACTTTTCTCAGCTCCCCAACTCATTGCCTTCATAATAGACTCGAAATACATTCTCTGAAATACTCAAAGCTTCCAATTCCTCAACTATTCATTTCCCATGAACCACTGCTATATCCCACACCCTCAATCTTTCTATCATCCACAAAAACACGACTTTCATGTTCATCAACTCTGAAATTCCCTAATCTCATCACGTCATTCCAATTTTCCCTCTGCTATACAGCCAGCAGTCCTCTACTTCATCTTCACCATGACTGACCTCCAATCCCTAACTTTTCTAATCCTTTTCCAGCCCATCATCACTGCTGTAGCTACACTCTCCTTCCTTCCACAACTTGATCTCTCATGAACCCATTGAACTCTATATTGTCCTCTTTCCTCCGTTCCATTATCTTGTTGCTGATCTTGTACTGTGAAATTTTGGTCTTGTATTGTTCCAACCATCTGCCGCCTTCGTTCCTGAACAGATGCTACAAAATGAAACTAGAGAATATCATGAAATCATGCTTGACTGGATCCACTACAAATTTATGTTATCATAATAGGGCCCTCACTGCACCTAGGCAATGGTTTTATACCTCCCTAATTGACTCACTATATGGGTTTTTCCAAAGGATTTTCCCTCCTCAAAGCACCTCCATCTAGACTCTGAGCTAAGAATTTTGTCTTGTATTTCATGAAAAAAAAAACGGAGTCCATTCACCAATTTTACTTTTGTAACATTTCTCATATATACCTTCTTCTCTCCTCTGACACTCCCACCACCTTGAGCTATTGCAAAAATAACCTGTTGGTTGTCTCCCTGCCTTAAATCTCTCCCCATTCCAAGCCATCCTTCACTCAGCTGAGTGGAGCAGCTGCCCAAGTGATCTTCTTAAGCCAAGGCTTTGACCATGTTATTCTCTCTCTTCCTTCCCCCATTCAGTAAACTCTAGTAGCTCCTATTAGCTCCAAGATCAAATAGAAAATCCTCTGGTGGTCAAAGTCCTCCACAACCTGCCATCTCTTCCTTTCCAAATTTTCTAATATCTTACACTCCCATGTAATCTGATCTGATGAAACTGGTCTCCTTGCTGTTCCTTCAACAAGAAATTCTCTCTTGACTCCTTGCATTTTCCTTATTGTCTTAGAACCAATACATAGTATTCATTCTAAAATGGAAGGTAAGGATTAAAAAAAAAGAAGAACCAATATGTATCTGCATGGGTGTTAGGAAGTCTATAATTGTAACTTCAGATGAGGTCAAATCTAATGATTTACTTTATTCAGAAATAACCACAACATGTTTTGTTCAAGTCTAAGATCAACACTAGGTTTTCTAGTTATCTAAGTCCTTATACAGATAATGAAAGGAGCCCCAGACAGAAGTCAAAGCATGTGAGTTTGGATTCTAGCTATGCCACTGTCAACCTGGGTGTCCTTGGCCAAACACAGTCACCTCTTGGGGTCTTACTTTCATTATCTACAGAACCTCAAAGTTCTTCTATGGTTCTGCAGGACTGTAAGGTTGGACTATCTAATGTCAAAGGTTCCTTCCAGATCCAGATCTGTGATTCTATGAATCTCTCTGAGACTATTTACTCATCTGTAAAATCAAGTAATAACACCAGAACTATTGCAGGATTCCAAGAGAAACCTTTTGTTAAACGATATGGCATCACATCAGTAGAAATTGTTGTGGTTATTATGAGTACCCATTTGAGTTCTAGCCCTAAGCTCCCATATTTACCTTTGCTTTGCTTTAGCCTACAAGGGAGCAGGGATACTCAGCAAATCGGGGATAACCAAAGTTTGAACTTTTCCTTGAGTAATAATAGTGTGTGTGTATATATAAATTGTTTGTAATAATTGTATGGTGATAAATAAAGTAATAATATATAAACGTTATTTGATCTTCACAATGACCCTGCCAGGTAGTGCTATCATTAGTCTCATTAAATTGATGAGAAAACTAGCAAAACAAAAATGAAGTGACTTGCCTAGGGTCACACAGACAGTGAATGTCTCAGGATAGATTTGAACTCAGGTCTTTCTGACTCCACACCCAGTGTTCTATCTACTCTACCACCTAGCTATCTAGAGTATAGTACAATCATCCCAATTCTAGACCTATCTATACCAGGTGGAGCCATGGGTTGGTGAAGTGGAGGATTGGGTTTAGATTCAGAAAGACTTATCTTTAAGAGTTCAATTGGGGTGAGGGGAAGGTGAGGGGGAGGGTTTGGGGAGGAAGGGTTATGCCAAAAAAAGGAAACTAGATCTGTGGTAGATCTAAATAGCACAGTGGATAAAGCACCAGGCCTGGAGTCAGGAGGTCCTGGATTCAAATCCAATCTCAGACACTTTCTAGCTGTGTGACCCTGGACAAGTCCCTTAACCCCAAATGCCTAGCCCTTGCTGCTCATCTCTCTTAGAATTGATTCTAAAACAGAAGGTAATGGTTTATTTTGTTTTGTTTTTTAAAGTATTAAGGGGTCCTGAGACCAAAAAGCTTGAGAACCATTGTTCTAGACAACTCATTAAGACTGTAAATTGCAAATTGGTAGGAGATTCCTCACCTGGTAATTCCCTAGATCAATAAAGCCCCAAGTCCAGTTGTTATCTCTGTCCTTATCTTTACAGTACAGGAAGAGGGCTTCCCCAGAGGTGGAGAAAAAGTCTTCAGAGATTACATGAATGCTCCTGTGAACTTTGTCTGCTTTCACCATTTCCTCCCACCCCTTATGGGCCAGTGCCAAACCAGGCACTCTGTAAAGCTATTGTAAATGACAACTTACTTCCTTTAGGCAAAGAGAAACCAGGTAATGCTGAGTACAAAAGAGAAAAGGAAAACATTGCCTGCTTAACACCTTCATTCAAGTGCATAAAAATTAAGGCTTTGGGGGCAGTGAGATGGCTGAGTGGGGCCTAGAGTCAGGAGGACCTGGGTTCAAATCTGGACTCAGACATTTGCTGCCTGTGTGACTTCAGGAAAATCACTTAACCCTATTTGCCACTTAACTCTATTTCTCTCTTAGAGTTGTTAGTAAGACAGAAAATAAGAGTTAAAAAAAAAGCCAAGGCTTCTCTTGACTATACTCAAGTGCTCCTCCATGGAAAAACAAAATTGGGAAAGGTTTGATTTGGAATTTCAGCTCCAGACATCTTTGAGATCATAAAAGACCCAAATAAAGCAGCCAAGTATATTCAGCTTATCACTCAACCTGAGAAAAGAGCCTTGTACCTTAGATTGATAAATGATAGGTGATAACCTAACACTTCAGTGAAAGCAGTGCATGTTGGCACATTTGCTTTTTCTCTTGAATAGAAACTAGGAGAGTTCCAGCCACAGCTAAGTAGAAGAATATTTATCTTAATCTGATTTTAATCTAATATTTTTACCTAATTTAATGAGCAAAAGATCAGCAGGTTCCACATGGGTTTAAATTGCAACTTGAGACTTTTGTAAGGAAAAGAACTTAAATTCTTGACTCTTTTTTTTTTCTTTCATGTTCTCTATAAGTTTGAATTGCCTAGCCACCAAAAAGTATGCTATTCTTTCCATGTCTACATTTTGTGCCACTGAAGATGGTAATCAGAATCATCCCAGCCTGACAGCTTCTACCAGACCAGGCACATCCTGTAGAATTATATGGTTGTAAATTATATTAGGAGTATTTTGTGCTTTCTTTTTATCAGAAGCCCAGTGCCTAGGGCAGTGCTTAATAATTGTATGCTAATTGGTTAACTGATTGAATAACCTGGGACTTGTTTAGACTATAGCAGCCCTTCTTGGACACATTTGCAATGGCTTCAATCTGAGGAGTACAAGAGAGAGTCAAGGGGAACCACTTAATTTATTGTATTTTAAGTATGTGAAATATTTTCAGGAGGCTAATATTCATCTCCACTACACTTTTGTGGTTTGGTCATTTCTGTCATGTCCAACTCCTTGTGACCCCACTTGGGGTTTTCTTGGTAAAAATACTAGGGTGGTTTGCCTTTTACTTCTCCAGTTCATTTGATAGATGAGGAAATGGAGGCAAACAAGGGTTAAGTGACTTGCCCATAGTCACCCATCTAGTAAATGTCTGAGGCCAGATTTGAACTTGAGCATCCCTGACTTCAAATCTCGTGCCCTGCTGACTATACCACCTTGCTGTCCCTAAAGAAATTACCAAATATAAGTACCTGTGATTTAGACAGAATGGAGGTATCCCAATGGAAGAACTCCCTGTAGATCACTACCTACCAATCTATGATTTAGTAGAGGCATCCCAAAAAATTATGTGAGGCATGTAGAGGTTGAGTTGTCTGGGGTCATCATAAGATCATCAATTTAGAGCTGAAAGGGGTCATTTAGTCCAGCTACCCTCATTTTATAGAGGAGGATGCTGAGGCCCAGAGTCTGGCAACTAATAACATCAAGGCTAGATTCACACAGTTATTAAGTGTCAAAATCAGGGTATAAATCCAGATTTCCTTGGTTCCATAGTCCTACAGCACTCTCTCCTGTTGTGAGGAAGATTAATAAATTATTTTTAAGGAGGCTTAGCAAGCAGGGCTGAAGGATTCTAAATGGAATGGGGAAGGAGGAAGTGTTGCTTCTCTCTCTGAGATGGACTCCATAGTGGCTGGGGACAAGTTGTAACTGACCCTCTGGGAGACCTCAGAGGAAGTGGAGTTTGTATCCTCATATCCTGATATCCAGAAGGAGGAAAGTCATCTGCCTGTGGGAGGTTTTGATTGAGACTATAAAATCTAACCTGGGTTGCTGGTCAGCTCAGGTTGCTTTAGCTTCCTGACTTACCCAATTGAAGGAGTACTGGCTGAAGACCTGGGAAAGCTGTATCCTTGCTGGATTTTGACAGGACTCAGCAGTGTGGATCCCACTTTCATTCCTGATCTCCATTGTGCCCTGCCCTGCTATAGTATCTAGCTTAGTGTAGATAAGTTCATTCCCTGACCCTGAGGCTTCCCCATAGACTGGTAGAATAGAACCCCCTTTTCTCTTCTTTAAAACTAGAGTTCATTGAATGAAACCCTGTTTATAAAACCTATTGTCAGTCTACTCACTTGTTAGTTTCACAGACTACCTGGCTAGGTGGATCAGTGTGACAGTTGAGACCCAAAAGTCACTCCTGTCAACTGCCATTCCCCAAACTGCCAAACCCAATTTCCCTAACTTGTTTGGTTCCAGTCTATTGTCCATTCCTGTCTCTTCACCCTTTTGAACCCAGATAAAATATATGTTAACCCCAGGTTTTACCTTAAGACTCCCCATGCCAAACTGCCTCTTGTTCTAGAGATAATAGGCTTAAAATCAAATCAGGACTCATTAGCAAGGATTCTTTTTTTTTAAATCCTTACCTTCTGTCTTAGTATTGATACTAAGTATTGGTTCCAAGGCAGAAGAGCAGTAAGGGGTAGGCAGTTGGAGTTAAGTGGATTGCTTAAGATCATAGACATAAGATGTGTCTGAGATCAGATTTGAACCTAGGACCTCGGGTCTCCAGGCCTGACTATCCACTTAGCCACCCACCTGCCCCCTATTAGCAGGGGTTCTTAATCTTTTCTGTGCCATGGACCCCTTTGGCAATGTAGCCAATCCTATATATCTCTTCTCAGAATATCTTTAAATAATTGAAGGAAATGCTAAAATTCAATTAGAAGTTACTGAAAATAAAGATCTAATTTTTTCCCCATCCAAGTTCATAAACCCCTGAAATCTGTTTTTTTACTTCAGATTAAGAACCCCTGATTTAGACATTCACTGACCTAAAGACAAAGAATGATACCATTTCAGAGATCATTTCCAAAACTAGTGGTCTATTGATTTTATGATTTCTTGAGATTCCTTGCCATTCCCTTATGATACAATGGAAAGAATGATCATTTTAGAATCAGAAAACCTATCCTGACCCTACTACTTACTCCCTGTGGCAAGTCTTTGGGCCTATTTAGGCCTCAGTTTCTCCATCTGGAAAATGAAAGCTTTGGAGTAGATGACATGTAGTCCCTTTTAGCCCTCAATCTATATAATTCTATGATCTTATAAGGTTTAGTAGCTTAAGTTCTGACTGGCTATACTTCTGCCCACCAAATTTCTTGTAATGCAAGAAATTTGTCCAATCTTCAATAAAACAATTGAAGCAGAGTTCTGAGACAATAACTACTTATCAGAGGGACCTGGCCCCCTCCCACAAATAGGATCCCAAAGCTTCCTCCTAGACTGAGACCTCTACCTTCTCCAGAGTATGGTTTTTATCCTCTTCAGTGCCTGGCCATGTATTTCTATGCCTTGACAGTCCAGCCAGCAATGTGTTATTTCACTGGTAGATTCCTAACTTTTGGTATGCCCCTAAGTCACATTACTACCAGCAATAAGGTGGACATATAGCAGCCAGCCCAGCTACAATCTATTGTTATGATATCCATTTTTAGCAACAAGTCCAAGTGGGCACCCTGGCAACAAACCATGAGCTGATATGGTTGGGTAAAGATGCTAATTCTTAGGTCCAGTCTCTTGTCCAGGTCTACCTGGGATGGGTCATGAGGAGAAAGTGATACAGGGTGGAAGGGCTCATAATATATCCTGGAACTTTTCACTGAAGCTTGTGACATCCCTATCATACAGTACCTAAATGTTTAAGCCTTGGATGAGGGCAACTTTCTTTATTCTTGCAAGTCATACTGTCAAGCTATAAAAGTTTAACATAAGTTTAATATGAAAGGAAAGAACCTATTTAACTCTAACATATCTAATTGCTCCTAATTATATTATGCTTTCAGGTTAGCTGATTATCCTTAAAAGAAATATCCAGGAATTAATCACTACCCCTCTAGAATTACATTAAATTCGTTAATGCTGATAGAAGCTTTAAAGACCTAGGATGGGCAAGGGTCTACTAAAACAGGTAGTGATCAAATTATTTCTCACATTAACATTTTTCCTTAGGCAAGAATTAAAGACTGTATTCCCAATGGATGTCCTTGACTTAACTACAACATTTCTGCATGGGCATTAATAAGTATACCAGTCAAAAAAGTGTAGCTAGCTGGCAAAATGTAGAGTGTAGGACTTGGCATCAAGGAGACATGCATTCAAACTCTGCCCAAAACATTGTGCAGCTCTGAACAAGTCACTTAACATCTATATGCTCAGTTTCCTTATCTGTAAAACTAGAATAATAATTGTACCTCACATGGGTGTTATGAAGATCAAATGTGTCGACAATGTGTTGTTTCTCAAAACCTTAAAGCACTAAATACAGTAATTTCTTTTATTAAGTAAGTCCTGTTAGATATTCTATGTATTCAAGATTATATAATGTTGCATTGAGAATTTCAAAGGAATGAAAACCACGTCCTTGATTTCTTACTCCAAGAACAGTTTCTATAATATGCTTGATTTTTTTCCCCATTTCTTGGTCTTTATTCTTTGTACCTTTTCTCCCATTTCTTTTTCTTTTTATTCTTTTTCAGTCAGATGTCATGGATCAGAATTTGTTAAATTTCCTTCCAGAACAAGAGCATTCAGAAGTTTATAAGATGCTCTCCTCTCATATGCTTGTGACTGACTCTTCCTCTCCTGAATACTTAAAATGTAAGTTTAGCTTTACTTTTGAAATAGGATTTTTATTTTGAAAAAAAAAAAGGATAGCTCAAGAGTAGTTTCAGAAAGGGAAATTCATTGCAAGAATAGTTTTTCTACATAAACATCCTGTGGCTTTTTAAGACATAGTTCAAGTGTAAAGCAAAAGCTGACATTTGATGAATTATGAAGGCAAAAATATGTAAAAAATTAGCTTTTTAGCAAGGTCTAATGGTAGAAACCTGGTGTCCCTGCTTTTGGAGAGCCTAAATATGGTGCATTACTTCAGTTTGGGTGTTCTAAGCCTCAGTAGAGCTAAAACACAAAGTCTGGCACAAATGTGAGTCCCTGGGGATTTCAGAGCCACAAATCAGGTTGCCTAAAAAGGGACAAACTGATCCAAATTGAAAAAAACAGAGCATGGTAGAGTTTCTCTGCTGATCAATATTGCTATGAGGTTCATGAGTAACCACTGCATTTTCAACCTAGGCAAAATAGATGAAAGAAAGAATAATTAAGTTAATTAAAAATATTTTACATCTGAAATTTGAGATAATTTAGCTTTTAGAATTTATCACAATTTCATATTTAACTAAAGAATCTGTTACATGAGGCAGAGATTCTGCTGGTGATTAATGAATTCTAGAATCCCTAACCTATCCACTCATCTTGCAAGGCCAAACAGTTGCTCTGTCTACATGGTGCCAAACATCTGGATGAAAAACTGAAAAATTCTATCAAAAATCCAGATGCCTTGTCTACATAATGTCAAACATCTGAATATTGAAATACATCTGAATTTTTTACTGGTTTTTTGGTTTGTTTGTAATCTAGATGTCTGGCAGAAGAAGACATTGTGGTCTTTTGTCAGACCAGACTTCTCATTTAGACAGATTTTTGTCCCCATAAAGACACATAAAGCTAGCCTTTAATACTTAGTGAAATGTCTGTTAGTGAAGCATATAAAATTACATTTATTACAGTAGCAATGATTCTTTGCTCATGTTTTCAAGTTTTAGCCTATTTTCCACGACAATTTATTTTGTCATCCCCTTGATTGTACTTCAAAGCAGGAAAAAATGAAAGAGAAAGAGAGGCTTATTGAGGAGTTTACTTTTAATATGCCATACAAAAGCAACCTCAGCTAATCTATGCTGACATAATCAACCACAGACGTTTGTGAGCAAATCAAGACTAATTGTGTCCAAATGTGGGGTATGAAATGTCTATGAACTTTAGAAAGAAAAATCTATAGAGCAAAGGTTATAAACAGGGCCTACTAGTCAGTCATAATGAGAGAAATATCCTGGCAGGGTCTGAACAGACTAAATTCACGTAGGAGTTTTCACAAAGACACCACTTGTTTAGTCTAGTTTCTGTGTAATGCTTATATCTCCTCTCTCCCTTCCTTTTCTTTTTAATGATCCAGCTGACAACGATTTAGAGTTTTATTGTCATCTTCTCAGAGGCAGTTTGAACCCAAAGGAATTTCCAACATATGAATACATAAAATTTGTAGGAAATTTTCGATCCTACAACAATGGTAAGCTTTAATTGTCATACCCATGTTACAGTGCCTTTTATCATGGAAACGTGCTTACTGGGGCAAATGTGTTTTTCATATTTTGGCTTGAATTTTAGAGCCCCTGAAATACATCTTTATATTTATAAAAAGTACCAGAAGCTTGAGAAGAGCATGCCCTTACATTGGTTTGTGCCAGATCATGATCTCACTGAAATTCTGGCTATTCATGTATTTATTTTCTGGTTTGATAAAATAATCGTGTACTTTAACAGAAACAACTTATGGTTAATAAATAACAGGTTTTTATCCTATATACACACTTTAGCTTAAAGAGCCCTTTTTTTCCCACTCAAACATCCACAAACTTGGATTCCCCCTCTTCCACCCTTGTTACAACTAGACTACCATTAAAATGTTTCAGTACCGATGGCTTGGTAACATAGACTGAGAGTTGCCTAAGTTTCTTTCTAATTAGGCAGAGGGAAATACAATGTTTTTACAGTTATCTGTTAACAAATACAGTGTAAATCTAGACTAAGAAACTTTAATTTCTGAAAAGCAAGCTATTTGCATCAATTACCTAGTGAATTGCTTTAGCTATATATTTCAGTGTATCTGGAGAGTGCCAAACTATAAAATGACTTCTAAGCCCCCAGATTTATTTTCACTTTTGTCTCAAATAAAATTTGAACTAGGGATTTTTGCCAGCAAACTAAAATACTGTCAGATCATAGAACTAGAGCTGAACAGGGTCCCAGAGGCTACTAATCTAACTTCCTCATTTAACAAATTAAGAAACTGAGGCCACAGAGTTTATTTTATGTGACTTACCCAAAGCTAGTTTCATAGGTAATAAGCCTCAGATTCAAGATTTGAATCTAGTCCTCTGACTTCAAGGACAATATTCTTTCCACTATGCCATTCTTCCTTCCCATCAAATATTATATTTCCCTACTTAGAGAAGTTTATTCCTTGATCTATTTGGAAGGGGGGAGGGCTTTGTTGGCTGATCAATCAACAAGCATTTTTGCCTTTCGTATCCTAGGTACTATATTAAACTCTCAGGGTACAGCCAAAAATGAAAGACAGTCCACGCCCTCAAGTAGCTTAAATTCTATGGAGGTATTTACTCTTTCACAAATCTCACCACTGGGCAAGAAACTTACCTTTTTTTTTTTTTCTTTTTCTAAAACACAAAAAGGGAAGGGGGGAAATAACAGGAATTTTTAACAGAGAGAAAAGAGATTTGGAGGAAGGAATGAGGTAAGAAGATGAAAGGAGAGAAAGATGGACACAAAATGGAGATGACTTTGGTACACAGATGGGGCAATGGCAGTGATTTTGGCTGGTTTTCCTTGGATAGTCCTGAACTTGTCATAGCCCAAAAAAGTCAATGAAACTAACCCAGTTGGACCAAAACCACACTAATGCCATTGGATACTAAAGTTTAAACTGTCCAGTTTCATCAGTTGATACCAGAATCTTCTGTTTGACATATTATTTGTATATATTTGCTTGCTTAAAAGGACATGAAAAAAATTACATGAACCTGCTACAATGATTTTCTTTTCTTTTCTTCTCCATTTTTATAAATTCTTTATCTTCTTAGTATCAATTAAAAAGTATTCATTCTAAAACAGAAGAACAGGAATCATGGTTAAGTGATTTGCCTACGTTTACATAGTATCTGAGGCCACATGTGAACCCAGATCCTCCTGACTCAAGACCTGGCTCTCTATCCACTGTGCTACCTAGATGCCCCCTACAACTATTTTCAAATGCAATATTCAGAACTTGATACATACATATAAAGTTAAATATGATAATAGGATGATTTTTATGAGAGCTCTATTCCTGGTGCTTCTTGGTTGCCTTTTTCCCCCAACTGGGATCAGAGATGGCACCAGTCCAGAGAAGAGATCTCCTACCCATTTAGCATCAGATGTTATAAAAAGAGAAGCAGCAATCTATCAACCAAAACCAGTCTTAAGACAGTAAAGACTTGACTTGACAGTACACAGAACCATGAGTCAAAATTGACTAATCAACCAATACAATCTAGCAAGCACATATTAAGCACCTGCTGAATGCAAAGCACCATGTTAGGTGCTAGGCATATGAAACCAAATAAAAAACAGACTTTTCTTTCAGGGTACTTACATTCAATCTTCTGTATAAAATGTATAGACAGAGGTCTATTATTATCTCAGTGTTTGTTACTTGAATCCCCCATCATTGCAACAAAGTTGTGATTTATGTTGTTTCTGACTTGATTCCCTGGGACAGGGAGCTTCCAATGATCAAGTCCCCTCTACCAAAGCAGATCAGCAGCTGTTCTGCTCTTAGCATCTTAGAGTTGCCTGATACATTTAGAAGTACACTACCCTAGGTGATCCAGCGAATACATATGAGAAGCAGGACTTGAACCTAACCCTGGTTCCTTAACCACTAAGTTAAGGGAAATTCTACCTTGCTTCTCCAGTGATTTAAGTTAGCCTTATGTCTCAGAGGCAAGACCTGAACCCTTGAATTTCCTCCCTCTTAAGCCATATCTATCAAATGTATCAGACTGTCTCCCTACTAGTTGTGAAAACATAAAAATGTTCACTAACAAACAGAATTCTTATAAAATTAGACCCCGTTGAAACACTCATCCCTCCTCAATAGGTTACCATCTTTGTTGGTCAGTCTTTCACTAATCGTTGCTAAGTGTTTCTCATGAAAATGATTTGAATATCAAAGAATGTAGAGACGGCCTTGAGAAAATTTATAAAAGCCTACATGTTTTTACAGCAAAGGAAAACCCTCTTTGACTGATGTTAAGAAAAGCAAATTCAAAGTGAAGGATGCTATATGCTATCAATTCTGATGAGGAACAAATATACCAATAAAACCAACATTTGATTCAGTCTAAGATTTAGCACCACACAATTTCAATTGAAAAGAAAATTTTGTTAAATATAAAATAAACATAATTTTTAGTTTCGTTTTCAAGTTAAAATCCAAATCTAACCTTTCCCCAGTCTTTCCTATGAAATGTTAGTCCAAGTTTTATTGTTAAAGTGACCTTTTTTCCAGTACCAATTATCCTCTGATAATACCCCTCCTATATGTTACCTTTTATTTTTAAAATATCCTATTTTTTCCAAATACATGTAAAAAATGAACTTTAAAAAAATTTTGATGTCCAAATTCTCTTATTCCTTCCCTTCTCCTACCTGCTCATTGAGAAGATAAGCAATTTCTATGTCCATTCCTGCAAAACATATTTCTATATTAGTCATATTGTGAAAGAAAATACAGACACAAAAAAGATATATTAAAAAAAAAGAAAGTTAAAAACAGTATGTTTTGATCTAAATTCAGTATCCATCCATTCTTTCTCTGGAAATCCTTCAGAATTATCTTTGATCTTTGTATTGATAGGAATAGCTAAGTCATTTATAGTTGATTATCATGCAATGTTACTATTATATATAATATATACATACATACATATATATATACATACATATATATATATATGTACATATATATATATATATTGTTCTCCTGGGTCTGCTAAGTTCACTTTGCATCAGTTGATGTAAGTCTCTCTGGGTTTTTCTGAAAACATCCTGCTCATCATTTCTTGTAGCACAATTATACTTAACTTTTTGCATGATTACTTGAGCAGAGACAGTACCATCAGCTAGGGAAAATCAAAAAACAGCTTCCATAGAATATCGCACATCAGCTGAGCCATGCAGGAACATATGCAAAGGTTTGGACTTAAGAAATAGAATGCTAAATTTAAAGAACATCAAGTAAGTCAGTTCAACTGAAACATGCACTGTGTGAAAGGAATTAATGTTAAATAAGCCCGGAAAGGTAAACTGGAACCAGATTACAGAAGACTTTGAATTTTCCAAGCTAAGAAGTTTCTATTGTATCCTGTAGGTACTAGGGAGCTATCAAAGGTATTTTGCCAGAATGCTGAAATTATCACAATTGTCCTTCAGCAAAACTATCCAATGTCTAGAAGCAAAGGAAAAGATTTCTGTACTAGGCTACCATGTATTTAGGTCTTCCTTCTTCTTCATGGCAGGTAATAAGCCTCTGAGATATAAAAGCAATAGCTCAGTAACAGAGAAGAAAATAGGAACAAAAGATAAAGTTAACTAAGATCAAAGAGGTAGGCCCCATGCTTTACGCAGTTCTTGACTGAATGAGATGCCAAGTATCCAATAATGCTACTCTTTCCTGGCTCTCCCCTGCCCAATTCTCAAATTGATTAAATGAAGCTGCTGTTGGAGACAATGGTGAACAGTCCTTTCCAGAGTTCAGTGTACTTAAAAGGAAACTCTACCCTGTGCCTCTCCTTCCTTTTAGTATTTGTCAGAATGATAAGAAATCAGCATTCCTTTGCTCTTCCTTAAATTAAACATAGTGGGTTAAATTAGGGACCGGCCACCCTTAATTGGAAAGAGATGAGAATTTTGTTCATTGTCCATCCAATGACTATCTTACTGAACCAAGAAAAGAATTGAATAGTTGTTATTTAAGCCCTCTATCTGGAAGATCCCCTCTGTGGGGTTTCTGATTTCCCCTACCTCTAAGGGAATCCCAGGTGACAGTATAGGAAATCTGGTGATAATCACACCTTACTGATTTACATTATAACACATATGTGCACATATTTTTAATGTCCCTTTCAGATTTATTTTATATTTGGACTAATATAAAAAGAGTTTTTAGAGGCAACTAGATGGTGCAATGGATAGAATGCTGGGTCTGAGACAGAAGAATCCTCTTACTGAGTTCAAATATGATCTCGGACTAGCTATATGACCTGGGACAAGCCATTTAACCCTGTTTGCCTCAGTTTCCTCATCTCTAAAAGGAGCTGGAGAAGAAAATAGCAAACCACTCCAGTATCTTTGCCAAGAAAACCCCAAATGGACTCATAGAATTGGACACAATTGAAAATAAATGGACAACAAAAACAATATTAATTTTTTTTTCTTAAGGTCCTTGCACAGTAACTATATTGGCTGGGGGGAGGGTGGTCCAGACCTATGGTTTCATGAGAATAAGGAACTCCCAGTGAGGAAACTCCTTTCACCAATACATATATTCCATTGTCCTAAAACTTAGTGGCCTGGGGTAGCATTGAGAGGTTAAAGAAGTTACCCTGTGGTCACATGGCCAATATTGTCAGAGGCAACAATTGAACCCAGGGTTTCTGGACTCTTACACTGACTTTCTCTCCACGATACCATACTGCCTTTTGTTATAATTACATTATATCCCTTGAAACAGCATAGTATATCCTAGAACAGTGATGGGCTAACTATGGCCTACAGGCCACATGAAATGTTCTATCCAGCAGTGATATTCCTAATCTGACAATCACAATGAGTAGGATACAATACAATGAAACTTCTAAAGAGTTGCCTTAGAAACAGACTGACAGATGAGCATTTCCTTTCCTTTGGCCCCTTCTTTAAAAAGTTTGCCCATCACTGTCCTAGAGGATAATCATGAATTGATGAGAAAGTCTTAATGCACCCTGGTGTACCTAAAGACAGACAGACAGACAGATAGAGGCAGAGAGAGACAGAGACAGAGAGAGACAGAGAGAGAGAAAGAGAGAGAGAGAGAGAGAGAGAGAGAGAGAGAGAGAGAAAGAGAGAGACAGAGACAGAGACAGAGACAGAGACAGAGACAGAGACAGAGAGGGAGAGATTGAGAGATTTGGAGAGCTATGGAGACTACTCTAGTGTTTTTAAGTGACAGAAATGTACCTGTATAATTAAAGAAAACCTTCCTACTATATAACTGGCTGATAAGGTATAGAGATTGAATCCTTTGTGAAATTACATTTCCAAAATCCCATTAAGATGATACTGAATTTCACTTTGGAGTTTGCTGACATTTATCATGTTTTAGAGGTTTTCAGGGAAATACATTGACTTAATTTTGAATATCTGAAACTCATTTAACTGGCTGAAATTCATTTATTCTTTTCTCAACTTAAGATTCTATGTGCCTAAAAATGTGTTGAATTAATGTGATTTTTTTGGAGAGGGTTTAGTGCTATTGTTGTGGACATTGGAAGTAGGAAGCTTACAAATGAAAAAATTAAGTTTTGTTAGAGCTGATTATACATGCCAAAAGCATTATACTAGGAAAAGCTTATTCTTCATTCTCCAAAGGCAGATTATATGGTACCATCCATCTTTAGGTGATCTTGAAATACACACCAGAAACCATCTAGACCCAAGGGTTCTCAACCTGGGGTCCATGAACTTGTTTTGTTTTTCATAAATTTGATAACTATATTTCAATACAATTGGTTTCTTTATTAATCCTCTGTGTTTTATGATACATTAGCCTGAGAAGTCTTCCATAGATTTTACCAGGCTGACAAAGGAGTTCATGATGCAGGAAAGGCCAAGAACCCCTAATACAGACTATTTCTACAGTCTTTTTTTTTTTAAGTCCCTTCCTCTTCCCTTCCTTCTATCTTTGTGTCCTCCTCTTAGGGACTTAGTATCTTTATACTGTTTCCTCACTTTAGTGCTCTTCTTGGTCCTCCCTTCTCTGGAAGTACCCCATTTCTTTTCATTCCCATCTCCCTATCACAGATATCTCTGGCAGTAATGTGGTCCAATGGAAAGAACAATGGATTTGTAGATAGAAGATCTAGGTTCTGGTTTTGCCTCCACTACTTATTACCAGTGCAACCTTGGGCAAATCACATCACTTTGCTAGACCTCAGTTTCTTGTAAAATGAGGAGGCTGGACTAGATGACCCCTGAGGGTGAATCCAGATCTAAATCTATGATTCTATTATCCTTTTAGGACCTTTTCAGGTGATTTGAGGAGGGGGCTGGGTTGGAGAATCCTTTAAATCAGTGTGAGCTAAAATATTAATAGCCAATTTTAACTTACTTTGTTACTTCTCCCAGATAATATTTTAAGTTTAATAGGGATCTTAACTCAGAGTAACTTCCAACACTTTGTCGGCATCAGTGAGAGGAATTTAGCATAAAGAAGGCTTTTACATGGCTCAGATATCACCGTGATATCATCCTGAAGATAGCTCTGTACTCTTATCTACATGCAAGGCCTTTCCTGACAATTCAGAGATTTCTCTGATTAGTATTCAGAATCTCAGGATGCTATGTACCTAGAAGTGCACACTTTATATGAATTGAGGCCATGAGTCAGGAGGGGGAAGCACCTCTGCTTGAGTTACCCAGATTGATTTATCCATTTGGACAGTTCCAAATTCAGCAGGTAATTGTGCAACTCTTCCTCTCACCCACCCAGTTCTGTTTTACTTCTAGCTATATCAACACAGCAGCCATTGCTCAAATACTTCAGCAAAATAGAGCTTTCTCATGCCCTGATATTTGCACATCTTGGTCACTCCTTAGGAAAGGTATCATCCACCACAGATGCTCTAGAAAAGGGTTAGGGAAAGTCTCTTTATTTTTAAATGGGGATTTTAAACAAATATGAGAAATGGGCTCTTTTTGTTTGTTTATATAACTGGAGATGAGAAGAGAAATTCTATCTTAAATGAAAGATTTTGCTTTTTTTTATTTCAAGTCAACCCAGTCAAAATAAAACTTCCTAGAGAAATCTAAGTTAGATTTGTGGCCACATTTTCCATCATCTTCATTTATAAACATTTTCTTTATTCTTCATGACATCTGTGTTATAGAGGTGAACATTAACCACTTGGCTGGACAATGCTTTTTTGTTCTGTCTTCCTGAAATAGGTTTGAAATAAAATCATCTTGGCCAGGGCTACATAGTTGTATTGCCTGACAGAAAAAAAATACTACATCTGTTGAAGAAACTTAACCTTTTTAACTCCTCACAATGTCTTCTGAATCATGATTGGTCAAGTTTTTCATTCTATACCAAAACTCTTTTTCCCATTTTGTCCCTCCAGCCAAACTTGTTCCACTTTATTTGGATGGAAAGATTGGATTCTTTTTAAAGGGACGATAAACAAATTTTGATTTAACATGCCCTAATAGGTTGACAAAAGTTGTTAAATGACAACTTTATGCCAGAAAGAAGGCACTCCTTCATTATTTCTCTAATACTCCTCCCTCAGATTTTGAATCAAATATTTGTCTGTCTGAGATCCAGAAAGCAGTATTTCAAAAGTGGCTGGTATGGTTCCAAATAGGTCACCCTCAGTAAACATTCCCCTCCAGGCTTTCCAGAAACCACACACCACAGTATAAAAGTTTCCTTGCCCTCATTTTACCTACCAGTCTCTAACCACACACCCAGAATTGAAATTCACTCTGGCAAAATTCAGAAAATTTTTAACTTATACAACCCTCAGGTTTCATATGTTTCATGGGATTTATTAATAGAAATAAATAACCTAACTGAGGTTGCCCCATTTTATGGTTTTGGATAATTGCCTTTTTTTTTTAATTGACTTGTATTTATTGAGATGTCTTAGGTGAAAGAACAAGTTGGCCATTGTGCCTGACCTTTCTGCGGTTGAAGATCCGAATTTGGCAACCAGTAGGACCATCTTCATTGGTGTTTCCAACCCATTTACTACAGTGTTCCTAGAAATAAGAAGCAAAGAGCGCCCTCTAACTTTAATGGAGAAGTTTCTTTTCCTTTATCTGTAAATTGCATAGTCTTACAAGAGTTTTCATTTGAATAGTTAATGTCATCATCCAGAAGACTGTGATCAGAAGTTACTATTTTGCAGTACATGATCATAAAATATTCTCAGTTCTTTACATAAAAGGATGCTATGAAAACTGAGCAAATTAAAATTAGAAGGAAATATATATTGCTCATCCAAGTATCTTCCTGCTTTCTCTGCTAGATAATGGACCCATTCTATATATAGTATCCCTATCACTTTTAGGATAAAATATATACTCCTTTAGCATTTAAAATCCTTCAGAAACTGACTACATTCTTTCTTGCCATTCTGAATTACATATTATTCTCCTTCACAGTCTGTGATGCAGTTAAGTTGACCTATTTGGCCACATAATAGCAAAAACCCAGAAAATGTAGGGAGTGGTAGATTTTTAAATGTGCCTAAATTTCTCTATAAGAAATAATTAAGAGCAAAGCATTAGCCAAAATTGACAACATCCAAGCCCCTTGGACAGTTGTCAGTCTCTTACCCCTCAGTCATCATCCCTTTGTCTCTCTTCTCTAAGCTGAAGAAGTGTGGGAAAGAAGAGAACAAAAGTTACCTTGGCAAGTCAGACAGCCTGCATTGGCCAGAAGTGGGCTGCTATTTTGCTGATGTCCTCCAAAAAGCCCAATAACCTAGCTCTTCATAATGCATTCAACTAAGCATATTGTGAAGGGAGAAAAGACAAGACAGAAAATTGTGTTTAATTAGTGGGAGATGATTCCTCATGAATACACAGAAGATTACTTTTCCGTGAAAATTTCCTAACAGTGGCCTGAACTGTTTGAACATTTGTCACAAATGGGAATTTGGGGCCTTTATTCTTCCTTTAGTAAAAGTGTACTATTGTTTCTAGTCATTTTATCCAAACGAAGTCTTTCACAGAAGTACACCTGCTTTTTTTTGTTTGTTTATTCTGGAAAGTGCTGACAAAGCTATTTGTCTTTATCCTTGTAGTCTATTAGCTGTTACCCTACAGCTGTTGTAGCCAATTTATCACATGCAGACCATCTCTGATCAGAATACATAATTGTTTAGCCTTAATGTCAGATGCAATCAAAATGAAAGGAAGCCAAAAATCCCCATTTCTCTTCTCGTGCAGTTAAGCAGTTTTAAAATACCCTCATCCCCATTTTTGCCTTCTATTTCCACCTTTTGCCACAAATCCCCAGGCCACCTAAAACCTCTCCTACCTAAACTCTCTACCTTCTGCCATGGCTGATTTGGGGGTTCTCTGGTGCTTGATTTATGAAAATAATGATTCTGGTCTTTTTTGTTCTTATAAAATCCTTCCTGATCTTTTAAGTTGCTTCAATCTGTTGGTGATGGAGCTAGTTAGGTTCCTTCCTTTACTTAGGTATCCAAGGAACCCCCTAATCCAAAGAAACAGGATTGTATTCAGGTGAAAACATGGAGCTTTATAGATTCTCTGGAAGATTTGCTTATCACATTGAAATAGAGTACCTGACTTCATATGGAGTACTGGTACCAGATCTTATATGTACAAAGTTAGTAGGAACTGGAGTAACTGTGTATATAATTTTAGAAGGGGAAAAATTTTTTATGTTAACTCGAGAACTAATCATTTGTTGAATTATCCAGATAATTGCCTGAATTCTTCACCCAGCTTTGGCAATACTCAAAAGTCTAAGGAAACCAGGCACCTTTTTCCATTTGGTGACTAATTCCATCAAAGACTCAGGAAATCCAGATATCTTTTTCCCCCAAATCAAAGAAAAACAGATTTTTTTCCCTTACTTCATTAAATTAATTAATTAAATCTCTAATTAATACTCCTAAGGTAATTTAAGGATAAAGAGTGCTAGAGAAGTTTTTTTTAAGTGATAAATATGATTAAGTCTTAGTGTACAGATTATTCCTGTGTCTATCTGTAGGATATGTAAGGAGACTCCTACTGTAAGTAAAAACATTTCAAAGGCAGTCTACAAAATGTTTGAAGTAATTCCCTTTGGCCCTAGCTAAATTTCATTACTCATTTACTATAGTCCTTGATCAAGTTTAAATTGTGGGGGCCAAATCTTATTTAAAGGAGTGGTGTTTTGTCATTTTCATTAATAAAACAACTTTATCAGATCTATAACCATGCATAAATAATGAAACCTTCTTAATTGGGCTTAGAATTTCACCTGAAAAGCCCTAGAAATTTAAAATCCTTGTCAGATGAAAAGATAAGTAAGAATGGAGTAAGAGAGGGACAGCAAAGCCAGAATGAAATCATGCCTACATCTGCTTTATTTCCACCGCACAAATTCACATCCTCATATGCAGTGGCATTTATAATAAGAGGAAATGACTGGTTGGGGCAGGTGTTTCCTATTTCCTTTTTCTTTCCTTTTTTCCTCACCCACATCACATATAGAAGAAAGCTTTTGCTGACGGAGCAGGTAAACCCAGCTTTTACTTAAAATCTTTGGTTAGCATGAAGTCTTTGCACCAAAAAGGTGGATGGGTGGAGAGGAGATATGGGATTTCAGTTACTTTGCCATTATTTGTCCAATCTTGTCTCTACTTTAGGGAAAAGATGTTTCACATCTGGGAATTGAAAAAAAATTATACAAAAAATGCAGATGTTCACATCTGTAGTTTGTTTCCTAATGTAGTACCCCACCCCCCTCCATAGGATTTTTGGCTCACTCTATAAAAGGATCTACAATAGTCTAAACTGATTAATGACAGATGTGAATTCTCTACAGGCCACTTATTTTTTATCTCTCACACATTTTGTTATTCTTGTTTTGAAACATTTATTGGTGTTGGTTTGAATGAATCCTGAAAGCATCTGTAATAAATTGGCTTTACTCCTGTTAGTGAACAGAAGCCCATGTTACAATGCCATTTAGAAAACATTAACTAACAACAGCAGCAAATGCATTAAATAAAAATTCCTGGAAAGCTTAAAATACAAAGAGGGGTTTTGAGACAACTTCAAAAATGTGCCTCAATTTTTTATAATACAAAATACTTCTTGCTATTGTTTCATAAGATCATAGATTTAAGGCTGGAAAAGGAGGGAATTAATAAACATATTTAGAATAGGAGAGGTTCTAGACCTAGGATTTCATTAGTGTAGAGAATGTGCAGATGAGGAAACCCCTGTACCAATTCAGGTACCTTCTCTGTAGTTTAGAGTCTTCAAGAGTTACCTAGAGCACTTGGAAGCTAAATGATTTACCCTGTGTCACACAGGACTCATACTCAGGTCTTCCTTGTTTCTGAGGCCAACTCTCTATTCCCTATACCACGCAGCCATCACAAACATGTTTGTTCAGTCATTTCAGTCATATTCAACTCTTTATGACCCCAACTGGGGATTTTCTTGACAGAGATATTGGCATGGCTTGCCATTCCCTTCTCCATCTGATTTTACAAAGGAGGAAACTGAGACAAAGAGGGTGAAGTGACTTGCTTAGGATCATACAACTAGTAAATATCTGCAGCCTGATTTGAACTCAAGAAGAGGAGTCTTCCTTACTCTGGACCTGGTGCTCTATCTAATGCTCCACCTAGCTTCCCTATTTAAACCATGTTTAAAATTTGTAAGCTCAGAAATATATTCTGAGGACCATATTGACTATAGTGAAAGACATTTTCCCCTAATTCCTACTCAAATGTCTCATTTTTGGCATAGGCGTGACCCTAGGTTCTTAAAGGGTGTGCTGATAAAATATAGATCATCTGTTAGATTTTATCATGATGGAAAGGCTCTGAGTATGGCCCTAGGCAATAATCTGAGTCTATTTTCCAATGACCAACCTAGGGATGCACAATAAGCCCATCAAAATTAGGCTGACCGCTTGGTAGTAAATGATTTGGGTCATGGTAAGTTGTAAAACAATAATGCTCTGTGTGTATGTGTGTAAAAAGAAGACTGCACAGTGTAGTAGATGGAGAGTTTGCCTTGGATCTAAATTCAGTCTGGGTTCAAGTACAGTGGCTATGTGATCCCAGGTGAGTCACTTAACCTCTTAAGTGCTATAGGGCTATAAAGTAGAGAGAAGAATGTTGACATGCTTTGGAAGAGTTTGTTTTGTCATTCAGGATTTCTCTCTGTCAGTGAAATCACATTGAAATCACCATAGCCTTACCATCCTTGAAGAATATAAATTTTGAGAGCAGCATATACACTGTTCATTTTCTATTCATATCTCTGACACCTAGTGGGTGCTTAATAAGTGCATTTGTAAGTAAATGCTGGTTCAGCTTTGGTAAGGAGGTTACTGTCATTTCTTATTAAAAAAAAAAAAAAAGAAAAAAAGCTGAGATGTCTCCCTCCAACACAAGATGGTAGGAGTTTTAACTACAGGAGTCATGCATACTTCTGCCATTTTGTTGCTTTATGTGACCAAGAAATCTCTAGACAAGCTAGATACGCTAAATGTTTGGTTTCTTTTCTCTCTCTCTCTCTCTCCCCAGTGCCTACCCCTTCTTGTAATGGCTTTGACAATGCAGTGACAAGGGCTTACCGCTCACCACTAGGAAAGCAAATCTGCTTCATCGCAACTGTTCGTCTGGCCACCCCCCAGTTTTTAAAGGCAAGTACCCTTTGTGAGATGTTAGTCATGGGAAATACTCAGAAACACTGCATATACTTGAACTTCCTGCACCAGGGTTATATACCGTCCTATCATTCATATCGAAATCTAGATCATTCAAGCAGAGCATGGACAATTTAGAGAGATATCTGAGCTAGGTAGTCCCTGTGGGATTCCACAGCCAGATCAGAGGGTCCTTCCTGTGCCTTGCTGCTGCTGCGGCTGCAGCAAACAAGAATGGGTGCTATCACTCAGCAACTGGATTTTGTTTTATTTTATTTTGTTTTGGTTGACTTTCTTTGTATCCTTCAATACTTAGTACGGAGCCTGGAATACATTAAAT
Source organism: Gracilinanus agilis (assembly GCF_016433145.1). Classification (NCBI taxonomy): domain Eukaryota; kingdom Metazoa; phylum Chordata; class Mammalia; order Didelphimorphia; family Didelphidae; genus Gracilinanus; species Gracilinanus agilis. The sequence continues at coordinate 491,096,906 of NC_058132.1, forward strand.
TTTCAATAAATGCTTGTTTATTGACTGACCAATCTGATGAATTCACATTTTTAAAAGAAGTATCTCATTTTGCTTCTTCCATTTAATGCCTATTCTCCTAGGCAAAACATATTTTTCAGTCTGGGGTCAGGGAAAAGGGGATGGCAGAGAGGAGGGAGGAAGCTGGATGGAGGGAGAATACTTGGGGAAAAGATAAGTCCATGATCCAAATACTTCAAATTTTTTTCTTCCAGGTCTCCTTTTCACTTATCACTTATGACAGTCAAATCTGCCCCTTCACCTGATTGCCATTCCATAGTTGAAACCATATTTTAAGAGAACAGTCGACTAAAGGGCAGAGTATACAAATGCACTTTTCAGTCTTGTAGGCTGAATCCCAACTATTCCAATATTAATAATAAGCATTTATATAGTATTTAAGGTTTGTAAAGCATTTTATAAGTATTATCTCACCTCTCCACAATAACCCTGGGAGGTAGATGCTGGTATATTATTCTCAGTTTTCATATGAGGAAACTGAAGCTGGCAGAGATTTAAGTGACTTGCCCAAGGTCACACAGCTAATAAATGTCTAAGGCTGAATTTGAACTCAGGTCTTACCAACCTCAAATCAGATTTTAATATTGGCGTCTTTAAAAGCAGGAATAAGAATCAACTATATAAGATTGGGAAAATTGAAATCTTTGGCTCTTGTGGGATTACTTTGTCATATATTAATATTATATGAGACTAGGTTTTTAAAAAACCCTTACCTACCTTCTCTCTTAGAATAAATTCAAAGACAGAAGAGCAGCAAAGGCTAGGTAATCAGGGTTAAGTGATTTGCCCAGTTTCACAGAGCTAGGAAGTGTCTGAGGTCAAATTTGAACCCAGGTCCTCCTGACTCTAGTTCTGGTGCTCTATCCACTGTGCTACCTAGCTGCCCCATGAGATTGATATTGGGGGCTTCCAGATTAAATGCCATTTCTCCAAAGTTGACCCTTAAAGGGACAGCCAAGTAGACACTTCCTAGTTGTGTGGGCAAGTTACTTAACCTCAGTTGCCTACCCCTTACTACTCTTCTGCCTTGGAACTGATACCTAGTAATGATTCAAAGACAGAAGGTAAGGGTTTAAAAAAAAAAAAAAGCTGATCCTTATTATATGGACAGTACATGAGAAGGGAGTGAAATGGCATTCTGACTCCTGTATTTTTCCTCATCCTGTGAAATGAATTTAGTGCTAAGACATGCTGAAATTAGCTACAAATGTTGTATTTCCTTGCAACCCAACTTGGAACCTTAGGAAGTTACTAATTTCTTTATTCCTATCACCTGCTACGTATCCTTCTGAAGCAAAAGCTGACAAAGCAGGATTGAGCATCTGGCACCCTTCAGTAATGAACATTTCTCCTCCTGCTACAGGAAATGTGCATAGTTGAAGAACCTTTAGAGGAATTCACTTCAAGACATAGCCTGGAATGGAAATTTTTATTTCTGGATCACAGGTTTGTGAACATCAAAACAGATTTCAATTGGGCTCCTTTTAAGTGCTCTTTGTGTGCTCTTGAGAGAGGAAAGTAGGCGAGGATCATTTGAAGGAGAATGAAATCTGGGCTGTAAGAATAAACATTCCCACCCAAGTATGATGCTAAGTTTCACTTTGACTTCACTCCTCTGCATTAGGATGGCTTTATTGTACTCTGGGTCAGGCAGCCCCATGAGGAGATGAAACATTTGCCTACTCAACCATCTTTGCAAAGACAAGACACTTAAATCTAGCAGTCCTTCCTTTTTGGGTCTTTGTGAAAGTTAAGGGACATCAGGGAAATGTCTGATCACATTTCTTTTAAGTCCCATCCTGATTTTTTCCTTTAATTTACATTTCACTGATTTAATACAAATACTAAACTTTCCTTTTTTCTTCCTCTCCGTTTTGTTTCATGGCTACTTTGGTCTGTTGTTTGTTTGTTTGTTTTGATCACTGGCTGATTCACTCTCTGATTTTTCAAATGTTATCTAAAAATTATACTCTTTCTTATTTGTCCAAAATTCACCCAAGGAAAATTTTATTCATTTAGAGAACATTCCCATGGATCTTTGGGAAATGTAGCTTCATCCCATTTTAAACTTTTCCAAAGCTATGGGAAATTTTTTTTTTGTTTTTGCCCTTAAAAGACCATAAGGATCTAGCTTTTCTTCCAAACATAAAGTATGCTGAATACCTTATGGTAAATAAAAGGGCCAGCTACAATCAGTTTCTAAAATAGGCTATATTATAAAGGATAAAAATATTAAAAAATTAAATAGGCCACATTTGTTTTCTTTTCGTCCTTCTGCAGAGCTCCACCAATCATAGGATATTTGCCTTTTGAAGTGCTGGGTACTTCCGGCTATGATTATTATCACATAGATGACTTAGAACTCCTAGCCCGGTGCCATGAACACTGTAAGTATAACACCATTTAAACTCAGGGGCAGCCTTCTTTGGCAGGTATGGGCTACATGTGCCCTAACAGGGAGAATTAGAATTCTTTGTCCTTGCAAGTCAGTTCACTTCCTGGTTTGATTTAGAGTTTTGAGGTATCATACATCCTTTGGAGTGGTCCTGAGAAAATGCTTACTTTTGGAGAAATTAGATGACTGTAGGATTAAGCAACTCTCAGCTCTATACATATCAATTACACAGGAATAACACATGTTGAATTTCTAACTCTGAAGTGGTTTCTTCTTGCCACCTAACATATTCTGAGTCCCTTCCTCATTGCCCATCTTAACTGTGCCAAGAGAATACAAATTAATGTAAGAACAATCAAGGGCAGCTATGTGGCTCAATAGATTGAGAGCCAGACCTAGAGATGGGGGATCCTGGTTCAAATCTAGTCTCAGATACTTCCTAGCTGTATGGCCCTGGGCAAGTCATTTAATAGCCCCATTGCCTAGCCCTTACTCTTCTTCTACCTTGGAACCAATACCACAGTATTGATTCTAAGACAGAAGGTAAGGGTTGTTTGTTTGTTGTTGTTGCTTTTAAGAAGGCAACATTTTGGAGATCACATAGTATAAGTTTCAAAATCAGACTGTTCACATATCTAATACTTTTGTCAGTATCATAGCCCCTTTTCATTAGTTGTAGTAAATTTAGTTCCAATCCACTAGTTACTTTTGTTGTTGTTCAGTTGTTTCAGTCATGTCTGACTCTTCATGAACCTATTTGGGATTTTCTTGACAAAGGTACTGGTGTGGTTTGCCATTTCCTTCTCTAGCTTATTTGAAAGATGAGGAAACTGAGGCAAACAGGGTTAAGTGACTTGTCCAAAGTCACACAGATAGTGAGGATCTGAGGCCAAATTTGAATTCAGGTGTTCCTGACTCCAGGCTCTGTGCTCTATCTACTGTGCCACCTAGCTGCCCATCATTTATGAGCTTCAAAAAAGTAAGTCTGAAGACTGATACTAAAAAGATGAATTTCACAATCAATTTATTTTTTCTAAAAATAGTTCTTGTTTATAGAAATCACTATAACCTCTCAATTCTAATGCTTGTTGAGGGAAGAATACCCTTGGGTATTCATCAAGATTAGCTGTTAGAGTATTACTTTAATCTTTAAAGCTATAAGCCATTTAGTTGCCTTTGACTTTGCTGACCTCACAATCCCTTCTCCTTGAAGAAATCTTTTTGATTTCTAAAAGACTTTAGGGGTGTTTTTGTTTGCTTCTTTAATTGGGTTGTCTGTCATTATTTTTTGGTGGGATAGAGAAGCCTCAATATAAGCACAGATTAGGCATCCTTGCCCTCTTTAACCTACTTTTAAGTATTCTGTGCTTCTTGGCTAAATAAATATTGCATTCTCCCAAAGACTATCTAGGTTTTAAGCTGTCTTAAATTTCTAGTTGTGATTTATCCTTATGTATTCATATAAGAAATGTTAAATCCTTGTTACCTGGCCCCAGGATCAAACATTCCTCCCTATCCAATTTAGTAAATTGCCAGCTTCTTTATTCAGAGGATGCCTATAGACATCCTGTAGAATTCTCATTAGCAAATGGAATGTCAGGCTGGACAGATCAAAGCTATAATGCGGGATTGGGTGGAGGGGAGAAGATTTCCACATGACACAAATTTTATTGTGGGGCTGCACTGACTAAGCATAAGCTGCTGACGGACAGTCACAAAATTAGTCCAAAGGCTGATAGCTGTCAGTGCTATTTGAGGGTCCATTTCTTCCAGAATCCCTTACCAGGCTCCCCAGTATCTTCAAAGACAACGCAATAGAGATTGCAAGATAATGTTTCAGAAAATCTGGGGCTGTTTTTAATTAAAACTTATTTTAAGATGTAGCAGAATCTGCCTATGCTTGAGAAGCCTCTTAACTTTTTGAGTTGAAGAAAAATTCTGATTATAAGATTTCTGCTTCTTAAACCTATAATTATACTGCTTTCACCTAAAATTTTAAGGCAAAGAGATGAGAGGCATAAGCCATGTTTGATATTATCATTTTTAAAATCATTAATTATATTTTTACAATAAACTTTGAAAGAGATCATTTTCACATTTTTTAAAATTTGTTATATGCAGTGTACATTTTCTACTAACAGTGATGCAGTTTGGCAAAGGAAAGTCTTGTTGTTATCGGTTTCTGACCAAAGGACAACAGTGGATATGGCTCCAGACCCATTACTACATCACCTACCATCAGTGGAATTCCAAGCCAGAGTTCATTGTCTGCACACACACTGTAGTCAGGTACAGTAAATGCCTTTCTCACTTGGGTTACAACTGATCAATCAGTGTGTCTCTGGCCATCTCTATCACAAGCAATCAATCAATAAACTTGTATTAAGTTTACCTTGTGCCAGGCATTGTGTGCTGGAAATACAAAAAGAGGCAAATGGCAATTCCTGCCCTCAAGGAGCTTTGACAGTCTAAGGGGAAGACAACATACCAAACAAGCTATATACAAGATAAATAGGAAATAATTAACAGAGAGAAGGCAATAGAATTAAGAGGAGTTAGGGCAAACTTTACAGAGGAAAATGGGGCTTTCACAATTACTGGGTTAATTACAGAAGCCTAAATGGTCAAAACCAGCTTTTCTATCCCATCCCAAGAGACCTAAGGATCCTGAATTATAACATTTGGTCTCAAATGATACTGTTCAACCCATAATTCCTTTTAAGGACTTAATAAATATATTCAATGGACACCAGAGAGGAGAGAACTAGGGATATGTTAAGAAGCTTAGAGTTCATTCAATAGAAATAAGTTCAACAGTCAGTTAAGCAGACTTTACCATAGTCCTACAGGCAAAGAAGAAAAATAATTATCCCCGTTATACAAAGCAGATGGCGACCTAGAGAAGGGAAGGGAATTGCCCAAAATCACAGTTGCTAAGTGTCAGAGTCAAGAAACCTGTGTTGAATAAAGGCGTCAATGTCTTGCTTGTTTAGATTTGCAGATGGCACAAAACCCGGGGTAAGAGTGAACACATCAAATAACAGAGATCCTAGAGCCAAGAAGATCTCAATGGGATTGGATTGAGAGACTAAATGAAATAAAATATAATTTATATGCATGGTCATGTAATGCACACACACACATACATACACATGTGAAAATCAAGTTCACAAATAGAAGATGGGGGTAGGGCTACAGAGACCAAGACAATAGCTTCTTCAGAAAAAGCTACACAGGATTTAGTAGGCCAAAAGTTCAATGTGAATCAACAGAGTGGCATATTGGCCAAAAATTGGCCAAAAGGGAAGCATAATACTTAGAAGAAAGGATTAAATCCTGCCACATCTCAAGTTTTATGTTGAGGTCTAGGCACCACGTTTCTGGAAAAAATGTACAAAACTAAAGCCTTGAAGAGGATAAGCCAGCTGAAGAACTGACTGAAAAACATACCAGAAAGGACTGAATGAGAAAACTGAGGCAAGGGGGTAACCTGCAGAAAAGAAGACTTAGAGGAGACATGAAAGCTATCTACAAACATCTTATATAGAAGATGGATAGAGAATTCTAGTTGGCCACAGAAGTAGGAGCCATACATAGCAATTGCAGAATGACAAATTTAAGATGACATTATGCTGATTACTAAGCCATAAGACACCATGTTCTCCTCTATCTATGATCAATCAAAAGTGGTAGGCTATGGGGCAGCTAGGTGGCTCAGCGAATAAAGAGCCAGGTAGTCCTGGGTTGAAATCTGGCCTCAGACACTTCTTAGCTGTGAGACCCTGGGTAAACCTATAAGCCCCAATTGTTGACCCCTTTACTGCTCTTCTCGCTTGAAATCAATACTTAGTATCTATCCTAAAAAAGAAGGTGGAAGGGGTTTTTTTAAGTGTTTGGCCTGAAACAGGAAAGACCTAATAGATAAAGAATTCCTATTGCTTTCCAATTGTGTGTGTGAAAGAGGCAGATAGCCAGACAAATCTGGGGGTAAATAATACAGATGGATAATATCATCAATAAATAAGCCCAGAGTTGAAAGGAAAGATAAGAACTGGCTAGATTGTTTCCAAAAATTTTTTTATTTTGGTAATATTTTGATTTTTCCCAATTACATATATAAAAACAATTTTTAACATTCATTTTCTAAAATTTTGAATTCCAAATTCTCTCTCTCTCTCTCCTTTCCCCCCTTCATGAGAGAGTAAACAATTTGATATAGGTTATACATTTGTGATCATGTAGAATTTATTTCCATGTTAGTCATTTTGTAGAAGATATATCTAAAAAACACAGACACACAAAGAAAATAAAGTGAAAAACAGTATGCTTTGATCTGCATTCAGACTCCATCAGTTCTTTCTGTAGAGGTAATAACATTTTTCATCATAAGTCCTTTGAAGTTTTCTTGGATCATTGTATTGCTGAGAATAGCTAAGTCATTAACAGTTAAAGATTATACAACATTGCTGTTACTATGCACAGTTTTCTCCTGCTCCTGCCCACTTCACTTTGCATCAGTTGATGAAAGTCTTTCCAGGTTTTTCTGGAATCATTCAATAAAATTTTTTTTAAACCCTTACCTTCCGTCTTGGAGTCAATACTGTGTATTACTCCAAGGCAGAAGAGTGTTAAGGGTAGGCAATGGGGGTCAAGTGACTTGCCCAGGATCACACAGCTGGGAAGTGTCTGAGGCCGGATTTGGACCTAGGACCTCCCGTCTCTAGGCCTGGCTCTCAATCCACTGAGCTACCCAGCTGCCCCCCATTCAATAAATTTTAAAGTACTTTTTACTGACCCAAGTTTCCCACAACAGCAAAGGCCCATCTTTTCAACACAAACATTTTACTAGTATTGTTACATAGCAGCAAGACCTGAATACCACTGCCTCTGAAGAACTAAAGATGAGCATAACCAGCAGATCAGTGGAAAGGAGTATGTTTTGTGTGATATATGTGATCAAGCTGCAAGATCTAACCACAAAGAACTTCAAAGAACAAAGTAAAAAAAATGTCATCAAGGAATTCTGTAACAGAAAGATGGACTGGTCATATGGTGAAAGAGAGAGGTGGTAAGTGGACAACCAGAGTGCTCTTCTAGAAGCCTCAAATGTTAGGAGGAAGCAAGGAAGGTCTCTAATCCATTTGGGGGACAACCTGTGGTAAACTTCCTGGAGGACATCAATGAAAGTTTCACAGGATAGACAGATATATAAGGGTTAGAATCAGCATTATTGAAGGAAACTCTAAAATCAAAGAGACCACAGCTTCATAAGTAAGGAAAATTTTCCTTATATTTAGTTCTATCCAAAATTGGATTGGACAGCCTTTGAAGGTAATAGGTTCTTCTAGCTCTTAGCCTGGCAAATAGTAGACAATTGATGCTTGTTGACATGATTGCCCATTGGGAAACTTCTAGCAAAGGCTAAATGGCAACTCAATAAGGATATCATAGGCACTATTCTTGATCAAATATGAGTTGGTTCACATGATCTCTGAAGTCCTATATAGCTTTAGGTTGAATGATCCATTTAATACTTTAATTTCCAAAGTTACTTTCTTTTTACACATTATGTCTTTTACTCCCAATGCCTGAAATTCTCTTTTTCTTAAAAAAAGATAAATTTGTTATTTATTTTTAATATTATTAGTTTTTAAAACATTTTGAGTACAGAGTTCTCTCCCTTCCTCCTCTTCCCCACCCAAGAAGGAAAGAAATGTCATATCAGTTATACGTGTGAAATCATGTAAAACATAAATCCATATTAACCATGTTGCAAAATTTTTTAAAGCAAAAAAAGTAAAGAAAGTGAAAAAAACTATACTTCCATATGCACTCAAACTTTATTAATTCTTTCTCTGAAAATTGATAGGATTTTTATTACAAGTTCTGAATTGTTTTGGATAGTTGTATTATTCAGAATGGCTAAGTCATTCTTAGTTAATTATCATACAGTATTGCCATTACTATGCACAATGTTGTTCTGGTTCTGCTCACTTCATTGTCATTAGTTAATCTAAGTCTGAAGCCATCCTGCTCATCATTTTTTTTAATCTTTACCTTCGATTTTAGACTCAATACTAAGTATCTGTTCCAAGGCAGAAGAGCAATAAGAGCTATACAACTGGGGTAAAGTGTCTTGCCAGGGGTCACACAGCTAGGAGGTGCCTGAGGACAGATTTGAACCCAGAACCTCTGCTGACTGTAGGCCTGGCTCGCAATCCTCTAAGCCACCTAGCTGCCCCCTGCTCATCATTTTTTATAGGGTAATAGTCTTGTTCAGCCATTCCTTAATTAATGAACATCCCTTTGATTTCAATTCTTTGCCACTACAAAAAAATATTTTTGTACATATTGGCAGGCCCTTTTCCTTTTTCTTTGAACTCTTTGGGATACAGACCTAGTATTGCTGGGTCAAAGGATATACACAGTGTTATAGTGCTTTGTGCATTTTTTTTTATCCTGGGACTCCATTCAAGGAGCATAGGGCCACAACCAGTAGGCAATGGGACACATAGTCGCTCAGGGTCACCCAGCTGGGAAGTGTCTGAGCCCGGTCTTGAACCTAGGACCTTTCGTCTCTAGGCCTGGCTCTCAATCCACTGAGCTAGCCCAGCTGCCCCTACTTTAGGTTGCAGTTTCTTTAGCAGATGTAGTTTTTACAGGGTGGGGTTGCTAGCCCCACGCCCAACCCTCCTCCTTTTTCATCTGGGCTAGGGACCGTCCTTGGCCCAGGAGTGGTAAGGGTGGGCAGTAGGGGTCAAGTGACTTGCCCAAGGTCACACAGCTAGAAGTGTCCGAGGCCGGACTTGAACCTAGGACCTCCAGTCTCTGTGCATAGTTCCAGATTATTCTCTAGAATGATTGGCCCAGTTCCTGACTCCATCATCAGTATATTAGTATTCCTTTTTTTCCTACATCCTCTCCAATATTTGTGATTTTCTTTTTCTGTCATGTTAGTGATCTAATTGGTGTGAAGTTGTCCCTCAGAGTTGTTTTAATTTAAATTTTTCAAGCCAATAGTGATTTGGGTTTTTTTTTATATGACTACAGATAGTAGTTTTTTTTTATTTCTTCTGAAAATTGCCTGCTCATATCCCTAGGCCATTTATCAGTTGGGGAATGACTCATATTTTTCTAAATTTGACTCAGTGACCTATATTTTTAAGAAATGAGACCCTCATCGAGAAGTTTGACATAAAAAAAATTTTCCTTCTAATCTTAGGCACATTAGTTTTGTTTGTGCAAAACCTTTTTAATTTAATGTAATCAAAAGTATTTTACTTCCCATGATCCTCTCTATCTCTTATTTCTTCCTGATTTTTCAGCAGAACTCTTTGAAAGCTAGTTTAGGCTTAAGAGCCATCACAGGGAATTATGTAGTAAATTATTGCTTCATGGACCTATTGTGTGCAAATGCATAGCTTCTCTTTTTGCTCTACATTTCTGTTATCCATCCACTGCCCACCCTAATCCACATTTAGAAAAGAAAATTGAATATTGTCTTCCATAAATAATGCACACACACCTACATTATTATGCATTGAGACTCATGCTGAAAACTGAGTGTTGAAGCTCTCAAAGCATCCACAGAAGAGGCTCCCATTTCAGTGGTCCTTAGGCCTAGGTTGTCAGAATGCATTCTTTTCTTCCTGGAATTCAGAGGTGGCCTCATACATTCAAGGCTATTTAAAAACATCACACATTGGAAGACAACTATAATGGGTAAAGGTAAAGTACCATTCATTTGTTCTCTCAGTCTACAGAAATCCTTTAAGAACATAAATCATTTTCATAAATCTAGATGAGAGCACTTGACTGAGAAAAGGAAAAAAAGGAAGAAAGATTAGGAAGGCTTACAATTAACTTTGTCACTGATTTTTGCAAGACTTTGGGCAAGTTCCTATTCTTTAGTAAGTGGGGATAAGAATATAAAAGAAATGTCAAATTTTTTATAAAATACTGACAGTTCCTGGTCCTTTGTAGTAACTAGGTGCTCATATATCCTGTCTTTTCTACTTCTATCCTTTTGTCCTTTATAGCTCTAGAGTAAAAATTTTATCAAGAAAAAAAACAGAGGATAGATTGTATAAATTAACATGGAAAATAGCACCTTAGTGGCCTAACTTGAGCTGTGTCTGGGCACACTAGGTAAAAAGGCTGCAGCTCATTCGATCTTTTTATTTCAGCCCCCTGCAAAATCGTTACCAGTTATCACAATTGAATCGATCTACACTAACCATTAAGAGAGCGCAAATGAATGAATTACTCTTTCTAGTAATCTTGGAATGGTGGTTTATTTGGAGAATAGGTCACTTAGATGAAGGAAAGAACTGTACCTATACTCTGATCATTCTAGTATTATTTGGAGATGGACTTCTCTAAGGAATTTAATTATAAAATATAAACCCCTACACATACAAACACAAATACATCTTGTGAAGCTACATTCAAATAAAGAGTGCAGGGAGAAAACTATCCCTCTTGCATAATCCAGACTGAAGCAGGTGTGGGAAGATCGAAGTTTGCAGCTCTGAGACTTCAGAAACCAGAAATTATCTTTATTTTCTTAAAGAAAGATAGTAAACGAGAAGGTTCAGGATGGGGTGATGTATTATATCAAGAAATGATTGGTTTAAAAAAAACAAAAAGCATAATAAACCTTTTTTCTTAAGAGAAAGCTAGATTGGAAGCTTTTTGTGATACACTGTGTTTTTTAAATTCTCTGATGATTTTACAAATTAGTAAATGAAAGGGAGGGGAACTATCCTAGGAAGAGAATATATTAGATTTATCATTGGACAGCACTCTGTTAAAATTCTTATAATAGAATTTAGAATGTAAGATAATATGCAATCCTTCAGACAAATAACATTACTTGAGTTGATTTTTATTGATCGCTCTGGGAGTAGTTAATATAGGGCAACTCTTTATCTCCCCCTGTGGATTTTTTTGCAAAAACATTTGCTCAGTTGCTACTACTTCTTTTCTGGTCCAGACTGGTGATTTCCTTGGTGTATGGATACATTCCCTCTCCTGGCACTTCAGTTTCAGAAAGTTACCTGAGGTACTTTAAATTAAAGTTATCTGAGGTAGATTAAATTGCTTTTCCTTTGTCAGAAAGTACCCACGTATTTTGGAGATAGATTTTAACTTCTTAACTTCCAAATCATATTTGCAGCCTTGATTCTGTGCTGTTTCCCACTAATCCCATAACTATGACATCTTCTTCCTCTTCCCACCCCCAACTCTCATTAGTTATGCAGATGTTCGAGTGGAAAGGAGGCAAGAACTACCTCTGGAAGATTCAGCCTCTGAGGTTGTCGATTCTTCAACACTAAAGGTACCATATCTCTTGGTATGTTTTTCATAAATAAATACTTGTTGATTGATTAAATGTGGGTTTTAAGTATGTTTTGATGATTTGCATGTGGAGTTGAAGGATATTTTGGTAGTTTGACAATACTGAGATTTTTGTTGTTCAGTCGTGTCTAACTTCTTATGACCCCTTTTGGGGAGTTTTCTTGGCAAAGATACTAAAGTGGTTTGTCATTTCCTTCTCCAGCTCTTTTTTACATGAGGAAACTGAGGCAGTTTTAAGTGACTTGCCCATGGTCACACAGCTAGTATCTGAGGCTAGATTTGAACTCAGAAAGAAGAGTCTTCCAGATTTCAGACTTGACATTCTATTTCATTGCAACACCTAGTAGCCCAAGATGTTCTAGGAATTATTATTCCCATTTTACAGATAAGGAAATGGAGGCAAACAGGGTTGAGTGACTTGTCCAGGGTCACATAACTACTATGTCTCTAAGGCCAGATTTGAACTCAGGAAAGTGAAAGCTAGGTGTCCAGGGGAAAGAATACTAGATTTGCAGTCAGGTCCTGGGTTCAGATCCTCATTCTTCTATTTATTATACATGTGACCATGGGCAAGTTATGTTACTTTTTTGGAAGGTCATTTTCCTCACCTGAAAAATAAGAATATTGAAATCATTTTCTAAATATTCTTTCTACTTTTTAAAAGAAATTATTTGTTTGTTTTAATAACAAATGTCCACCTAAGTTTTCCAGCTTTATACAATCCCTATTGTCTCCCTTGCTTCTTCCTCCCCCTTCCCAGAGCTGACAAGCAATTCTTTCTGAGTTATATGTGTATTATCATGCAAAATATATTTCCATATTATTCATTTTTTGTAAGTGAATAATCTTATAAAATCCAAAAAACTCCAAAATACACTAAAAAAAACAAGTGATTAATCATATGCTTTCATCTACATTTCTACTCCAACTGTTCTTTCTTGGGAAGTAGATAGCATTCTTTTTCACAAGTCCCTCAGAATTTTCCTAGATTATTGTATTGCTGTTAGTAGCAAAGTATCACTTTTTAACATTCTACAATATTGCAGTTACTGTGTATAATGTTCTGGTTCTATTTATTTCACTCTACATCAGTTCACATAGGTCTTTCTAGTTCTTTCTGAAATCATCCTGTTCATTGTTTCTATAGCACAATAATATTCTATCACCATCATGTACCATAGTTTGTTCAGCCATTCCCCAATTGAGAGATATCCCTTTAGTTTCCAATTTTTTGTCACCACAAAAAAGAGTACCTATAAATATTTTTGTACAAGTAGGCTCTTTCCCTCTCCTTTTTTTTACCTCTTTGGGATATAGATCTAGTACTAGTATTACTGGATCAAAGTGGTATGCATTCCTTTAATAGTCCTTTGGGCATAATTCCAATTCCAAATTGCCCACCAGAATGGTTAGATCAGTTCACAACTCCACCAGTAATGCATTAATGTCCCAATTTTGCCACATTCCCTCCAACATTTATCGTTTCCCTTTACTGTCATATTGGCCAATCCAATAAGTGTGAGATGGTACCTCAGGGTTGTTTTAATTTATATTTCTTTAATCAAGTGGGATTTATAACATTTTTTCATATGGTTATTGAAAGCTTTGATTTCTTCATCTAAAAAAATTGCCTATTCGTATCCTTTGACCACTTATTAATTGGTGAATGACTTGGATTCTTATAAATTTGACTTAGTTCTTTATATATTTGAGAAATGAGACCTTGATCAGAGAAATTTGTTATAATTTTTTTCCAATTTATTGTTTCCCTTCTAATGTTTCTTACATTGGTTTTGTTTATACAAAACCTTTTTAACTTAATATAATAAAAATAATACATTTTACATCTTATAATGTTCCCTATCTCTTTTTTGGTCATACATTCTTTCCTTCTCCATAGATCTGATAAGTAAACTATCCTATGTTCCCCTGATTTACCTATATGTTTAAATCATATGCCCATTTTGACCTTATTTTGTTATAGGGTGTAGAGAGATTGATCCAAACCTAATTTTAGCCAGACTATTTTGCAGTTTTCCCAGCAGTTTTTGTCAAATATTGAGTTCTTATTCCCAAAAGCTGAGATCTTTGGGTTTATCAAACACTAGATTACTGAGATCATTTACCCCTAATCTATTCCATTGATCCATGCTCCTATCTCTTATCTAGTATCAGATACTCTTTCTACTTTAAAGACACTTTAAAGCACTTTACAGATATTAATCCCTTATAGGATCAGTGAAAAAAAGAGTGTATTATTACTTTCACTTAAAAGAAAAAGTTAAGACACTCTAATTTTAGTCATCCTTTTCAGTTTATCACTGTCCTGCATTAAGCATCTCTTAATTAAATATAGAATTCACTTTCCCATGATAATTCTGGAGATGTCTATTTTATAGTGATACCATATTATGTTGTGAAAGGGATGCAATGTTCGTTATTCTCTATTAAGGGAAAATTATTCAAGCCACAGATTAAAAACATACAGTGGTTCCCCCTTGCTAATGAATCTAGTACAAACTCCTTAACTTGATATTTAATGCCCTCCCCAGCCTGCCTTCTGACTAGTTTCACAGCCTTATCTTAGAATACGTGCCTTCACATACTCTCTTTTCCAACAAAACTGGACTATTTGGCACTCTCTGTTTTCTCATTGCCCTTTCCTGCCTCTGTCTTTGCTAATGTCATTCCTCCATTAAATTAGGGCCATACAACAATAATATACTGTTGGTGGAATTCTGAATTGGTACATTCTGGAAAGCAATTTAGAATTATGCAAATAAAGTAACTAAAATGTCCATAACCTTCGACCCAGAGATTCTGCAGCTAGCAAATGCTCCAATGAGGTCATTGACAAAAAGAAAAGGTTTATACCATCACTTTTTATGACAGTAAAGAACTAGAAACAAAGTAGATGCCATCAACAGGAGAATGGCTAAATAGATTGAGGTTTATAAATGAAATAGAATATTGTTTTTATTCAGTTGTTTTTTAATCATGTCCAACTATTCATGACCCCAGTTAGGGCTGTCTTGGCAAAGATTGACCTTCCATTTCCTTCTCTAGTTCATTTTATAGATGATGAAACTGAGACAAAGAAGGGTTAAGTGACTTGCCCAAGGTCACATAGCTAGCATGTGCCTGAGGCCAGATTTGAACTCACATAGAGAATTTTTTGTGACTCCAAATCCAGTGCTCCATCCATTTCACCACCTAGACACCCTAATGAAATACCACTGTATTATAAGAAATAATAATCATAGTCTAGTCAGAGGAATATGGAAAGACTTCCATGAAATGATGCAAAGTGAAGCAAGTAGAACCAGAAAAACAATATATACAATGACTACAACAAAGTAAATTAAAAGTAACAAATAATAACCAAATGGTTATAGAAATTGAATTTTTGAAAGTATAAGTATGAACATCTATATCCTACCAAAAAAAACCTATGAGACAACACTTCCCTCTAATCCTTTCAGAAGCTGGAGTCCAAGGATACAGAGTATTACATAAAAAAAGATTTTTAAAATATATATCGACCAGTTTTACTGAATTTTTTGTCTCTTTCTCTTCCCCACCCCCCCGGAAGGAAAATAGGGAAAAGAAAATATAAGGCAATGTAAAGACAAGAGATATCAACAAAAATTTATTTCAAAAAAATAAAGACACCAAAACAAATTAGGTCAACTCACGGTATCTACTGGAATAAGGAATTTCTGGATTCAAGGAATTCTATAAGAAGAATTCATCTGTTTCTCTTATCTATTTCCATGCCTTCGTTTATTAAAAAATTATTTTTCAAATGAATGATGTGCTAATCTAAGTAGCCATACTGGAGGGGGGGGGGGGGAAAGAGGTACCATTGCATTACACACCTCTAAGCTAAATGCTTTTTCATTACATGTTCAAGGGAAATTTACTGGAGAACATTCTTAACATTGAAGACAGAAGTAGGATAATGTGAACTACCAAATCTGTATCGAGATTCGGGTAAAGCAGTAGTGTTCCTCACAATGGAGTACTATGGCCATTCCAAAAAAATCTGCCTCTGAAATATGTTGATGCTCCCTTAGGATTCTGAGTTCACCAAAATGGTGACTTGTGGATCTCTGTTTTGGCATTGATGGTCACAGATATTGATAAAGGAGATAATGCAGTTTTTCTTGATTTATTCATTTACTAATGAGAGAAATCTATGATGACAGGTGATAGAGAGCCATTTGGACTCAGGCAGACATTTTATTTATTGTTATTATTGGGAAAAGAAAGAAAAACCTTGTTGGCTTATTTTAGAAGTGAAGGCAAAAAGCAATGAATGCTTTCAGGATACATGCTCTGGTGAGTTCCAGGAAAATGGCTTTGCATTATTCTCTTGAGTAAAAAATCAGAGGTATTATAGAAGTGCTTACGTATTTCCCCTTCTCATTATTGAACATATTAGCGCCAATTCAGATTCCAGAGGAGAGAAAGAATAAGCTTCTAATGCACAAAGATCCTAGCAAGACTTTACTTGATGATATAGCTGTGTATGAATACATGTGTGCACATTTTTATTCTAGAGCAAGCAATAGTGATTCATTTACAGTCTTCAGAAGAAGGAAAGATAGCCCTTGCAATTACAAAATTCTAAGCAGTAAAACTAAAACCTTATAAACACAAGGTTTTTAGGCGGTTACACCACAAAGACTAGACAATATGGAAAAAACGTTGCAACATTTAAGGGTCCTTTGGCCTTGCCACACTCAGTCATGGAATGGTATCCTCCCTTTCTCTTCCTTTAAGTCCTAAATCAGGTCCTACATCTTCCATGAAGCATCCCATGATTCCCCTAGCTGGAAGTGATTTCTTCCTCTTCAGATCTGCCATAGCATTTTGTATGGCATGCCACTTTGAATTTATTATTATCTAATTTATATTATAACTAATTACATACATTTCTTATCTTGCTATTGAGTGTATAATCTCCTTGAAGATAAGGACTATATCTGAGTCCATCTTCTATCTCCAGCATCGAGCATCCTATCCTGTGTTTGAGTTACTTAAAAATAAGTATTAGTTGAATTTAATTGAGTTAGATATAGGCAAATCCATAGTATACAAAGCAACTTTATAATGAGATTTTACTGTCCCAATTGCTTTTTCTCTTCGGTGTCCTTCAGATCTATCCCTTTCCTGCTTGTCCTTAATGCCACAGCCAGGCTAGCTCACCATTCATCTCTCATCACAATATTCTTTTCCTGTACTATGATTATTAAAAAGTATGATGGAACCATGGAACATTGTGGGAAGAGGTAGAGGAAAGGCAGTAACTATAGAATCAAAGGAACTGAGTTTGAATCCTGCCTCTTACATTTATCCATGGGACCTTGAACAAGTCATTTAATTTCTCTGGACCTCAATTTCCTCATTGATAAAATGAGAGGTTTGCAGTGATTGGTCCCAGAGGTTGCTTTCAATGCTAGATTTATGGTCTTATGAACCTCAGTGTTGTGTATTCTCCATTCAATTAAAAATTTTACTTAATAAAAATCATTATCCAAGTGACACCTGTGTTGCTGTGCCCTAATCCCACCCCACCCCCAAAATCCTTGATTCCAGAACCAACCTGAAATCCATACAGAAACTGTACCACCCTTTCCATATTAGAGTTGGGAATGAACTTATAGATATGGTCTAAGCTTCTCATTCCATACCTAAAAAAAAGCTAGGAAGAAATGCCTTGCTTCAGATTTCTTAATTTATTGGTGTCAGAGTCATGACTAAAATCCAATTCTCATGAATCTTGGGCTTTCTTTCCACTATATTGGCATCTTCTGTCAACTGAAAGGCATCTAAGAGGTACAGAGATGACAGTGCTAAACTTGGAGTGAGAAAAACTCAAGTTCAGAGCCTACCTCAGATCCTTACTGTATCATCCTAGACAAGTCACTGAACCTCTGTGCACCTCATTTTCTTCATCTGTAAAATGTAGATAATGATAGTACCTATTTCCCAGGATTATTGTGAATATTAAATGAGAAAACACATGTAAAGAGCCTTGTAAACCTTACGGTGCTATAGAAATGCTATTGGTATGCTCTGCTAGAGGAGAAATATCTGAATCCATCACTGACTCAGTTGGGTAAAAGAAATCACCTTTAAAGCTGAGAGAGTAGTTCAGTCCCCTTTCCAAGTATCCTCTGCTGCCGTGATTTATGCTAATGCACAATATGGCTATTAATCTTCAGCATAGTGATATGGTACATCTTGTCTTTGTTTATTGAAGTGTTTAATATCCAAGCCTGCCACATAATACATCGTGAATCATGTCAGAGTGTAATATTAAGCTGTTAATAGGCAGGTGTTAGAGGCAATACATCATAGCTGAAGGATAGCATAATGTTGAGGACATGAATTCACAATAGGTATCCTTTCTTGAGCAAAGACTTTCTGCCAGCCTCAGGTCTCAGACAAAATCTCAAAATATTACCTTTGAAAATACCAACTATTAGCTCAAATCCAAAATTGGTCCTGAAACAGCCTTGCCAAGAATTGTAAGTCACATGACCTGCATGTGGATATTGGCCTTTTGGAGTCAAACTTCAATTAATCAATGAACATTTCAATCATTTTTCGGTCATGTACAACTCTTTATGATCCCATTCTGGGTTTTCTTGGCAAAGATACTAGAGTGGTTTGCCATTTCCCTTTCCAGCTCATATAACAGAGGAGGAAACTGAGGCAAACAGGGTGAAGTGACTTGTTCAGGGTCACAGAGCTAGTAAGTGTCTGAGACCAGATTTGAACTCGGGTCTTCTTGACTTGAAGCCCAGCACTCTACTGAGCCAGCTAGCCTAATTATTAATCTCCTACTATGTGCAGGGCATTGTGCTGTATAGCATTAGGAATAAAAATATAAAGAATAAAACAATACCTATGGCTTGTGCTGGAGCCAGCTGGTTTCAGGAAAGCCATTTGTTATACCCAGGAAATTAGCAAATACTAAAAACTCAAGGCATGATTAACTGTTTTGTTGATGGTCTATGCTTAAGAAAGTGATGTAGAAAATGTTAGTAATATAGATTAAATTTGAGGCAAGATGTTGGCCCTGTGGATAGAGCACAGGTCTGGATCTGTGAAAACCTGTGTTCAAATCTGGCCTCAGACACTTCCTAGCTGTATGTATGACCTTGCACAAGCCACTGAACTCTGTTTGCCTAGCCCTTGTGTTACTAAGACAGAAAGTGAGTTTAAAAGGAAAAAAAATAAAGTAGATTAAATTTGAAAATGTACCCTACTTTTTTTTTTCTTGGAGATCTGTTTATTAAACATTTACTGGCACACCCCCGGCCCAAACTTAAAGACTATCCATTCTAATGAGGAGACAGCAAGTGAGTAAGTGTGTATGGAAGTATAAAGAGAATAAATACAAAACAGTTCTGTGAAGACTGTTTGAGAGGAAGAGTACTAGCAGGGGAAGGATTAGGAAAGACTTGAGGTAGAAGATGCTGCATCTTGAAGGAAGAGAGGGATTCTGTTCAAAGGACGTGGAGAGAGTAATTTCCAAGTCAAGAGTAGAGTAGAGAGAGAGGGAGAAAGACAATATGGGGAGGGTGACCAGTACAAAAGCACAAAGACAGAGCATGGAAGGGACAAAGAGCAAGTCAATTTGGCTGGATCACAGAGTGCAAGAGGGGAATAATGTTCATCATGGCTGGAAACTTTTAGTTGAGGCCAGGCAATGAAAGCTAACTTGAGGAGTTTATTTTTTTTCCTCAGAAGTGTTAACAATGGAATAAAGAAACCGAGTAATCATATCCAGGCAGCAATTTATTTGGCAATCCATGTGGTTGCAAATCAAACTGGATTCAAGGTTCTCAGTAGCCAAGGGCCCAGAAGCTTAATTTCTCTCAGTGAATTTGGAAAGAAAAAATTTGGAGGAAATGAAAATCAGGAAACATGCGACCCTTCATTACAGAGATTGAGACTTCTGGTTTCTCATAAAGGGTAGTGGGGTCTGGAGACGATGAGGTGAGAGGGAGAAAGGTATTCATCTAACATGCTGTGTTAGGTGACAATAGAGAAGGGCGAAGTGCATTTGGACTAAAGTCTCCTAAATCAAGTGGCTTACATGGAGTTGGATCTAACCTTACAAAATGGTGAATAAAAGCCAAATGGAGTTATGAGTGCTAGGTTTTTTTTTAATGTAACAGAAGCAATAGGAAGCCATTGGAGCTGATAGAGTATAGGTGTGCCATGACCAGATCTGCATTTGTGGAAAATCACTTTAGCAGTAGTATGTAGGGCAGATCAGATTGGGAGGAAATTTAAAGTAAGGATACCAATATGGAAGCTACAGACATAGAAAATCCTTAGATATAATATCTCCTACAGTACACACACACACACACACACACACACACACACACAAAGTGGCACAATGGATTGATCTCTGGGTCTGGAATAAAGGAAGACCTGCATTCAAATCTAGCCTCAAACACTAACTGTGTGACATTAAGCAAGTCACTTAACACTTTTGCCTCAGTTTCCTCATCTATAAAATGAGTTAAAGAAGGAAATGGCAAACTACTTCTGTATATTTGTCTCGAAAACTCCAAATGGGTCATGAAGAGTCAGACATGACTAAAAAATAATACATAAGCACACTCACATACATATATACACATCACTGTGCCAAATTGCATGATTATGACCCAGTAGATCAGTATAGTATTTGCCATAGTTATTCTAAGTGATTATATGGTTATGCACAGTAATTATATTTTTCTCTTTAACTTAAAAAATGTTATAACTCAGACTTGGAGCTTAGTGCTTACTAGCATGTCCAAACCTAAGCCACAGGAAAAATGAAGTTAGTTTATATATGAGTAAGAAATGCATAATACTTTGTTCATCATTCCACCTTTGCAGTTCTTTAGATCCAGGTAACCTGGGCAATGACTATGTAGAGAGCATAAGGGGTGGCAAGGTGGCACAGTGGATAGATTGCCAAGCCTAAAGTTGGGGAGACCTGGGCTCGGACCCTCCTAGCTGTGTGAGGGGCACATCACTTAACCTTGTCTGCCTTACCCTTGTTCTTCTGTCTTAGAGTTGTTACTAAGACAGAAAGTAAGGGTTTCAAAAAAGAAACAGACTGCTACTTTATTCAGGGAATTGATTGAATCCTAGTAAGTCAAGAAAGTAGAAGATAGGTATGGATAGGAGCGAAATGAAAATCTAAGAATTTAATATATTAAATTTTATTATTTTCAAGCCTTAGGTCCATATTTCTGTCCACTTGATGATGTGGTGGTAGAAATAGCATGGGAAGGGGTAGCCAGGTAGCTCAGTGGGTCAGGCCCAGAACCGGGAGGTCCTGGGTTCAAATCTGGCCTCAGACACTTCTAGCTGTGTGATCATGGGAAAATTACTTAAGCCTCATTGCCTAGCCCTTACCACTCTTCTGCTTTGTAACTAATACATAGTATTGATTCTAAAGAGGAAGGTAAGGGTTTGAAGAAAAAAGAAAAAAAATGAAATAACATGGGTCTTGGAGTCAAGATACTTGGGTTGTAGTAATGGTTCTATGACCAAGTCATTTCAAAACCAATTTAAGCTTCCTAATTGGTGACATGAAAGATTTAAACTAGATGACTGCCTCCTTAGGTCCCCTCCAACTCTAATAGCCTATGATTCGTTGGTTCTGTTCTTCGTTCTCCTGGGACCTAGACTGTGGGATTCTGGTCATCTAGCCTTCCACAGATGAAACGGTGACACTTTTGGAATAGATTGCCAATTTTAAAGAAAGACTGAATTAAAAGGCCAAATTATAAAGATCTAAAGACATGATATGTGACAGAAAAGTTCAGTACCCTTTTACTGCTGTTTGGAACAATTATCTCAAAATCACTCTTATAAAAACTACAAATTTAAGATTATAAAATAACTGAATTTATCCATAAGATTCTCAATCTGAAAATTAAACCATCTTTATTTGTATTTCAAGGACAAGGGGGCAAGCTTGGATCCTCAACAACACTTTAGTGCACTTGAAGTGGGAGCCTCTGTCCTTAACACTAGCCAGTCACCATCGGCATCTTCAAGAAGTTCTCATAAATCCTCCCATACACCCATGTCTGAGACCGCCTGTGAGTATGACATCCCTCGACCACTGATAACCAGTGTTCAGATTCTTTTGCATTCTACAGTTCAAGAGGCTAGGGCAGTGGTTCCCAAACTTTTTTGGCCTACTGCCCCCTTTCCAGAAAAAATATTACTTAGTGCCCCCTGGAAATTATGAAACTATTTATTGAACTCAGAATAGAATGTAATACAAAAAAAGTGGGGCCATCACCACTCCCTGGATCACTGTAGCACCCACCAGGGGGCAGTAGCGCCCATTTTGGGAATCACTGGGCTAGGGCGAGGGAAGGTTACTCTTCATGGATAGGGTGATATGTCTTCTGGTATTCCTCAAAGTGAGTAGGTTCAATTGAGTCAACTCTTGTTACATTGGAGATTAGTGATCAGGAGTTCTTTTTCTTATCCCATAGTGGTCACTTTTTCACTTGTTCACACCTCTACCAAAGGGTGTTAGAAAGTCAGTCAACCAGCATTTAAGTGCCTAAGGAATACAAATTAAAATGAAGAATGGTCCTTGCTCTCAAGGAACTCACAGTCTAATAGAGGAGACAAGATGCAAACACTTATGTACAAACAACATATGTGGGATGAATTGGAGGTAATCACTAGCATTAAGGGAGATCAGAAACATTAAAAAGAGAGGAAACTCAACTTGATCTTTTTGGCTACTTCTCAGCAGTTCTGTGCAATTTTAGTCAATAAGCATTTATGATCTGTTACTTACAATTATTATAATTTATATAATTCTGAATTTTATAAATAATTGACAATTTACAATTTACTATGCTATGCCCTTGTGCGTAAAAGATAAAATAATTAAAGTGTTTCCCCAAAGGAGCTTGGGTGCCACTGGGAGGACACTGAAACTAATGGGAAGTGTATTTCTACTGGGTGCTGTTCATGTCCCCATTACTGTGAAAAAATGGAAAGTTGAACAGGTGTTCAGTCAATCACATGTATTCATGACACCCAGGTGGAGATGGCCCTCCTTCCACAATGATTCCTACTAGCATTGTTCTAGGAATTCTTGACTCTCCTATGATTCTTGACTATTTTCCTTATATTTCCCCTCTTATTTTAAAGAGCCTGCTTCAGAAGTACACGTGAGTCATTAAAAACACTCATTGCTTTCTTATAGCCACTCCAACCAAACTGATCACAGAATCCAGCACCCCTTCCTTGTCAAGGACCTCCAGCCTACCACAAGAATTACCCATGCAAGGGCTCGGCCAACCTGCTACAATGCCTGTGAGTGTTACTGTTCAGTCATTCAGTTGTTCCCAATTCTTTGTGATCATGTGCACCATAGCATGCCAATACCACCCACATAGTTTTCTTGGCAAAGGTACTAGGTAGCTTGCTAATTTTTTCTCCAACCCATTTTATAGATGAGAAAACTGAGGCAAACAGGTTAAATGACTTGCCCAGGATTACACAGCAACTAAATGTCTGAGGACAAATTTAAACTGAGGTCTTCCTGACTCCATGCCTAATATTCTAACCACTGAGCAACCTAGCTGCCTGCAATACCTATGAATACACACAAAAAATGGCACTCAGTGTCTAAAAGGTTCACCGTCACTGCCATAGTTGATGCCTCTACTTGCCAAATGGAGTCAGGGATAAAAGGTCTTATGTCTCAGAAGATTCCCTTCAAAAATTCCAAAACAGAATCTCACAAAATACCTATTCCATCTTACAAAAGTTGAAAAGAAAAGATAGGAAGTCCCAAACTATCTACCTAGCACTTCTAGATGCAACATTTTGGAGTCCACTGTGCTGGTGGGCACTTGTCACGCAACCACATTCAAGGACTAAGGCTTGTAAAGATAAAGAGTAGAGCCAATTGCCAAGGTCAGACAAATAGCAGCTATTTCTGCTGAACTGATAGGATGAGATAAAATTCCTTTGAATAATTCTTGTAACTTGGTATAATAACAACAAAAAAAAGCATCAAGCAGAATAGGAAAGACTTGCGTTCAAATTCCATTTGACTAGCTGTGTGACCAAGAGGATCAAGTCCCTGATTTAAGTCTTATTTGCCTCTACTGTAAAATGGGAATAACAATACCTGTAGCACCTGTTTGTCAGAAGTGTTTTCTGGTTCCACAGGCCCCTTAACTCTCAATATCACCACAGTTTGCTCCCACCATTTCTTCATAACTACAAGTGCCTATTTACCTAATAAATCTTTTCCTGAGTTCTAGCTATCATTTTGGGGGACAGAAATTCTGCTGCCTTCTGTGTATTCCATCCAGCTAGCTCCTGTGGATGAGGGAGGGTGTCATAAGCTTTATAACTATGAATTTATAGAATTCCCTGGAAATTGTACCATGATTCTTTTCTCTGTTCCCTGTCCCCTTCCATTCCCCCAATTCTCAGGCTTCTCTGCCTTCTCAGTCATCTTGTGAGCTTCTTACACAGCATCTGCTGCCTCAGGCTGTTTTGCAAAGCCCACCTACACCCATGACACAGGTAAGTCAAGGACTTGGGGGAGATAAGGGAAGGGTGAAAGAATTCACCTTAAAATGAAGACCTTTTCCCCCCACATTGAAGAATGCATCTCTGGTCTCCCTGAGTATGCACATGTGTAGATGTATACAAGACTGACCTACATATTAAGAAACAAAGCCAAAGTTCCAATCAAGGGACATAGCAGATATTGAGATGACCAAAGGCAATAAGACCTGGATTCAGTTCCAGCTTTTCTGACAGTGAGACCCCCAGGGCAAGTAAGTCATTTAACCTCTTAGCTAGTCTTTAAGATAGCAAGCTGCAGAGGAGGTACTGATCCATGTGGAAAGAAATATTTTCTTAACCCACGGGTTCCTTAGAGCTATGAAATAATATAGCAGCTGGTCAGCGAGCATTTATAAAGCACCTACTGTGTGCCAGGCACTGTGTTAAGCAATATTTTATTATATGCAATATAAAACTAATTTAATCAAAGTTTAGTCCCTATCCTTATTCCTCCTATGGTCATTTTGAGTTGTTTCTCACTCTGCGGATAAGGTAGTATTCAGGTTCAGATTCTCTTAGATTAATAACTCTTTCTGTTCTTCTGCTAGAATAAATTACATAATCAAGCCCTTTATCCTAGTCATACTTTTTCATTCCTTAATAATCTTCAGAATCTTTACTACCTAAAAAAATTATCTTCATGGGTTTCTCTGGTTTCTACCAAGTTTTCTATACCCCTTTCCTTTCCTTCCAATTTAGCATGAAACAATATGCTGAAATGGATATAATAGTACAGGAAAGTTCTCTCACTAGAGGACTACCTTATAGATCAAACATATTTTCTAAAAAGTATCAGGTGGTTATTATTGTTGTTTAAACCCTTACCTTCTGTCTTAGAATCAATACAAAGTATGGATTCCAGGGCAGAAGAGTGGTAAGGGCAAGACAATTGGGGGTAAGTGACTTCCCAGGGTCACATAGCTAGGAAATGTCTGAGATTAGATTTGAACCCAGGACTTCCTATCTCCAGGCCTAGCATTCAATCCACTGAACCACCTAGCTGCCCCATACCAGTTGTTTAAAAAAAAAAATCCTACCTCCTCCTCCAAAAATAAAAATAAAAATAAAATCCCTACATGGTTGAATTGTTCAGTTTCTAGTCAGCTAAATCCTCGAATGCAGTATTTACACACAGAAACTCATGCTAATGAGGCCAAGCCTCTAGGTTTTATTCCCCTGTGGACCAGTTAGCTTTGCTCAACCCCTGGCCACAAACTTCACCCCACAACCACAGCAAGTCTTCTCACAAATGTGTTTGACAAGAGGAAATCGGCCAGAATATATGGGTGAGTTAGTGCAAATCTCTCCCCACTACTGGAAAAATGACTTAGAGCTCATGCCCTACTGGCACATGCAGCCAGCAGTGTTATCTTTGTAACAAGAAAGCATAGCACCCTTAACCCATTTGACAAGCCATGTGACGACTCTTCCTGTGGACAGTAAGACCTCTTTTATTTAGAGCCTACTTAGGCAGAACCTGTGGTAACTGAGACTTACTTTGTGTGATCTGTCCTTATGGAGGGAACCATACAGAATAACTTCCCTCTTTGCAGATTTTTAGGGTTTTACCCACGATAGAGCCAAACCCCATGTTAAATCGGTACCTTTTTCAAACTAAGCATTCAGGAAATTAAAAGCTCCTATAACTTCCAGATCTAGAAATCAACTTTTGCAGAATAATGTTTTGTAATATGTAAATATAGAATACAGACCTTTTTAAATTGCATTTAATTTTACTTATTAGTATTCATTTATAGTTTACAATGTGCACCATCCTTGGAAATAATTAAGCTGGATTCCTTTAAAAGTGATCTTTCATGGGGCAGCTGGGTAGCTCAGTGGAGTGAGAGTCGGGCCTAGAGACAGGAGGTCCTAGGTTCAAACCCGGCCTCAGACACTTCCCAGCTGTGTGACCCTGGGCAGGTCACTTGACCCCCACTGCCCACCCTTACCACTCTTCCACCTATGAGACAATACACCGAAGTTAAGGGTTTAAAAAAAAAAAGTGGTCTTTCATAAGGACTTTTCACCTCCTTCCTTCTTCCACTGCTAGATTAATGAAGTTCCACTCCTAATGCTGAATTATATCTCAAATTACAATTGTGCCAAGTACCCATTTCTCTTTTGCACTAGGTACTTGTCAAGAAGAAAGTTTCTTTCTGAAGTTTTGTGCATGTAAATGATGCTCGGTATCTGAAAGTACTTGTGCTAACACTTTAAATACTTCAGATATGAATGCAGATAACCGTCATGCATGCCTGTACATTCTAGCTATGCCTACCTTTCATTGTATGCTATGTTATTACACTAACACAACAAACCGTGTTGTTCTGAATATAGGCCATGCTTCCCTCCAAAACTGGCCTACATAAAACCTAAGTGTGTCCTATAATCAGTATTATTTTTAGCATAACTCCACAGAGTTGGGGTTTTTTATTTCTGTTTCAAATATAATTTTATTTAAGGGCCAGTTGGGAGCTGGTTGAATGATAGGTTCCAAAGAATAGGCACTAATGGGTCCACATTACCTTAGAGGGGTGTATCTAGTGGAATGTCTTAGAAATCTGCCCTTGGACCCTGTGCCTTTGAATATTTTATCAATGTCTTGGATAAAGATATAGATAAATTTTTTATCCAATTTGCAAATAACACCTAGCCAAGAACTAACTCTGAGTGATAGAATCAAGATCCTAAAAATGACTCAGGATATTCAGAATGATGGACTGAATATATTAAGATGAAATTTAATGGTGATAAACTGAAAATCCTGCCCTTCAATCAAAAAATTAAATGGGTAAGTTAAGGGTAGGGAAAAAATAGACTGATGATAGAAGGATTCTTGGAGCAGTTCTGTCTTTTGCTGCTACTAAGCCACCATTTTGGTTCTGCCTCCTGTTAACACATATAGGAAAAGATATCAGGATGTCCATAAATGACCACCAAGAAAAGATAACTTGATCTTAAACTGTATCTAGAGATGAGGAAGGTGACAGCCTTCTCTCACTATGAGCCAGTGAGACCACTCTTGGAATTTCAGGCTCATTGTTGGATGTCATGCTTTAGAAAGGTCATTGACAAAATGGAGCACATTTTTTAAAAGCATGACAAGGATTGTGATGTTCTTGTGCATCATTTCATATGAGCTTTGGTTGAAAGATATGATTGGGGCTCTTTAGACAAGGGAAGATAAGACTTAGGGAGGGCATGATCTGCAGACTTCATTGTCTTCAGGTATTTGAGGGATTGTTATATGGCAAAGGTTTCTGGATGGCCCCAGAGGGTGAAACCAGGAGCAATGGATGGGTGTGGCCAGGATGGACTGCTTCTAAGTTTCAAGGAAGAAAAATCAAATGCTGTCCAAAAAGTAGAATGGGTTGTCTGAAGAAATAGTGGGTTTCTAATCACTGGGGATTTCCAAGCAGAAGCTTAGTATACATTTGTTTAGGCATGAATGGGGCTGGTTGGCCTGTAAGGTGCCTTCCAACTCTTGAAATCCTTTAATTCCTCAGGGCTATTTTCTGTCCTGGCATAACACTGTGCATGTTTACCTACTTTTATGGAATATTGGGTTGGTTGTGTACAGAAGTGCCATACTCACAGCTCTGCCCCTACCCGTTTAAAATCTAATTGGAAAATGATTAACAAAAATAAATAAAAATACATTCACCATAGATAATGTTAATTGTGGTTTTCTAAGTCAACATGCAGCTTGCAGGGACCCATTTCTATTTGAGTTTTGACACCACTGGTGTACAGGAAGTTGGATTTTATTTTTTAACTGTTTTTATGCTTATTTTCTTTCACATCTAAAATTTGAGTCCATCTCCCAAAATTCCAGTTAATCCAGATTGTTCATTATTTGGATTCTGGATAATGGAGATTGTAGCACATATCATCTAACCTTAGTTTGTTATTCCAATGAGGCATCCTTTAATAGTTCCAGTCTTTTGATCTCCTCTCCCCAAGCCCCCTTCCAAATAAAGTCATCTTTTCTTATGGGAAGGTGGGAGAGAACTTGAACAAAAAGAGAAGATCAGAGGACACATTTGCAAAAGATAAGAACATGAATACTGCCATAGGTTTGAACCGGATAAAGGGAATGCTGATTGTCCACTCCATCTTTAACATTTTGACATCTCAAAGCACTTCAGCAGAAATCCATTAACCCACACAGAACATCCTTCTAAAGGAACCATGTAATACATATCATTATCTCCATTTTATTGGGGGGGAAACAAGCAGAAGAGAGCACAATGATAATGCATATCCAGGTAACAAAGTAGTCTTTACCTGGTAGCATTAGCATAGCCTCCTGCTCTTGGGCAGAAGTCCCCAGACAGTTTACACTCTGATCCATGGGCATCTGAGTCTCATCTTTGTGTTTTCACTGAAATCTCTAGGTCTGCTTGTGCAGTTTCCATCCAAGGCCCAAGTATTGCATTGTTCCATCATTAAATAAGCAGGTGACACTTGGGTGTAGGAATCTCCTTGAGGGTTATCCACAGGGCCACCTTGAGGTATACTGAATGAATGCCTAAGAAATCCAGACCGCTTCAGCCTTTTATGTAGGCCTACAGCAACCCTTTAGTCTGTTCCCAGGGGATCTTCAAGTTAAAATTCTGTCACTGCAAAACAGAAGAATGTTGTTTATTTACTTATCTGTGTATTCAGGGGTGGGGAGCAAGCAGGGTTTTCTATTTGTTAGCTGTCACTGACCCAGATTTCCTAGAGGGGGGAGGCATCAAGAACCTGGGGAAAGGTGAAGAAGGATGCTGAAAGCTACTCCAAATCTTTACCAGCCAGCTAAAGGCCCTCCAGGCCAGTTTAGAGAACACTCCGTCAATGTAATGTACCATCAAATTAAAGCTCATTCGTGATCCATTATATAACAGGCCAATGCTGTCCAGGATCACATTCAGGCTAATTATAGAACCTAAAAATGTCTATGAATCTGTCATATGAAAGCTGCCATGCCCTCAGTGGTAGTGGGTGGAAATGGGGAGAGAGTTCTTTTGGTGTCCTGCTTTTGACATTCATTTCTCCCTCTCTCATGCGTGTTCGTTCTCTCTCTCTCTCTCTCTCTCTCTCTCTCTCTCTCTCTCTCTCTCTCTCTCACAGAATTTGGAAAGCGAATATGCAATCAGTTCTTCCAAAATCAAGCAATAATTCAGTATTACTAGACTGTAGTCAGATAAATTTACCATCTAAATTTAGAATGAGCTCCACTGACCTAGAAAGAAATTAGTATCGGAGGACTATAGATTAAGAGCTCGAAAGGACTTTAGTGGTCATCCAACATCACCAATTTACAGAGGAGGGAACTGATGCCCAAAGAGATTGAATGGTCACATGTTGACTGCTTCTGGCTCTTAATAGCAATATGACCATGTCCTACTTTACCTCTCTAAAACTTCAATTTTCTCATACACAAAATGGGGTTTTTAAAAACTTACATTCTGGCTTAGAATTGATACTAAGTATCAGTTCTAAGGCAGAAGAGCAGTGAGGGTAGTGCCATTAGGGTTAAGTGACTGACAAGGGTTACGTAGCTAGGAAATCTGTCTGAGGTCACATTTGAACCCAGATCCTTCTGATATAAAATAGGTTTAATAATCTCTTTAGTATTTACCTCACAAATCTGCTGTGAGGCTCAAATGAGATTGTATATCTAACATACTTTGTCTACTTTAAATAAATGTTTTTCATATTTAAAGTGCTTTGCAAACCTTAAAGTGCTTTATAAATGTTGGCTATTATAAGTAACCAAGTTAGGATTTGAACTCAGCTACTTCTTCAACTCCAAGTTTGGTGCTCATTCTACTGTGTCATGTGGCACCCCAAAGAAAGCAGGCTGTAAATGTTCATTAGAGTCAAATATATAATTTAAGACCCTCATGGACTTGGCTGCTGCTTCCTTCTAGGCTGAACTGGGTTCACTGAACTGACACTGCTGAGGAGTGGCAAGAGCTAGTAAAAGATCAGTATAGTGGGCTCATCTCTGAAATCTCTCTGAATGGTGAAAATGAAAGTTGAACGTGGGTGTAATTTCTCCTCTTCTTTCCCTTCAAGTTCTCAGCACAATTTAGCATGTTTCAAACCATCAAAGACCAGCTGGAGCAGAGGACTCGGATCCTGCAGGCCAACATTCGGTGGCAACAAGAAGAACTGCATAAAATCCAGGAGCAACTGTGCATGGTCCAGGACTCCAACCTTCAGGTAAGGGCCTGGGGCCCAGGACTGCTAGGAAAACTCTGGTTTCCCATGGCCAACACCTTTCCCCTCTGTACAGAAAACCACAGAGAAATCGGGGGAATGAACTTTCCCAACAGCATCCTCATTTTAACGCCATACAATCTTAATTAGTCCTATTCATCAAACATCCAAAGCACACTAGGCATAGGACAAAAGGAGTCAATTCTGCCTGGTCTTCACTCTGGCTAGGCATGAAATTTCCATGACTTCCTTTTCAATCAGCACCCCATGATATACTGTTACGCTTCTACACATACATAATACTAATACATCATTTAGTCCTTTATATTCTTCTTCAGGTTTGCTTTTTTCACTTTGTCCTGTCTTTTTATCTGCCTACATTAGTGTTATCCCTTTCAGACTGTAAATTCCCAGTGTCTACCTTAATTTCTTTTGTATGAAAGGCAGCATAGTACCACGCATAGACATTTATTAAGGATCTCTTGATCATGAGGAAAACAGATATAAATATGATCTCAATTGATTTTCCTTTTTTTTTTTTAAATACACATATGGCTCAGTAGCTAGTCGTTATCTTTCCCTCTCCTCAAATCAGCACACACTGGAAGGGGCAAGGGCGGACTTTAATTAAATATATGAGGCAAGGATTCTTAACCTTTTGTGTATCATGGATCCTCCCAGGAAGTATCTGAGGCCAGATTGGAACTCAGGGAGATGAATCTTCTTGACTTCCAGCCCCAAATTCTATCTACTCTGTGTGTGTGTGTGAGTGTATATATATATATATATACACATACAGTATATTACAGAACTAATAGGCATTTATATGTGCACATGATGTGTGTACATATACACATCATATGTGCATATGGTGTGTGTACATGTATGTGTATACATGTACATGACTATAGATGTACATGTGTGGAGAGAGAGAGAGAGAGACTTCTCTCATTTCATGCTCAGAGGAGCTCACCCCCTTCTCTAGATCCAGCCAGGTATAAAATACCTTCATATAGCCTTGGAGAAAATGGGCCCAGAGAGGGAAATACTTAATTGGTAAGATACATACATGCAATATTCAAGAAGACTATAATGAATTGGTGGAATACTTCGGATCTTTGGAGGGGAAAGTTTTGCATGTTTTTTTAATCTATTTCCCTGACTTCAGCTAAACCCAGGAAATATAAAATGGTGGTGGAGGTGGGGAGAACTATTGATGCACTATTGAGGTTGCAATTTTTAAATTTAAATGGAAATGGGTACATTAAAGTGTTAGTGTTCATTTTTTACTTCATTATATTACTGAACTATAGTGTTTCTCCATTGATCCAGTGCTTGATTGATGACCCAATACACTCTTCCCAGAACCTACCTAACTTGAATTACTTCAGTAGAATTTTTACACACAGGAAGAACAAAATTGGACCAGAAGCTGCTAAAAGCAAGACAAAGATGTTCACGTGTTTCCGAGAACACTAACTTCTGAATTTTCTGGCTTTTAAAAATGCATTTCAGTAATAAAACAGGGTTTTAAAATATCAAATGGCCATAAGGTGTTCCCTTTCACCCTTCATTACTGGGACTCATTACTTTTTCTCTTTATAACCAAAGCTGATTATACTTGGCTCACCTCATGTACCGCTAGTGACAAAAGCAGAAAGGATATTTGAAACTAGATTCTCTCATGTTTTCTCTCTATTTCCTCCCCAGTGATTTTGTGCTGGAATTTCCCAAAAAAGAGACCCAAACTCAGGAACATTTTCTCATGTATTGTGCTGCCTTTTTTTTCTCTTTGCAAATTTTTGTCACATCTTCAACAGATATTACAAAATGCTTGGCCAAAAAAAAAATTAATTACTTTTCAACATTACTTAAATATTTTAAGCCCTTACTTTCTATTCCTAGTAACAACTCAAGGGTTAGTCAGATGAGATTAAGTGACTTCCCCAGGGTCACACAGCTAGAAAGTGTCTAAGGCCAGATTTTAATCCAAGTCCTCCTGACTCTAGGTCTGGCACTCTATCTACTTTACCACCTTAGTTGCCCCACATTACTTATATGAATCTAATGTAAAAAAAGAAGATAGATATAATGGGTGTGCTTTGAGGAATTTTCTTTGAACATAGAATTATTTTCTTCTCCATCCCCTTAAAAATCAGAAATTAAAAAGTGTAATTTTTTATACTGTTCAATCTGACAGATTTTGTCCCCCTTTAGATGGCAAATAAAAAGTACTTGGTACTTACAGAACACTTCCCCAACCAGACCCAATGTGCTTTCACAAATAATACCTTAAATGTCATCGCACACACACGAAATGTGCTAGTGCGGAGAAATTGAAGGACAAATGGCTTATGCACTCAGTCTAGAAAGGCATAAGAGCAAAACGGAAAAATCAGAACTCCCTAATCCCAGACTGAGTACTGGTTCTTCGACTCCTCTAATTGACCTTCATAATGTCCTTTTGTCATCAGACATTTGTTAAAAACCTATGAGCCCACATTGCCAGATTTTTTTTTAAATGAGATTCAATACTGTCACAGATCCTGCCAGAGGCAGCTCTCTGGTTTGGGATTAAAAGAGAGTCATCCTGTTCAAGAAACCTTCTCAGCGTCCTCCATCTCCCACAGTCCTCCTCTTTTACTAGGGTCTCTCTGGCTGTGAGCCTGCGCCCTCTGCTGGCTATGGAGGGTATAAACTCCTGACTGAAAGAGGAAAACCATTTGAGTCAATCAATAAGCATTTATGCAACTACTATGTAGCAGGCCCTGTGCTAGATACAAATACAAAGGGGAAACAATCCTGGGCCCCAAGGAATCTGCACTCTACATAAAGGATACAAGCTGATCAAAACTAAAACTATATCCCCTCTCTCCTTCATAAAAGTGATCACTAGTGATCAGGAGCTGAGCCTTTCATTCAACAAGCATTTTCAGGGCCAGATAGGTGGCACAGTAGATAGAACACCAGACTTAAGAGTCAGGAGGACCTGGGTTCAAATTTTGACCTCACATACTTTGTAGCTGTCTGTCCCTGGGCAAGTGACTTAGCCCAATGGCTGCTCTTCTGTCTTAGTACTGATACAAAGACAGAGGGTAAAGATCCAAAGGGGGAAAAAAAAACAAAAAAACAAAGCATTTACTAAATGCTTACTGTGTGCTGTTAAAGGCACTGGGAGAAATGGAAACCTAGTCATGTCATCCCATTTCCCTGCCCTCCAAAAAAAAAAAAAAATGGAGACTCTTCAAACACGAGGAGTGTTTTTTTATTTATCTTTTTGTTTATTTTCTTATCTCTCATTTCTAGCAAAGTTTTTTGCATGTAATGGGCTCTCTTACTAAGTGTTTATTGAGGTTTTCCTGTCCTTGCAATGCAGTTTGGTTTCTTAGTCCTCGATATTTTTTGAGGTTGTTTTGTTTTGTTTTGTTTTTTGTTCAGGCTATTCTAGGAGAGACAAAGATAAGAAAGGAAATAGCAGTGAGGCAGCTAAGTGGCTCAGTGAATAGAGAGCCAGACCTGGAGATAGGAGGTCCTGAGTTCAGATTTGACCTCAGAAACTTCCTACCTGTGTGACCCTAAACAAAGTGACTTAACCCCAAATGCCTCGCCCTTACCAATCTTCTGCCTTGGAACGGATACTTAGTATGAATTCTAAGATGGAAGGTAAGGGATTAAAAAAAAGAAATAGTATTTATTAAGTGCCTACTATGTGCCAGGCACAGTGCTAAGCACTTTACAAAAGGTATCTCACATGATCCTCAAGACAACCCTGAGAAGTAGGGACTGTTATCATCCCCATTTAACATATGAGGAAACTGAAGCAGGCAGAAGGTAAGTGAAGTGCTGAGGGTTACAGAGTTAATGAAAGAACAGTTCCTGTGGATCAGTGACGTACAATAGTAGACCTGCCTATTCCATAACAATTTGCTTTAGGAACACCACTGTGAATATAAAGTGGCTGCTCTTGTAAAACATTTTTGTACACCAATTTTGTATGTAATTTCACAGATTTTTGAAAGCCCATGTTGTGCATTTAGGTTGTACAATGGATGCCTCTCTGGGCCTTGAGTCAAGAAGATCTCAGCCACAGATACTTTCTAGCTTTGGGACCCTGGGCAAGTCACTTAAATTTTGCCTGCTTTTTAGTTCTCCCAGCTGCAAAATGGGAATAATAGAACCCAGGACCCAGAGTTGCTATAAGAAGAAAATGAGATGATATTTTTAAGTGCTTTGCTAACTTTAAATTGCTACATAAATGCTAGTTGTCATCATTGTTTTTGTTGTGATACAGGGAGCATTGCTTTTGAAGTCCACACCTGGGGTCAAGTCCCAACGCTGTCAGTTATGAGCTCTGTAGCCTTGAACAACACATTCAATCTCTGTGACCTTCATCTGGAAAATGGAAAAATAAAACATACTATATGCCTGGCAGATTTGTGGTAGGGAAAGTGCTTTACAAACCTAAAAGAACTCTATAAATATGAGTTATTGTAGTAATTAGAAATAAGCTAAGACTTTTTAAAAACACAAATACCAAGAATAAGAAAGAAATAGAGTTTAGACAAATAAAATGATGCTGAGTCTAAGTGCCATACAACAGGTCTAGTCCTTCAATGTCTTTAATAACTGAGGAACTGTTATCTCAGAGGTAAGCTGTCTCCTCAGAACTGTTTCATAAATATTAGGATATAATCTAGATGTATATTATTACAAATTATATTAGTTTCTTTTGAGGGAGGGTTAAGGACATCAGGTCACAAAGGAGGGAGACAGAATTTGAGACAAAGAAGTATTTAATCCAAATCCCTGTCAGCTCAAAAAGCATGGCTTCTGTTAGAATTACAAATATCACCAGCCTCAACCATGTAACTTCATGTCCATGGAGACTCCAAGTATCTCCTGAGGTAGTGGTTTTTTCTACATTCATAAAACAAGGGAATCCATTTGTGAAATTCCAGCAAAAATGCACCAGTCTGAGGATCAGACTCTAGTCTGGACCAGGCTATCCTGCCGGCTAGTTATCCCTATGGTTTGCGGTGATGCATTCTACTTTCCTCATAAAAGGGATTGATGTTTCTGGGACTTACTAGCTGCACAACCCTGGACTGGACATTTAACATTCTGAGACTCGTTTTCCTCATCTGTAATTTGCAGGCTTGTTATAAAGACGATATAAAGTGCTTTGTCGAATCTAAATGCTAGCTGACATTGTCATGGTGGTGGAGATGACAGGAAATGGATTAACTGACCTGTGAGATTTCTTCCATTTCTAGAATCCTCAAATATAGTTCTTTTCAGCCATATAGATTCAAACAGTACTCCCTATTAATAGGGTTATTTTCATTTATAAGGGAGGATGTATAAATAGCAGCTCAAAACATCCCAGGGTCTTTCTGGCTTTTCCATAAGGCAGGCCATTTGGGACCTTCATTTATTTTTCTTACTAAGTGGTAGATTTTTCCCCAGGTAAGATGATGATGATGATGATGATTTATTATTCCTATTGACTCCCAGAGGAGCATTGGGCCGCAACCATCTCACGCCAACGGACTCTGTTCTGGGCAACTTCCCCCAACTGGGCATCTCACGCCAACAGACTCTGTTCTGGGCAACTTCCACCAACTGGGCATATCTTTGCCAGGTCTGTTTTGGCCTTCTGACTTTTCTCCTCCCTGGTGGGTTCCATATTTTTTTTTTCATAGCGTCCTGACTTTCCCAGAGTCTGGTATTGGAGATCTTTTCAGGCCATCTGATGTTCAAGATTTGATGTAGGCTTGGAGTTTGTTGGCTTTTGCCAGCACGTGTTATGGACCCTGTTGGAGAGCAATCTTCCAGACTAGGCGATCGTTGGTTTTGTTGGTTTAATGAGGTTGCAGTTTCTATAGCAAATGAGATTTTTACAGGGTGAGGTTGCTAGCCTCGAGCCCAACCCTCCTCCTTTTTCAGCCGGGCTTGGGACCGTCCTTGGCGGAGTTAAGATGATGATACTAATATCATTATTTGATCTAATAAGAAACTCAGATGCCAGTGCATATTTCCCACACATGAGTATAAAAACAACTTGAAGAGCAAATTTGGGGCTTAGCAGACTGTGGACATTCTATTAATCAATACTGCAGAGCCCTTATATATGTTGTCTCATCTGAGCCTCATAACAACCCAGTGAACTCTTCACCTCCCCCCAACCTTTTTGTTTCTGATTTGCTTTGAAATATATTCTGCATTCCTTAGTGTCTCCAGGAAGGGAGAGGAAAAGAAGAGAGGGGGACAGAAAATTTGGAACTCAAATTTTTCAAAAACAGACAAAAATGAATGTTAAAAATAGGTACTATTGTCATCCTCATTTAATAGAAGAGGAAACTGAAGCTGAGACACACAATGTTATATATCATGCAGCTGAGTCAGCTAGGTGGTACAGTATAGAGTGCTAGGCCTACAGTCAGAATGACTCTGCTTTCTGAATTCAAATCTGACATGTCACTTCACCCTGTTGGCCTCAGTTTCTTCATCTGTGAAATGAGTTGGAGAAGAAAATGGCAAACTACTACAGTATCTTTGCCAAGAAAATTTCAAATAGGGTCATTGAATGGGACTGAAACCACTGAATAACAAAAAATCATACCACTGGTAAGAAGGATTCAAACCCAGGCCTTATCTGACATTAAATGGTTGCTTCAAAATACAAACTGTTTCTGGGATATTTTTGTGAATTAGGACATTGATAGCTTAGCATGGATTAAAACCATAAAGCAGAGAGGATTCAATTTTCAGTTTAGTTTTTAAATCTCTATTATGTGCCTGACAGTGTGCTAGGTGCTGGAAGAGATTCAAGGATGAATATACAGTCCATGTTCTCAAAGAGTTTACCATCTAGCAGGCCTGATGAAGATATGGCTTCTTTCTTGATGGTAAACACCTCTGTTTTCTCTTTCCAGATGTTTTTACAGCAGTCAGCTGTGTCTCTAAGTTTTAGCAGCATTCCAAGACCTGAGTCTCAGCAGCAACAGCAGCTACAGCAGAGGTCAGGAGTAGTTTCCCAGGCACAGCTTGTACCTAGTCCTCAACTTCCTGGGCAAATTGCAACTTCCCAAATATCAAATCAGCAGCTGCTACGGGAATCCAGTGTGATAGCAAGCCAGGTAAGTATGCTTTTTTCCCAGATTCCATTATCCCAGCAATGACAGGCAGACATAAATGAGTGAAGATATGATTTATTATTGATGGCAGAAGGGTGAAAGCTGGGGTGTAGAAGATCATTTGAAATTAAATCAAAGCAAATTTTTTTTTCTAACAAGCTCTCATTTTTTTAAAGTAAGCCCTAAGGTTAATTTTGTTCATTATCTTAATAACTTCATCCCCCCCCCAACTTTTTTGTTTCTGATTTTCTTTGAAACATATTCTGCATTCCTTAGCATCTCAAAGAAGGGAGAGGAAAAGAAGAGAGGGGGACAGAAAATTTGGAACTCAAATTTTTCAAAAACAGACAAAAATGAATGTTAAAAATTATTTAACATGTAATGAGGGGAGGAATAAAATATTATTTGAAAAAGAAAGAAAAGAAAAGAAGTATTCCAGAGCTAGCCTTGTCAGTCTTGCTTCTGATTGAGATGGCTTGAAAGGAGAAGAACATCCTTCTAATTTTTTAAAGAGGCAAATCTAGCTATGATATAAAGGGAAAGTTTCTAAAAATTAAAGCTATTTGAAAGTGGGAAAGGAATGTATGTCTTCAGGTGGTTGAATGTTCTCATTGGAGGCCTTCAAACAAAGACTGGATGACTTCTCATTGAGAATATTTATAAGAGGGATTCTTAGTATTGTCCTTTTTCTTAAAATGGCCTGTGCTCTGAGAATTATCTGCCTTACAAAGGCACTATCCAAACTAGCCTTGGCCTTCTCTTCTAGGGAGGGTCTAGTCTTGCCCCATTCATGAATATGGCAAAATGAGCAGACAAGAGACCTGACAGAAACAGAGCGAAATGAAAATATCCTTCAAGGGGGCAACTAGATGGCTCAGTGGATTGAAAGCCAGGCCCAGAGACAGGAGGTTCTAGGATCAAATATAGTTTCAGCCACTTCCTAATTGTGTAACCCAGGGCAAGTTAACCCCCATTGCCTAGCTCTTACCACTCTTCTGTCTTGGAACCAAAACACAGTATTGATTCTAAGATTTCAGAAGGTAAGGGAGGGAGGGAGGGAGGGAGGGAGGGAGGAAGGGAAGGA